>NC_134456.1:15603419-15949014 GCF_047948215.1 Lycorma delicatula
TTTTTAATTCTATTTTCTAACACATATCTTTGAGAAACTACATTTTCTGCTGTTGGGACGGTAAAAGTTAAATTTTGTAATACTGGAACTTGAACCAAATCTCCACTTATTATTAGGTTCAGCTAAACCAAAGACATCTCTTTACTTTTTCAAATACAGAGTACCACCCCTCCTCAATGAATTTTTAGTCTTCAAGAATATTGTTATCAGTAATGTTAATAACTGTATAATGTAACATTTCTTTATAAAGTAAATAAATGTTTTTGTAACAAATGATTAAAACACTTTTACACAAATTTTTAATTTTTACCAGGTTCGAGTCCCAGTCAGACGTCATTTTTTATACACAACAAAACTTTTGGTTCATATTCCCATGCACAAGCTTCAAACCTTATATCGTGAATTAATCACAAAAAAAATTGTAATAAATGATTATTTTCAAAATAAATGGTTACTTTCGAAAATAATTATAATTTTTTATTGCTTTACCATTCAGAGTTAACATAATGTAACATTATTTATTTATATACAAACACAAAAAATAAATAAATGTTAAAGGAATAATAAAATTGACTTTTACTATAATAATCTGTCTGGAAGTAGATTGCTAACAGAAAGCCTGAATTTGCAAGTATAGAGTAGGTGGAAATTAATTAATTTGAAGAATATATATGAAAACGTGCAAAAATAGAAAAACTAATAAATGTCTTTCTATAAATTCCAATCTCATTTGAAATATTAGAAATTACAAATGCCAAATTAAAAAAAAAACGTATATGTTTGTACTTAGTAGGTCATAACTGTAAAATTAGGAGACCTCATGAATTTTTAGTTGATGGGACTGAATGAATAAATTAGACATATCAAAATAGATACAATAAAAAAACCTTTAAAATTAAACTGAAATCAAATACAGTGTACACAAAATAAAATCAGTTTTATTTATGCTAAAGAATACATATCCTAATAATTACAAAAGAAAATACTTTTTTAACACGATGTAGTTAATGAAATATTCAGAGTGATGAAGTCAATACAGTATATGGTCTGCTTTTGTTACTGGATAAATTGTTCAATAATCAACAGAACTTTACTTAAATTATGTATTTAATTAACTGAATGCCTTTTATGTATGAAAGTAAGAACTGAGTGGTAAATAATTTGTTGCCAGAATAAAGCCTTAGCAAATACAGAAACAAAGAATGTATAAGTAATAACAAGCTATACTGTATATGATAAAACTTCAATACTTTAAAAACTTTCATATTCATAAAAAATACAAAAATCAACTCCATATTTTCATGCAATGACTGGTCAAGAAGTCCAGCATGAACTGATAAAACAGAAGTAAAAACCCTACTATATGAACTAACTTGTTTAACTCAATTCAGGTTCTACAACCCATTGCAAAAAGAATCGTTTGTTTATTATCAACAGTTGTTAATTGCTAATTATTACTTAGTATTTGTTCTTAATACCTTGGAGAATTCATTAATGTCACACTCAATTACAAAACCTTATAGTATAACATTCAAAGCAAGACAATGAAATAAAAATCAAACTTAAAAAAAATTTCAATCCTATGAGAATAAATGTTTAGTATTTTTAACCCTTTCCAATCCATAAATTTAAAACTTTATTACTTTACTTTCTTCATAAAAAAGGCAACAAATCAAAGAAAACAAACAAACTTAAATAAACAACTGTTAAGATTAATAGTAATGAATAGTACGTTTCATGGATATTACTGGTGCCAGGGCCTCCCTTAGTACGTTTTATTATAAGACAACTAGTATTTATGTATTTAAAGTAGCCCAATTTACCAAAACAGTGATCATTTATTGAGAATATCTGGCAGCAAAACATTTTTAACAATTTGTTTCAGCAAGTCTATGAAGAGAATGGGCAAAATTTGCATCGTGTAATTTGAAAAATTGTACTTTCTAATGCATTATCCTGTATATCTTGTTCAAAAACAGAATGTTCTTTTTTTGTTTAACCTCCGAGACCACCATTAGGTATTGCTTCAGAGGATGAGGTGAATGAATTGTAGCGTGTGTAAAAATGCCATGCTTGATCAGAATTCGAACCCAAGACCTACGGATGAAAGGCCGAGACGCTACCACTCACGCCACAGAGGCCAGCAAGCAGAATGTTCTATAACAATTATAATATTACTGCCTTTGAGTTACAGCACAAATGCTAGGTCAAAATAATACCATGTAACCAATGTAATGAGCAAAATTAGAAGTTCTGAAAATAATACTACTATTAAATTATATCTAAAATACTAAAGTGGATATGACTGAGTAATTGTACAGAATCTCCCCACTAAATACTTAGAAACTGATTTAACAATATTACAAGAAACATGCATGACATTAAAACATATCAAACTCTATAAACAGCAATGAAGGAAAATGGTTTTTTCAAGAAATGAACTATAGCAATTGTAATCTATGGGAGAGATTTAATCAACTGAAATCTCCAGGTCATAAAAAATATAAAATCAATAACTTAGCATGCACTTAATACAGTTTCTAACCACTTATTTGTTTTTTTTTATTCAAATACAACAAAGCAACAGTAAAAGGTAAGATGGTAATAGCAATTTAATCTACAACAGTAGATTAATAACAGCAACAGAATATTTCATATTTATGTAAAAAGTAAACACAAAAAATACTTATAAAAGGTTAAATTTCTAGAATAAATAATTAAATAAACTTTTGCTACAATAAACTGTAAGTAAATTGCTAATATAAAGAAACTGTATTTGTTATGTATAGAGTAGGTGAAAATTACATAATTGAAGAATACAAATGAAAAATGTTCTATCATCTAAGAACAATAAAAACTGTATTGAGTGCACAACGGTAAAAAGGTTAAAAACACAAAAAGAAAACTCATATAGTATTATGCAATAATCTTTCCATGTGAACATAAGCACGACATGGAGAAATGGATAGGCGAATATTTTTTTGGGAACACTAGCACTGTGTGTACTGTTAATAGTCATAACGCAGGTAAAAGCTACTTGTTCAAACAAATGACCACTGGAACCCCCAAATTAAAAACAATACACGAGATAACAATCATACTTCATTAAAATAATTAATAAAAACAAAAATTCGCGTCATAACAGCCCTTCCGTAATGCAGAACTTACACCCAAGCAAATCATGCAGTTCATTCTATCGTTTATGTTAGAATGATGACTAGTCATTCCCAAAATTTACAACTGGAAAGGAAAGGGTTAATACTACATACGTTTCATCTTGCCTGTATGCGAACAATTTGCAACCGTGAAACCAAATCCACATACAGCAAACAGAAATTTAAGCCATACGTAACCAGATTCATAACGTTTACTCTCGTCTTCATAATTGTCATCGATGGCACTGTAAGGAGTTAAACTGATATAACTTCGTTTGGAAACTAGTAATATTCTCGAGGTTTGTAAACAATAATTAAAATTGTGATGTTCATACAAACGAGTACAATACTGACTATAACATAACCTCCTTACACTCGGAAAAGTATTGTTTTCTTTAGATAGAGAAAAACATCGAGAGCGATAAATACAAATAAATCTTCTAAAACTAACTGCCATTATGAAATAGAAACAATACTACATAATTACTTAATATTTAACAAATTCAGTAACGTCCCAAACACTAGCGAAATCAAACTCACTGCATCATTAAAATTTGCGTTTGCTTCACAGCCTTTTTGATTACAATACACTTAACCTTCCGTTTAAGGACCGCGCAGGATTTGTTCTTTATATACAAACACATAATTTTCATACGCGCTGGATACACCCACTGAAAATTGCACAGTACATCCTAATTATATAAAAACTTGTATTACAAACTTAACGGTATTAATTATAATAGTACATAGGTTTTAGCCTAGCTAGAATAATTATTTTCTACAGTAGGTCTTTTAATTTGAAGTTAGCTAGTACAAAGGCGTGGGTATTTGTTGATTGTACAAAAGGATCTGCGTATCGGTTGACTATGTACCCGTACTAGATATGGTGTTTGCATTGTCTTGTAATACCACAATTGGATTATTTTTCTCGAAAGGCCATCAACCAGAATCGTTTACGCTATCTTTCAAAAAAATGTCATACAATCTCTCATTTTCAGAAAACGCTTGGTAATGCTTACACAAAAATCTAATTAATCTCTTAAAAAAAAAATTCCGCACAATATTTGTTCTCTGTAAATCTAAATAATTTTTCTTTATTGTGAACAAATGAATATTGTCATAAAACATCTGACAATGTTTGAATCTAACTATGGATTTCAGGATATCACATAAGCTTGGTTTTTTAAGAAGTGTATCTATGTACACTTTAAAAGGTAATGTGCCATTCCTCTGCAACATTTGATTCTCTACATTTATCAGTGGTGCTTTTAAAAAGCGCATGGCTTTCCTGTAAGAATTTATTTTGTGCCAGTAAGCATATTTGGTCTCATGGTTCTCACCACCAGTTTTTTCAATTCCTATATATCCACAACCAGCCAATTAAATAGTTTGTTGGCTACTAGATCAATTGGTTGCAATTAACAATATATTGCCATTTTTTCATGTAATATTTTTATGGAATTTTTCAAACAAGTTTAAAATTGGAATTTTTTGTACAACACAAAGCTATGCTGTTGATTCTTACTGTAATTTTATACATTTTGGTTTAGTTGCTGTTTTGACCCGTGTTACTTCAGAATAATTTCAGATATTATAAGCATCTAACCCTTCTTTCTTCATATTTCTAGAGAAAGGTTGTAAAAATCTCTTCAATAAGAGAATAAATACTGTGTAAACTCTGCTGCACACTTAGTACAGGTGGCCAGGAAGTCACTGTACATCCCTAAAGTTAGAACCAAAAATTTATAATGAGTTATAAATAAAAATGCAATATAACAATGAATTATTTAATTTACTCACTTACACATAGTATTAATTTTAATGGTCTAGTGGATCTGTGTTCACCTTCATTTCATATGCACAATTCTACACTTCCTCTGCGACATATAATGGAGCATTTCTGGTGTTATATTACAGAAGACATCCCTCACAGCATCACGTAATTCTACATTTGTGGTGTAGCGATGTACAGATACATGTACCTTGGTAATTTTCCCATAATGAATTGTCTGGTATGGTGAGATCAGGATTTTGTGGTGGCTATAATAACAGAGCTGGTATACCATGGTCAATTCAACATCTGGGAAATTTTTAATTTAGAAACAAGCAGACTGAAGAGTGAAATGTGCAGGTGAAATGTGCTCAATCCTGCTGCAATCATACCATGAGATGGTACACATTCCACGAGATCCTTCTCTTGAAGGTGTGGGATTTGTTTTCTTTGACCTTTAGCTTAATGTAATCATATCCTGTCATCATTTGAATAGCAGAAAGGCTACTAGAATAGATGGAATTACTGCGCAGTGCAGGTGAGGAAGCAATTGATAAATTTACAAACTGGTGTGTAATATTTACGAAAAACAGCAGGTTGCATCAGACTTTAAAAAAGTCTGATGCAGTTTTATGCATATGCCTGAGGCTTAAGAGAGCACAGAAATAAATAACTACTGGCAGTCAACATAAATTACACAGAATTTAAAAAATTAAAAATAAGTTTGCTTAAATTATATTTATAAAATAAATAAAAATATTTATTAAAATTAATAAAGAGACCGTTTTGAATCTATGTTAAACTCTATATCGGCCCATTTTCCAAGGGCCATAAATCAAACGAATGTCCTCTAATAACAAACACTGTGCTACAGTTGAATCAAGCTTGGAAATATTAATGCAAGTGTTAACATTTTATGACGGTATCTTATACTCCACAACAATCTAGAGTAGCTGAGAGAGAAAACAGAATCATTTGTGATGTGGCAAGATACTGGTTGCATTCTGCACTCAACTTACCCAAGTTGCTTAGAGGTGAAGTAATGCTTTCTTTCCTTTCTGCTACACATACAATAAATAGAACAACACCAACAAAAGTGAAAGGAAGGACCTGTGTTTAGTGATTTCTGAAAAGGGAAGTGAATATCAATCATCTCAGAATTTTTTGAACTGAATGTTTTGCTTGGATTCTGGACAACAAAAAATGAATATCTGATGCAAAATCATTAAAGGTTGGATCTGCATAGTGCAGTTACAGATTTTATTTTCCAGACAAGTAAAAAGTTGTCTGCACGGATCTTAAATTCAGACCGGAAACATTACAAGAATCTAAAATTCATAATTTTTCTTACATAGCAAGTAAAGACTTTACTGATATACGTACAAATCAACACATGAAAATTTAATTCCTCATGCATAAGCAACAGAACAATGAGGACAGATACCATTTAATGAACCATTGGCAGACAAACCATCCAGATACCAAGAGGAAGAATATTTTTTCTTCACCTACCACCTTCAAATTATCAAGAGACTATGCAGAGTCATGTGCTGTCAAGAGGTATGTGCTGTCAAGACTGATTCAGATGACATCATAAAGTGTAAAGCAAGACTAATTGCTATGAGCTACAGTGAACATCCACAGTTAAATTATTTTAACAATTTCAGCCCTGTTTCCCACTTAAAGACAAGTCAGGACAATTTTAGCTATTCACGATGTAGACTGCTTTCTTCAATGGACAACTAAACAAGAATGTGTTCATACGATAACCTCAAGGAAATGATGTGGAACACAAAAAGTGTACAAATTATTAAAACATTTGTATGGCCTTAAACAAGTTTTTAAGAGTTTGTATAAATGTCTAACACACTTCTTATAGCAGTGTGGTCTAGAGGAAGGCAACGTAGATCACATACACCACAGCAAAAAAATTGTGGTGTTTTTTTCATCTTGATGGCAGTTCTTTAATGATCATGGGCCTATCACAAAGTTAAATTGTTGATTTAAATTAAAATCAAATTAAGTGGAAAATTTACAAAGATAGACCAGTCACTATATGCAAAGATAATTCTACAAAAATATGGGTTTAGCAACAGTAAACCTTAATCTTTCCAATTGAATTTAGTTGAGAACCTGGAAACTCTCTTCTAATCTCCACCGGTGAACATTACAGGTAAATGGTTGGAATCTTAAATTATTTAGTTTGACAAAACATCAGATTTTAAGTTTTTCCTTGAATATTGCATCTGGAGCACAGATTCAACCAATAAAGTCTCGTTTTAATTTGGTAAAAAGATATTTCAGATATTTGTAATCTATTCCTGATGATTGTATCAGATGCAGTAAAACAACCAGTAGATAAATTGAGCCACACAGTGATGCCAATTATATTGGTGACAAAGTCACTCAAAGATCAACTAGTGTAACTCTCCTTAAATACTGTGGTAGATCAGTTGTGTGGATAAATAAATTGCAGAAATTTGAATCATTCTCTTCTATGGAAGATCCAGGTATAATACTGCTACAATAGAAGCAAGCAAATGGTTGGTTCGGCTTGACATCTACTTAAAGGAAGTTGGTATACTTGATGTCAATCCAAAGCCAACTCTCTTAATAGAGTGCCATTAAACTTAAAAATAAAGCGATGTTCAACAATAAATCAATACTAGATGCCATTATGTGAGGAAGAATGGTGAAAGAAGGAACCATTCAAACTGAAAAACAAGCAACCAATATATTTACAAAAGAAGTTATCATCTACTTAAACACCCATGTGTATGAAAATTCAATGTGAATTATCGACTTCTGAGAGCTTCAGTAAGGTTTAGGAATTAGTTTTATTTATTTGTTTCATAAATTATTTAAAATTCTTATTATTGTGAGATGTTAATTTTTGAGACTTTTTAATATAATCGACACTTTGCAAAATTATTAAGTAGGTATAGGTAGTTAATTGTGAAGATGGTTTTCTTCCTTTGTTCAGTGTCGCAATAGTTCTTTGTAACCTATCACCGTTTATTTTTGGAAGTTCTACCTGAGTGTAATAAAACGAATGACATTTGCTAGGAGTTACGATGAAACTGATCTGTTTTCCATTAATTATAATATAATTGAAAGCTTCAACAGTCTATTACAAAACAGTGAACTATCAACTGTTCTTTTTTATTAGTATCTGAGAATAACGGATAAGGGAATAAGTATTATAATTTCCGATAAATAGAAAGAAAATTACGGCACTTATGCAGTTTGTTCCATCCCAACGTTTTTAATATCGTAAACGTCATTACTGTTAATGTTTTGAATATTTAAATAATATATCCAGTAATTGCAATAATTTATTTAAATAATATAAGTTTTCTGTTGATTAGTCGAGGTTGGCGAGCGTAGGTTAAGTTTGGTTAATTTATATCTATAATTAAAAGCAGCAAACGTTTGGGTTTTTGTTAATATCCAAACTTATTTTTTGTTAATAATTTAACCAAACTTAACCTATGCTCGCTAACTTTGATTAATTAACACGGTTAATGTTTTAAGAAATGACTATACATTGTAGAGCAAATTTAACATCTTCGTAATCACATATACTATAAAAAATGTTAGGGGGAAACAAACTGCATAAGTGCCAAAATTACTATTTAAAAACGACAAATAATAATAATAATATGCACACGATATATGAATTTTTTTAAATGTTGCTTAAATAAACGATTTACAACGAACTCAAATGAATTTTCATATAGGTTAAAACCACACTACCAATTTATCAATAGAAAAAATTCAAATTTAAATTCTATTAATTTATATAAGAATCGTATAAAATTACTTACTTGGTCAGATAAACAAAAGTGAACACCAACAAATAATAATAATAATATCAGAATATAATTCTCTTAAAAACAACACTTTTAGACAAATGGTCACACGATTATTGATCAATGATGCCAATACAAGCAATTGTATACTTCAATACCTATATCTTTTCTTTTTTTTAAACCTCAGGGACCACTGTTATATATTGCTTCGTGTATATATATATATACACACGATAATTGTATAACAAACTTATTAAATAATTTTTCATTCAGTTACAGTTAAACTGGTTTAGTATAAAAATTAAATTCTTAAAAGTGATTCATTTCTCTTTCCACTATTGAACACTTTTCTTTATTCTACTCTTCTTTCGCTAGTTTGCACTTTTTGAACATTCATAAAATAGACGGAGCATTCAGGAAAGTTAAGGAAAATTTTGGGGTACATAAATTAAAATCTAATAATGTGTTAAACATTCGAGTCCGACAAGGATGTTCCCTATCCCCGTTACTTTTTAATATTTACATAGAACTAGCAGTTAATGATGCTAAAGAATAATTTAGATCCGGAGTAATAGCGCAAGGTGAAAAGATAAAGACGCTACGATTTGCTGGCGATATAGATCTGGAGTGTCGCTTTATATGGAAGTGAAACTTAGATTAGAAGCTTTTGAAATGTGGTGCTAAAGGGGAATGTTAAAAATCAGATGGGTGGATAAAGTGACAAATGAAGAGGTATTGCGGCAAATAGATGATGGAAGAAGCATTTTGAAAAGATATAGCTAAAAGAAGAGCTACATACTAAGGCATCCTGGAATAGTCGCTTTAATATTCGAAGGACAGGTAGAAGGACAAAATTGTGTAGCAGGTCACATTTGGAATATGTAAAACAAATTGTTAGGGATGTAGGATGTAGGGGGTATACCGAAATGACTAGCACTAGATAGGGAATCTTGGAGAGCTGCATCAAACCAGTCAAATGACTGAAGAAAAAAGAAAATGGTAATTCTAGCTGAGAGTAAAAAAGATTTAGAAGGAACAATGAACGGCATGGATGAAGTTATACGCAAGAACTACCGCAAGAAAATACACAAGAACAAAACCAAAGTAATGAAATGCAGTAGAAATAACGAAGATGGACCACTCAATGTAAAAATAGGAAGAGAAAAGATTATGGAGGTAGAAGAATGATTGTACGCGAATATTAGGTTCAGTATAATTTGTACGTTGGCGTTTTTTTGCCACTGGAGTTTCAATGTTCTGCCAACTGACATTTTGGTTTTGTATGCGCAATAGTGGTAGAGCTTGGCTAGGAGGGTTTGCATCTAAAATCCGTAACATCACTTTCACTCTGCTCAAGAAAAGTCACTCATGTTACCGATAATGTCGACTCTAATCAACTTATGCCGCGCTGATTTCCGAGGATCCCTGTCAGAACACTTTCAAAGCCCACATTTTCTATTACCTTGTAGGTTAGGGTTTACATGAGACGGTAGGTTACTGTTAACAAGCGATGATTCGCCGTTGCTAGCGCATATCCTAACGGCGGAGGCCAGGGATGTTTAACAAACATAAAAAGGAGTAACAGCTTGTAGCTGGACCATAAGCAACGCGGTATGGAAGGTTATGTCGCTTATTTAAAAACGACACCGAATAAAATATTCCTTCTCTAGACAATACCAAGATAAAATTTGAGAAAAAAATTTATAAGGGTTGAAATTGGACTGAATGAATGAAATATACATTTTATTTTTTTTAAATTAAGAAAAAACTATATATTTTTAAAATATGAACTATCAAAACAATTATTAGTGTGCGATTTGTGGATAATCGGGAGTTGGTGATTACATATCGGAAAAATCCCGCCGAAATTGGGACACCTTTCCTTTCTTTTTCCTGTTTAGCCTCCGGTAACTACTGTTTGGATAATTCTTCAGAGGACGATATGTAATGAGTGTAAATGAAGTGTAGTGTTGCACATTCTCAGTTCGACCATTCCTGAGATGTGTGGTTAATTGAAACCCAATCACCAAAGAACACCGGTATCCACGATCTATTATTCAAATCCGTGTAAAAATGACTGGCTTTACTAGGACTTGAACGCTGGAACTCTCAGCTTCCAAATCAGTTGATTTGGGAAGGCACGTTCACCACTAGACCAACCCGGTGGGTTAAATTGGGACACCTGGTAACCATGCTAAGATATGCGAATGTTTCACATAATCTAATGTTATCACTGTAATCACGACTATTACTGTTAATTGTATCTAGAATATAATTTGGATCAGTATCAAACTGTGATGGGTCTGGAAGATTATTTCCCGACAAAGTGAATTGTCATCTACTTGGTATTCAGGTTTTCTCAGAAAACTGGTTAACGTTGTTTGCCATTTTCGGAATAGATCTCTCTTAGGTCAACCTCTTTTTCTTTTTGCTTCTTCCCTTTTCAAGGCCCAGATTCATAAATTCTCTTAATGTCCCTGTGATATTGATAAAGTCAAATAATGTACAATTAGTCATTTAAATTTTGAATCGCAAGGTGCAAACATATAAGTTACAATATGTAAAAAGTTTAGAGAGAAATTTACAAATACATAACTTTTTTTTATTTGAAAACACCACTTTATTAATTTGACTCTATTCAAAATGTTGTTTCAATTTTGGAACCTGCATAAAAAACAGATAAAATTAGTACTTTTTAATAATTATACATTTTTAATACCAATTGATGCAAGAAAGGTTAGGTATTAAAATCCAAAACAGCTTGACCAACTACTTTGATCACTGTAATAATATTGTAAAAAATGCTCTCCAAATCAAAAAATTTAAATATATTCATTAATTTTTTTTTTAGATAACATTGAGTAAAGAAAATTTAAAATAACTTTTTTTCAACAAAACCAAATTAGTGATTGTATGTGTAATGTCAAACAAATGAAGTGCTTACAACGCAGTATTATAATTTTCTCAAATTAGAGTTTGAGTTTTTTTTTGAGAAATTTTTTTATGAAAAAAAACATAGAATTTGGATCTTGTTTCGTGTTCAGGGACCAGTTTTGCTTGGGGCCCCAGGCATTTGCGAAAGTTGCCCATAGGATAACGCGCCACAGTGGTTTACCAGTTGGCCAAATTTTCTCCTGAAAACACAGTTGCTGCTGCTACCATGAGACACTTTTTACAAAAATTAATTCAGTTTTATTTGTAATTTGTTTACGTATATGACTTGCATGAAAATTACTATTGTGTGTGGTTTAAATGCAGAAATTCAAATTGTATCATTGAATTCATTGTACAACTCTGAGGCATAGGACAAATCTTACTATACATTAGTATTTCAAAAACTCTTTTGCCAGTATTGTTACATAAAATAACATTATTAAAAACACAATAAGCAAAACTCCTCTGTTATTTATTATAGTTATATAATGTATAATGTGATAACTGATATGCAGTTGAGATGTAATAAATCTTATTTTAACATACTAATTTCATCATTATTTTTTAAATAATAAAATGTGAGATTTGAACTGATTAAAGTTAAAAATCATGATATTTTATTTCATATTAAATAAAAAACTAAAAATTTAATATCGACGATACCTGCTGATGAACTGTTCTCCTAATATACATAATTGTATTCCTTCCCAATGAAAACGCTGCAAGAGCAGTTACAGCTTGTTACAGCTGCAGTGTACGGCCGAGAGGCATTGCCATGGAGAAAGGCAATTTGATGACGACATTCCTCTCCGCTTATTCTGAATTGCCTTTCATAGACGTTGAAGATACCTTTTCAAACTGAAATACAATTAATTTGTTTTTATGAAAAAAATGGTGTACACTTTAAATAAAAATCAACCTGTTTTCTGTGGAACATTGTTTATTAGATTAAAAAAATTAAATAACTTAGACTGAAAATTAACTGATAATACTAATGTTTAAGTGGATGTTACTTAAAATGTCATTTATTAACATCATAATTGGTATTTAACATTTTTCTAAAACTGAAATTCAAATCAATTGCACTTTTTATTACAATAAAATAGTCTATTTCACAAAAAGTTATTTTCTAAAAAATTAAGAAAAGTATTTTTAAATATAACAGTCATATAACTAGGGGTAGTAAAATATTAATAAATTATTTTTTGAGAACTATTAAAACCGCAAAAAACCCAAAGAAAAGCTATACTGTTGGAACCAGTAACTAAACTAGAAAACTCAAGTCCCCCCGATAAATAAGAAGTAAAGAAATCAGATCTCCCATAATAAAGCATACGTTGGGGACTCGATGCAAATTTTAAAATTACGATGAATATTTTTAGGACATTTGGAAGACAGAAAAAATCTCACATGAATGGCAGTCTACCCTAATTCATCCTTTATACAAAAAAGGGCACAAAACAGAAGCTGATAATTACAGAGGAATTTCTCTTCTTTTAGTTACCTTTAAAATTTTATAAAAGTTGTAGAGAATATATTAGGGTTGTATAGAAAGGGAAGACCCTTGGCGGAACAAATAGCTTGTGTAAAATTAATAATCAGTTAGAATGCTGAAATAAAAGAATTATACAGATAAATTTTTAAAAAGGTATACGATTCTGTTGGGAAATAGAAATAAATGATAAATTTTTTAAAGTTATATCAATATCCATTGCCTTTTCTAAAGTTAAATTTATTTGGAATTGTCGAAACGATTAAAATCATAAAAGGCATAAGGTTAATGAGACTGTTGACTGATTGCTTTTAATGGTGTTCTAGATAGTCATAAAAGAATGAAGGAAAACATAGAAACAATGCGGTACAAACAAAAAGTTACAAAAAGGTCAATCTAGGAATAGGCTGTTTTGTTTTTATGGAAAATCGGGCAATAATTACAAACAATTTTGAAGTAGCAAAAATTCTGATAGAAATGTTAAATGTAATCGCATAAAAAACAGGATTATATATTTCCTATGAAAAAACAAATGTTTGACAAATATTAAAAATAAAACAAAATCTCTAAAAACTGTCATAATAGAATTAAATGAATAAACTCATTAGCCAAAAAAAAATCTTAAATATAAATCTCTTAAAATATACAACAAAATTTCTTAAAGAAATAAAGTTTTTTTTTAAATTCTTAATTTTTTGGGAGGTTTTTGTCTTTTAAAGTAAAAACTTTTTGGTAGAATTTACAAACGATTTTTCTCTTTTGTAAGAATTTTAATATGTGACTTTTTAAAGTGTCTATGATTAAATAAATGACTTTTGACAAAAGTTAGAAATAATTTTTTCCTTGGTATATTTACATGTAATGTTAAAGCATAATTTTGTTTAAAAGACTTTTGACAAAAGTTACAAATCTAACTTTTCTCTTTTGTATGAATATTTATTAATATTCATATTTAAATTGTTTTTAAAATGAAATGATTTTTGACAAAAGTTACAAATACAATTTTTCTCTTTTGTATGAATATTTGAAAGTGATTTTAAATTAGAGTGTTGATTGAAAGTCTTCTGACATCAGTTGCAAACATAATTTTTATCTTTTGCATGAGTATTAATATGTATCTTTAAAATCTTTTTATGATTAAATGATTTTTACAAAAGTTAATTTTTTTTCCTTTGAATGAATATGTCTCTTTAAACAGTTTTTAAAATTAAATAACTTCTGACAAAAGTTACAAATATAATTTTTCTCTTTTCTATGAATATTAAGATGTGTCTTTAAACTAGAAGAACAACTGAAAACCTTTTGGCAGAAGTTACAAACATAATTTTTCTCTTTTGTATGAATATAAATATGCGTCTTAAAACTGGTTCTATGATTAAATGACTTTTGACAAAAGTTACAAATATGATTTTTTTCCTTGGTATGAATATTTAAATGTAATTTTGAAGCAGAACTTTGATTAAAAATCTTCTGACAAAAGGTACAAACATATTTTTCTCTTTTGTATGAATGAATATTAAGATGCCTCCTTAAATTATGGTTTTGATTAAATGACTTTTGACAAAAGTGACAAATATGTTTTTCCTTTGTATGAATATTTAAATGTAATTTTAAAGTAGAACTAACATTAAAAGATTTCTGACAAAAGCTACAAATATAATTTTTCTCTTTCTATGAATATTAAGATGTATCTTTAAACTAGAAGAACAACTGAAAACCTTTTGGCAGAAGTTACAATTTTTCTATTTTGTATGAATATTAATATATCTCTAAACTGCTTTTACAATTAAATGACCTTTGACAAAAGTTACAAATATAATTTTTCTCTTTATTATGTGCAATACACTGGTTTTTTAAATCATTATCATGAATAAGAGACTTTTGACAAAAGTTATTTTTTTTTGTTTTTACCATGAAAGTTAATATGTCTCTTTAAATAAAATTTACAACCGAATCTTTCATCGCAATATTCACAAACAGATTTTTCTTTCCTTTCTGGATAGGTAATGTGTTTTCACTTTTTTATTCTCCGCCAAATTTGCTTCTGTCGTTACATCACCATATATACACTTACATTCACTGGATTTTTTTTTATAATTCCATCATTCACAGAATTATTTATGTATTTCTTGCAAGTAATACAATGCTTGGTACTTCCCTTGATGGTTCCTTTATTAATAGTAATCTGTAAAATTAAAAATAACTAATAATTACAAACAATCACAAATGAATGGGACAAACCAAAAGTCAATGTCTGATTATGATGGAACAAAAATGGCACATTCAGTCTGTTTTTTCATGAAGCCCACTGTTACAAGACAAACTTACTTCGACTGCTTGAAAACTTTGTTGTTCCTTGGATTTCTGCAGGATATAGTTTCAAACAAGATTGTACTCCACCACACTTTTATCGAGATGTTATGTTCCTGAACAATGCTTCTCCAGATGTTGAATCAGAGAAGAGATCCAATTGCATAGACACCTATAGATCTTCCAGATCACACTTTTGGAATTTTATGCTTGGGGTTTATTACAAGTTGTAACAGAAAAATTTGAGATTTGTAAAACAAAAAAAAAAAAAATTTGCTGAAGGACCATATAAGTAGTACAGAAACCTAGGGTTCAACCGCCATTTTGCTCTCTATGAAAGTAATGATTCTTTGGCAATTGAACCAGATGGTATGTTTTTTAGATGAACATGTGTTTCTAGTTAAATTTACAAGCTGAAAGAGTGGATTTACTGCAAAATATATAGCAAAACACAGACTTGAGATGAATTATTTTTATTCAAATACATTATTGGTTATGTGGATCGATGTTAAAATATGTTTAAATACAATCTAATTAATTTCAGTTATAATCTGTAAACAATAAACTATCCAGTACTGATAATGTTATTTTGTTCACAAAATTTATTTGTTTTTTCATTGCAAGTTTTTTGTAGCATAATTTGTTTTTTTATGTCTTATTTCAACTTTTCTGTGTTTTTTTTTTGCAGATTATATTTCCATATTTACATTTATCTATATACATGTATATTTAAAAATTTGTCTAGAAGCAGTTCGTAATCTTTAACAGATTAATTAGAGATAAAAATATTTTTTCTCAGCATATTTCAGAAAAAGCAATTTTAGAAATTTGCATACAAATTACAGTCAATAAATGCTTTATTACAACACGCTCTGCACTGGTTTCCATTTGGTGTTTAATATGCAAGATTACACTTTCGAGATCTAAACCTAATAAAACATTTAAATATAAAGATGTCATAATTCATAACTGTCTTTTAGTTACGCTTATTGTTTTGATAGATATTCTTTATATAAATTTTCTTTGATAGGTATTATATGGTTAGAACTGTAAATTTCTTTATACAAATTTGGATATATGAATATAATTGTTTATAATCTAATATATAAAGAATATTTATTATAAAAAAGTTTATTATAGGTTTTAAATTTTTATATAATTCAACTACCATTTCATACATACAATCATTTTGATTTACATTAAACATAAACTTCTTTTTAAAAGAGGATTTCTTTCGTTTTCTAAATTTTCTTTCTGATATACCAATTCAAAAGCAATATTATGCAATATATTTGATGCTGTGTTTTTATATTGAAAATTACGTATAGTAAACTTGGACAATTTTTACATATGTTCTATATAATTTATATTTAGTTTTATTTTTACATTTAAGTTTATAATCAATAACATTTACAGTTTCGTGTAATTTTGAATATAACAATGTAAGATATTCAGATATATTGTATCTAGAATCATCATATTTTTCTAAAATATCTGCAATCTGTAAACATGAGATCATTTTAATATATAATTACGGTACTTACGTATTAACGCCACCGCAGCTACAGCTTTATTTAAAAACAAAGTAGTCAATCAGATTTCGGTGGAAAATGGGCTGAAACAGATTCAAAACAGAATATAAATGGTTATTTATATTTATTTATTTTATAAATATAATTTAACCAAACTTAACCTACGCTCGCTAACCTTGACTTAATTAACACCGTATTTTTTTTAATAAATTCAGTAATTACAATTATTTATTATTTAAATAATCAAATTGCAATAATTACTGAATTTATTAAATAAATACTCAAAAAATTACGGTGTTAATTAGTCAAGGTTAGCGAGCGTAGATTAAGTTTGATTAAATTATATTTATAAAATAAATATTTATTTATGTTAAACTCTATTTTCGGCCCATTTTCCACCGAAATCTGATTGACTACTTTGTTTTTAAATAAAGCTATAGCTGTGGTGGTGTTAATACTAAGTACCTATAATTACTGTTGTAATAAGTAAATTACAAAATCATTTTTGAACTATAAATGAGGTTTATAAATAATTTATGTTTTACATACAGTTGAAATTACAATAAAATAGTTCATATTAAACAATGAATATGGTAATAAATATTTGTTGCATATATCATGACATGAATGGAACTACAACACTGATCTCAGCCGGAATTCCGGCTGCTGTGGAAATGTCTAGTCACTGGTCAAAGTGTGAAATCATAAGAGGAATGTAATAAGAGAATGTCTTATGAATGTTATAAAAGGTTTGTGATAATTTAATACTATCAATAGCTTCCTGGATTTCCCCAAGTTTTATATAAATGTAATAAAATTTAATAGATTTTTTCATCAAAAATTTTAAGTTATATCAAGATGCATATATTTTGATATAACCGAGTGTAACACTCGGTTACAAGCAAAATTAAAAGAACTTGAAAATATCGAGGATTGATTACATAAAATCGAAAAAGAAAACAACTGTGCGTGAAAATTCAAATCATATGTTTGAAAATGATAGATTAAACAATAAAGCAGAGACATAAAACTACGGCAGTACCATTTACACACGATAATGAAGATAATTGTATTGTAATTATAGATACAACCGGATGATTGTATATTATTCCGTGATTCTTTTAAATTAAAAAAAAAAGATCCCGATTATGAAATCCTATATCGAAAAGTAAAAGAGCCAAACAGTATTAAATTTTTCAATTATGCATGCCATGATCTTAAATTTAAAAGGAAAGACAATCATTTTAATACAGCAGTCGACATTGATAGTTTAAAACAAGAATTAGATGATGTAATATAGTATATTATTTTTAGAAGGGGAATGTCCATTAAAGCTGATTTCATTCAAAACAATTAATTGAATTTTATAATAGAAAAGCCACAATCAGGATTCCGCAATCGATTATTATTCAGAAACTTTGGCTACTCAGAATTCTGATGAGTCAAACACTATATATGAAGTTAGTCTAAAATATAATAAAAATCAATTAGATTTACTAATTTCTGGTACATATAAAAGTTAGATGTTATATGAAAAAAAAAAAGTTTAATAAGTTGCAAATCACAGCAACAGTAAAAGAAGAATGTTAAGGTGAGTCAATCTAAAGAACTATTATTACATTAAATCTCATCGGCCCTTTTTTTAGTGCGACAAAGTTATATCATCATGAAGGGAAACAGTTTGATAATTTGTTACAAAATAAACAATCTAAAGAATTAAATGAATCCTGGATCGGCTTTTTATGATATTACGGGTGATAATAAAATGAAACTAGCAGCTATTGTTCCAGGAAGTTGGAAAGTACCCAATCAATTAACCCATTCAAAATCGTGTTAGAATTGGCCTAGGACACACCATTTTCGAGATAAGGAACTAACAATGATTTTGAAGTTTAAACTGACATTATAGACATTAAATAATGATTATTGTTTACATTAAATAATAATCAATGATATATTACACAATCGCTGAAAGTAATGATGACCAAATATCATAATAAAATTTTCACTTAATCATGGTGACTGCAGTTAAATTTCACATGAAAGATTGGATTCGATGAGAATATAATAATAAAACAGTGGTTCCCTTTATAGTTGAGAAATCATTATTAATAGAGACGGGGGAATCCCCATGACAGCATCAAACTATTCAATGAATAAAATAATTGTTTTACTATGAATTTTTTTTCAATAAATTAACTGTTTTAACATGTAAATTTAACGTGAACACACATTCATCAATGTGAGTAGGCGTTCTTTAATGTATCGAATAAACCCGTGAAAAGAGACCCTCAGGTTCAAACTTCATTTGATTGTTGGTTATTTGCTGTAATTTTGGGGGACATCTCAAATCCACGTTTGGCTATATATTTTGCAGTAAATCCACTCTTTCAGCTCATAAATTTAACTCTACAAACACATGTTCATCTAAAAAACATGATATCGGGTTCAATTCCAAATAATCACTACTTTCATAGAAAGCAAAATGACAGTTGAACCCGAGGTTTCTATACTACTCATATGTCTAATAATGCCGCAGATGCTCCTAAACATCTGCCAAGAGTTAGATTATTGTTCTAGAAATCTGCCAAGCTACAAAAGGTGCATACATTGAAGTTGAATAACCTACAATAAAACAGGGAGAGTTGTTTGTTCTCTTAATATACGCTGCACACTTTAACACTGTACAATTAGATACTTTTAAACCAGACACAAATGTAAATTCAGCTTAATAAATCTGCAGACAGAATTCACTAGGGATATTCTTATAAATATTATTTAAGTTGGTAATTTATAATTTATAAGGAATTTCATATAAATTAGATAATCAGTACAGTAATATATTAACATAAGATCGCATATTAAAGTAAATTTTAATAACATTTAAATTTTTATTGACTGAACAAAGTTTAACATATGTTACCAATGTGTAAATTCAGTAAACATTACTGAAGACAGGCTTATGCCCGAAACCCACCGGGTTGGTCTAGTGGTTAACGCGTCTTCCCAAATCATCTGATTTTGAAGTCAGAGTTACAGCGTACAAGTCCTAGTAAAGTCAGTTTCTTTTACACGGATTTGAATACTAGATCGTGGATACCGGTGTTCTTTGGTGGTTGGGTTTCAATTAACCACACATCTCAGGTATGAGAATGTACAAGACTACACTTCATTTACACTCATACATATCATCCTCATTCATCCTCTGAAGAATTATCTAAACGGTAGTTACCAGAGGCTAAACAGGAAAAAGAAAAGAAAGAAAAAAAAAAGGCTTATGCCCGAAAGTGCTTTAATGTGAAAAAAAGTAAGTTCTGTACTTTGTGGAGTGGGTGAATAAGTTGTAATTAATAAAGTTACCACAACAACTGAAGGAAAGCTGAAATCAAACAGTGGCTTTAAGAAAAAGTAGTTGCTTGCAACTGTTTTTACATATTTTTTTTTAAATTTCAGCATTAAAATAAATTGTACAATGTTTACTGATATGATTTTAATGTCTTTAAATTTGTTATTCTTTTTACACAGATGAGTCTTTGGCAGAAATATTGCGAATAATAATGATGATGTGATAATGATAATAATAATAATATTAATGTCAACGAAGTATAAAGTAGTCTGATAAAATTGTATGAAAGGCGTTATTAAACCATGACTGTGTGTCGCTGGTTATTATAACAAACAGGATACATGCAAACTACTAGTTGCGGCTGTACCTTTGGAAGAATATTTTTATAACTTTCTGACCTCAATAAAAAGCTTAATATTAAATACTTTATTTTCAAAATATAATCATCTTGTTCAAATTGTTTTAATGATTACAACGATGTGTTTTTCCCAAAAAATATTCCTTTTGTACAAACAGAATTTCCTATGTTAAAACTGATAATTTTATTTCTAAGTCTATTTATGCTAGATGTGGAGTAAGACAAGGCATGCACTTGGGTTCTTTAATTTTCATAGTATTTATAAATGACAGTTTATTCATAAGCTATTCACATCTTTCTTTTTTTAGTTCTTTTTCTTTTAGTATTTCTTTTAAATTACAAAAAGAAAATTGATTTCATACTCAATTTTGAAGGTTTGCAAATGCCGATATATTGTGCAACTGAATAATACAAAATCATACTGCAATACAAAAGGTATCTTCTATTAAAGACTTAGCTGTATGATTTGATAGCAAGTTACCCTTCAGTGAATACACTGGTTATACTGTACCTAAGTCACTAAACATGGTCAATTTTATGAAGAGATTCTCGACAAATTTTAGAAATATTAACTCTGCAGAATTTTAGGTCATGCATTTATACAGTACTAAATTACGGCTCTGTTGTCTGGCGACCTTTTGCTGACTTGCTATTAAAATACCACATAAAAACCTTCTTATACTAGCTATAACATCTGTGATTCTATGCACTTCACCAATCATAATTTTATTTATATTTTAAATTTGTTAAAAATACCAAGAATTGAATCATCTCTGATGAGAACAGATTTAATATTTGCTAATAAAATTTTTAGTAGTTATTTTGACTATCCTAATTTATTGCAGCTTCAACTTATTAATGACTAGATTGCGTAGGCATAATTTTCATACCATATAAAGTACACTTAACACCTTATCAAGAGCTATTCCAACTTAAGAATGACAATTTTATGTAATTTCTTTTTAATATGATTTTAAATTTAAGGGTTTACCAAATATGGAACACCCAGCCTTAGTTTTAGGGTAAAAATAGAAAATTAGGCCAGAACAGACAACAGCAAAATTCCAGCAAGTACTTTGAAAAAGTATTAAAGTACCAAGAACCTAAGGTAAGATTACAATTCCAAAATCTATAAAGCACGAACTAAAAAATCCAAACATAATTAAATGAAAATAGACATTATCATCCAGAAATTAAATAAAAAAGTAGCAGGCGATAGCTTGACTGCAGTAGAATTACAGAATCATGAAAACAACCAAGAAAAATCTGAAGAACTTGCGAGAAGATATATGGAAAACTGAGAGAATACCCATTAAGATTACAAAAAATGAATTAACACATCCACTACATAAATGAGAAGATGAAACAGAAGTAAATCACCATAAACAGATTTCCCTCTTACATTTAACAAACAAAATCCTTTGAAAAGCACTTCAAAATAGAATTGAATAAATCATAGACTTAGCAACTGAAAGAATAAGAAGAAGGATTCAGAAAAGTACGATCATATGTGCACAACAAATCACAAACCTTAAAACAATAGAGTATTCTAAACACAAAATCAGATGTAAAATTGTCAGATGAATTAGAAATTAAAACAGAACTAAGACAAAGGAGTGGTTCAGCATCAATTACTTTTATCTGTGTACTAAAGAAAGTAATAAAAATAGGGAAAGGTGAAAACATTGCAACACACCATTATATAAAATTGAGTCTGAAACTGAAAGGAATTGGTAAGTGCTTAGCCCATGCTGACAACATTACAATTTTCTTGGAGAACCTCAAAAAGGCAGCTGAACAAGTAAAATACTTAAAATAATTTGAAGGGAAAATAAGGCGTAAAGATTTCTTTGAAAAAGGCAGAATTCACAACCAACCAAGATACCCCAAGTCCCTAAAAATGAAATATGCAAAAATCAATAAAGTTAACAAATTTAAATATACGGAAGAAATAATACAAATAAATGATTTAGATAAAAAAACCAATGAAACAAGAAAGAATAAAAGAAAATTAGCTTACCGACTAACAAAAGATATTTTCAACAAAAAGGACATTCTCAGCAGATGCCAAAATCAGGCACTAAAATACAGTAATCAAATCAGAGGACCTGTTTTTTATCAGATGTATCTTCAATTTGAAATCAGATTAAATAAATCCAATACAAAAATAGAGTAAAAACTTGAGAAAGATTCTAAAATCAATAAGAATACAAGAAGAAAATGAATGCAAATTTAGAAGTAATAAAGACATTTACAAATACAATGAAACCGATAAAATGTCAATTTCATCAGTAAATGAAGAGTCAAATCTCACAAAACAGATTTTCAACCACATTTACAGAGAAAAGGATGAATATCAATAGATTTCAGTGGTTGTAAATGAAATGAAAATATTTGAAGGAGATAGTACAACGTTCAGAAAACCAGTAAAAATTTCAAAGAAAAGTAAAAAAAAAAACAACATTTGGTCAGAGGAGAGAAGGCAAAAATAAAGCAAAATAATGAACTGTTGGAAAACCAGGAAAAAATGCACAGAAGAAAGAGAAATGAATGTTAAGTAAAATATTGCCTCAAATGTAAAAAAAAAAATTCCATGTGATGTTATCAGTTTCAGTCGTGTGATGTGGTAACAAAAAACATATTTCTGCTACATTACCCTGTTAAATCTCTAATTTAATATTTTTATTTAAGAGGTAGAACTGCACTACTCAAAATATTATTTACAGGCCCATTCATCATCTATAAAAATGAAACAAAAAAAATAATAACACATCCATAATAAAAAAAAAATATGTATGTATAAAAATATTGTTGTGTGTTTTACTCTTCTCATAAACAGCTCTCTTATAATCCTTAATGATTTGATTT
The DNA here is from genome assembly GCF_047948215.1 of Lycorma delicatula. Lineage (NCBI taxonomy): Eukaryota > Metazoa > Arthropoda > Insecta > Hemiptera > Fulgoridae > Lycorma > Lycorma delicatula. The sequence goes on from NC_134456.1 coordinate 15,626,998, forward strand.
TTGATTATGCTTTATGGTGGCTTGAATGAGGTTATATTTTATACTGATGCAAGCTTTCTCAATGAAAAAGATAAGAACACAATAACAGGCAAATAATATTAATACATAATGCCAATAGTATAGAAACCTCAACTCCTGCATCAGTCCGACCAGTCCTGAGCACGAGCCACTGACGCAAAAGTTAGGTTTATTTTTCGCAAGAGCGACCCCCTCTTTTTCACCACGAAAGCCTGTATTTACTACAAAAAGCACAGCAAAACACAACTAGTAAGCACAATTCTGCATCCTTCATAAAACAATACTCATTAATTACAAAAGAATAAAATAACACGTGATGTCATGGGAAATACCCATTTTAATTAGTATATATACATTTATATGAGAGAGAGAGAGAGAGAGGAGAGAGAGAGAGAGAGACAAGAGTGAATGTTAACATCAATAACGCATCATTATTAAAATTATTTAAATTGTAATAAGAATGCAAAAAACCATGAATTTTGAACGAATTGATAATGCTAGTAAATTAGTATTTTGTTATAAAAATCTGTCTGACAAGAATAATTTAAAAATATTTTTAGATAATATAAATGGTGATATTGAACAATTATATAAAAAAATACACTTCTAATCCATTTACTGATAGAATTAATTTGTGAATATATTAAAGATGTTTTTATTTCACACGGAAAAACTCTTTATAAATCAAACAAATTAGAAAAAATAAAACTTTACGTGGAAAATAAATTGTCTATTGATAGCGCTTTGATGATTTAATTGAATATTATTTTGAATGGAAACAAACTAAACAAAGAAATATCTGTTTCTGAACTGATGTTGCATATTCAAATACCAGATACAAAACAAGCATTGGGTGGTTCTTTAATAAACACTCATGGAATGTTAGTGATATGAAAGATAGGGTGTATTTAACGCTAAAAGATTACAAGTTGAAAAATAGGAATAGTTGTAAACAAGGAAAGGTTCAGAGAATTAGAATGCCAAATGAATGGATTGGCAAAGGAGAGAATCATAGACGAGGTAATATAGTATCGTTTAAAGACTATTCTTCAACATTACGCGTGCCTTTTGTTATATATGCAGATTTCGTATCGTTTATCATTCCAAATCAAATTGCAAACACTGAACCAGACACTAGTAATACTACAAAAACACATACTCATAAACCATCTGGATATTGTTATGATTTTGAATTACAGAGCTACTATAGATGATGATAAAAGGTAGTTGAAAAGTTTCATTGATTTATAAAATAAATACGAATATTTCAAAAAGGAATTATCAACTAATAAAGAGTGCATTATGAGTGAAAAAGATAAAAAAAATTTGAAAAACTTACTAAATGTGTTATATGTGGAAACATATGTGAGATTGGTGGGAAACTTGTAAGACATCATTCTCACACAAGTGGTAAATTTATTGGTCCTGCGCATGAAAATTGTAATTTAAATTGTAAACACGTAACATTTATTCCAGTTGTATTTCATAATTTATGTGGATACGATTCACATCATATTGTATTGGCGATGGATGAATTGAAAGATAAATTTGAAATTTGTTTTATTGCAAACAACAGTGAAAAACTCGTATCTATTAACACTCAAGAATGAAATATCATATTGATTTATAGATTCCTATCAATTTCTATCTTACAGCTTAGATAATTTGGTGTATAGTTTACTTGATTGTGATGGTTCATTTAAAAAGAAGAAGTTGTTTAAAACTGTTCAGCGTGTTTCTACCGAACATATGGTTCCCGTCCTGCTGGTTAGTTAATACTACTCTCTGCTACGGGATATGCTCGCATCAGTCTGCTACTCAAACGATAGGCGTTTGGATTTATGCAGCTGTGTATTAGCAATGTTTAGTTTTGTATTATTTATCAAGATTTAACTATATGATTTCATGTGTTTATCGTAATAAGAAGAACTTTAATTGAAAAACAAAAGAAAATCATCTTTTGAATTGTTGTATTGTATTCTTTAAGGATATTAAAACCATTCTGTTAGTTCACCTCAATGTAATGCATAAGACACTACAAAATGTAAAATCTCTCCCTATAACTGCTTGTTGAAAATTTAATATGTGTCAACTAATGCTGAAATGTCTTGTGTTATGTTTTAATATGTAAATCAAATGTCTTATGTTATGTTTTAATATGTAAATCTAATGTCTTATGTTATGTAAATCTAATGTCTTATGTTATGTAAATCTAATGTCTTATGTTATGTTTTTGTAATATGTGATTCTAAGGTAATATAAAATTTCTTTAACTATTATGTTTTGATTTCTTATTTATAATCGTATGCTTCAAAAATCAAGAGAATTCATGTTGACATATAAAATTCACGATTGTAAGATTACAATTCTGCGTAGGTTAACATTAAGCTATTAACAGTTTTCAATGAACAATAATAAGATTTTTAACCAATTCCACACATTATTTATTATCCACCCGACGGATGAATCGCTCTTGGAAATTACAGTCCACTAAATGAATATTTTTTAGGTTTTAGACCCAACAAAAACAACATACTCTCAATTTGAAAAAAGTATACAAGGTAATTGTGATGAAAATGATTTGTTTTATATGTTAATCTGAAACAAAAAGGTGTTTATCCCTATACATATATTACATCAGCTCTGTTTTCAATGAAACACAATTACCACCTACCGAGGCTTTTTATGATGATTTAAAGAGAGAAAATATCTCTGAATCTGATTATAAACATGCGCAAAATGTTTGGAGTAATTTTAAAATTAACACGCTTGGTGAATACCATGATTTCTATATGAAATTGTACGTTATGCTGTTGGTTGTGTATTTGAAAATTTTCGTAATCAAATGATTGACATAAACAGTTTGAATCCTTGTCATTATATATCAGCTCCACATTTATCATGATTTGCAGCACTCAAGGCTACGAAAGTACAATTGGAACTTGTTACAGACCCGGATATGTATTTGTTTTTTGAAAAAGGCATTCGTGGTGGGGTGTTGATGACTCCCAACCGTTAGCCTTGGCAAATGATCCAAATATAGATAATTATGATGATAATAAACCGATGAAATTTATTAAATATTATGATGTCGGATCTCTTTATGGTCGTTGTATGATGGAACCATTGTCTGTAGATGGATTCACTTGGTGTGACTAAAATGAACTCGAATATTTGTTCACAAATGTGAAAGATTTGAAAGATGAAGAGGAAATGGGTTATATATTAGAAGCTGATTTAACATATCCCAAACACTAACATGAAACACACGAGATTATCCACTTGCACCAAAGAGAAAATCCATTCCCAATATGATTTCTCCATTTCTTTCTGACAAAAAACGAGTAGCGTGTAAAAAACTATTGTGTACTTTGGAAGATAAACACAAATACGTTTTACATTATAGAACGTTAAAATTGTATCTTTAACGGGGTATGATGTTGAAGAAAATACACAGAACTCGGTTTTAATCAATCTCCATGGTTGAAAGGTTGTTTTGAAAAATTTCAACGCATGGTGTACCACAAAAGTCTATAAACTATTGATCAACAGTGTTTATGGTAAAACTATTGAAAATGTAAGAAAGCAAATCGATATGCGTTTGATCAACAATAAATTAAAATTTAAAAAATTAAACGCCAGTCCAAGAGTAAAACATTTATATTTATGGAAACATGTAGTTGGAATATCAATGATGAAAAAAATATATATACTTGAACAAACCCATAATATAGGTTTCACCGTGACAGATTTGGCAAAACTAATCATGTACGATTATCATTATAATCACTTTTTACCTAGATATAGATATGAAAACAAAACTACTAATGACAGATACAGATTCGTTTATTATACTCAATTACTCCAACAAAACAAGAACATTTTAAAAGATCAAAACAACTGAATCAACAAGATCCAAATGTTTACGCCTCAGATAAAAATGATATAGGGCTTTTAAAAGATGAAATGAGTGGGAAACCAATCTATGAATTTGTCGGGTTAAAAGCAAAAATGTATTCAATGATTTGGGGTGATAAAGTGTTATTTAGAACAAAAAAAAGACGGCCAAGGGAATTAAAAAAAGATCTCGTATATTTGATAAAGATTGTAATTTAAACGTTTTAAATCATGACATTTCTAAAGACTGTTTATTTATTAGAAACATTTCATATTCCACCTCGAAATCATTACGTAGTTTTAATCATCAAATATACTCGATTGATCAGTATAAAAAAGCTCTCTCTACATATGATGACAAAAGATTCGTGTTGGAAAACCTTATAGATACACTTCCATATGGAGATAAAGAAATTAGTTTCACATGTATCGTGTATTATTTAATATGCAACATTAATACCACATGTAAACTCTACATCATGATAATTATGTCCATTAGATGTTTTTTTTCATACCCTTATATGTTATATAAACGACTTTAGAATTACTAGTTTCATTCAAATCTGATAGTGTAAGATCATTGAACCTTTGCGGTAAAAATATTTTTCCAAATCCTTCAATTTAAAATTAATATTTTATTGTAAAATAATTTTTATTTATTTTTATTTACAGATAATTCTTCTCAATCGAAACATTAAAATTAGAAAAGTTAAACTAGTGCTCATATTAAAATTAATTTTCCAAAAGAACACGTTTCTATTCACAACCTCTGTATTCAAATAATGTCTGATTCTGTCAGTAATTTGGCTGACATAAGTAGCGGCGGCAATATTCAGATTTCTTGTATTCCTGGTCAAGTTGAGAATATGTTTGAGTGTGCACCGTGGGAGCCTCCAATGCTCCAATCTTTTCAACAGTGCACTATATAATGATAATAATGAAGGAGATAATGAATCTAATCTAACTTAATCTAATAACTTTGATATACAGGATATTTTATTCCAATGTCTTTCCACTATTAGTTAATGATGGAATAACAAAGGTATAGACCCCCAACTGTATTATACACTTTTCATCAATCATGCCATTTTCAAATTACTTATGAGACAAATCATTATGCAAAACAAAAGATTGAATTTGGTAACAGAAAGAGAGTAATTGAGAATTATAAAGAAGCTCTAGATTGAAGAAATGGAATCCACCTGACATAAATGAAATGAAAAGATTCTGTGGGATAATTTTGTGGATCGGTCTTTGTAAAATGCAGAGTACAAAGAAAGTCCTATTGTATTCTAACCAGGTTAGTAAGCTAATTTGAGATTCTTCTAAGAATGTACCATCCTTCAAATAATGGAAATGTATCACACGAAGAAAGACTGTACAAAATTCAACAACTCATAGACTAGCTTCTCCTGATGAAAAATAATTCTTTTCAGGGGGACAGCTTGTCTAATCAAAGCAATCAAAAAAAATTTACAACAGCATGGGATGAAACTTTTCAAATTATGTCTTCTCTGTGTTTACACATGGAATCTCATGATATATACTGGAAAAGAAACAATTTCAGACAAAGGGGTTCCAGAAAAATATGTGTTTGAGCTTGCTGGACCATTATTTGATGCTGGATGAACACTATTGGTCCATTACTTGTGCTGTATGGAAACTTTGTGAAAATTGGTATACAACGGTTATCACTGACTTCTCAGTTACTTGATTGCTATACAAATCTTATTGGTACATTAACAGCTAATCAAATAAAAAATACTAAACAATTAAAAGAAACCAAAGTGAAAAAAGGTAAAATAGTTACAGCCCAATGTTCAGATATAAAAAAAAAAGAAATGGAAAAATAACAGTGATTTCATCAAAACACAGACAAAACAGAAGAAAGCGAAGGCCACAGTGCTGTAATTTTATAGTGGGAACAATATTTTTTCACCAGACTGTCAATACACAAGTTACCTCTCAATTTTCAAAGAATTCTATGCACAAGTAACAGATAATGAAAAAGAATACATCTTTCAAAAATATGGAGTAACTTGTCATACATCAAATATTCTGAAGGTGAACATTTAACAAAAAATCAACACAAATGACAACATTTTGCATCAGACAACACTCAATATGAACAATTGAGAACAAAAGTGCATCGATGTCCAGGGTGGCCATTTTAAACATCTTTTGTAACAATATGGTATATAAATGCAACATTTAAATTACGTTTTATGTTTTTCTTATTTAATTTATCTATCCTTTATCAAATTTCATTCCAAAATAACCTACCGATTTTGCAGCAGTTACATTATGAGTTCGGTTTTATGTTGCTCACCCTGTATTAAGGGATGTGTTAAACTAATTATAAAAGTAAATTTCTACACATTGTTTTTTTACACCATACTAATGTATCACATTAATATTTTTCTTACATTGTACATGTTCCAAATTTCTTTTTTATTTTAGTGACTTTTTTTTACTTTTACATAAATACTTTTACCCATTTAAACATTAAAATGATTATATTAAACTTTTTAAATTCTCTTTCCAGTTATCCAGAGCAAAGGTCAATCTAGATAACTGGTATTCCACTGTATGCAAAATCTAATAGTCTTACCACTTCATTTTCCACTTTTACATTTTTTGATTTAACTGAGATGTTCTCTTCAAGTGATAAAGGATCTTTTGGAATATCACCATTAATCATATTAACCGGTTCCTCTTTCAGTTGTACTAAATCTACCTGCTGCAATGCAAAACAAAAAAATGAATGCTAAAAAAGTAAATATTTATGAATTTTTGTATAATTTGTAAAATAGAAATAATTTGTATCTCTAATCCACTTACCACACACATTAACAGTACAGACACAGTCAAATTATTATTATTATGGCTTTAATAAGCCAGATTTTATATGGGAGAACCTAGAAAATGTTTCTTACACCAAATTTTATTATCCAAATTTAAATTTTAAAAATGACGCTACTCACCTACAGATTATTCTACAAACTGTTATCTATTACAATCCAATAATTTGTTAAACTGCTGCGGTAATTTTCCTCATTTAGTTTTTTCTAATCTCACAAACATTAGTATTAATATTGTCTATGGTAAAATTTTGAATTCTTATCTTATATCTGATCAACGCATACCAGATTATGAAAATAGAAATTTTGTAAGATTCAAATTCAACGACTGAAAGATAAATTCTAAACAATAGTTATTTATTTGTTATGTTGCCACATAACCTTGAAGCTTGTGTAGAATATGGAAATGCAATTTTGTAGCATAAGAAAATCACGATGCCTGACCAGAATTTGATATTGATTATGATACAGAAATTTTTGCGAGAAATTGCAATTATATTACAGTGGTCACTATGAAAAACGGCGCTAGTATTTAAACTACTGCATCTAAGTTAAAAATCCCACAATAAAAATGAAGGTATCATCAGAAAATGCAATTATTTTTGCACTACCTGGATTCGACCAATTTTAGTTACAATCATTTTTCTGAAAATTAAGGGCACGAAAAACACACTTTTTGCACTTTTTTTTGAGAATGGCGACTTGAATTGCTATAAAATCCAAACCGATATAGATAAAAATGTTCTACTTTTGGAAGTAGATTAAACGATTAGAAAAAATAAATTTCCATTAATATCAGGCATTAATTTTTTAGAATTTTTATTTTTAGAGTTGAATTAATAAACATTACTGTTTTACGGTGAGGATCATAATAATAGATTTAAAAAATTGTGGCAATATAAGGACTGAAGAAGCAGTCTCAGTGAGCAGTAAAGTATCAATACTGATAACAGTATATTGATATTATGTCATTGTATATTAGTATAAATTAATTGCAATGCCAGTCTTCAGTCTGATGGATTCAATATTTTTTTTTTATTTAACAGTGCTGAATTATGCCAAAGACAGTTTATAATAAAAAGTTAATTTGCATTTTTTTTATCAGATTTTAAGTAATAGATTTTTTTTATAATTTTTCTGTAACTATCTTATGTGTAATATGAATAAGAGGGAAACACCTTCGTTTTCCAGTCAACATGACCATACAATTAAAAGTAGTTCGAGAAATGTAATCTACAATGAATATAAATTTTTTCAAGAGCTATCCTTATGAACTTAGCTATCCTTTTTATGGACTTTGAATTCCATAGCATGATTTACTTTGATAAGTTCATGAACTCAATGCTGAAACATGCGGCATTAGTTGGAGATCAGTACAAAAGATATGTAGGACAGCTAAGGAATGCGATAACAGTTGCGTTCAGTTTGAAATGCCAGGGAAAAATGGGAAAATAGGACACCGAATGGAAATCTGTTACTGGACAATTTTAACCATCATGTATTGTGCAGAAACATATATCAATACTAACTCTACCATTCAGAATGAAATTCTTATCGTTAAGAAGTTCAAAGAGGAAATACGGGAAAGACTGGAAGCAAACTTTATCATTTATGACCGTTTGTCGTATTGTGAAAAAATTGGATTTTTAAGTCATCACAAATTAAAAGCATCATGTGATGGTCGACGTATATTTTATCATAAATTACGATTTTTATCATAAAATTGGTTTATGAATGAAGTTCAAATAACTTACAAAAAGGGAGTGCAGTAATAATAGATAACACAACTTACTTCCCTTTTGTGGTACATAAAGTTACCACAACAGCTGGAGGAAAGCTGAAATCAAACAGTGGCTTTAAGAAAAAGTGGTTGCTTGCAACCACATTTTTTTTTTAAATTTCAGCATTCTAATAATATGTATAATGTTTACAGATACGGTTTTAATGCCTTTATGTAATCTGTTATTCTTTTTATATAGATGTCTTTGATAGAAATATTGCGAATAATTGTAAAAATAAAAATAAATAACAAACACCAACAGTATAGTAATAATAATAATACTTACAAAAATTAAAATTTTAATATTAACGATGTATAAAGTAGTCTGACAAAACTGCGTGAAAGCCATTATTAAACCATGCCTGTTGTTGCTGGTCATTATAGCAACAACATGCTAAACTACTAGTTGCAGCTGTAGTTTTTGAATGATCTTTTTAAATCATTCCAACCTCAATTAAAAGCTTAATATTAAATACTTTATTTTCAAAATATCATCATCTTATTCAAATTGTTTCAATGATTACAATGTGTTTTCCCCATAAAATAATCATTGAAATTAAAGATAGGTTGTCTCGTAAAAAAACACTGTACGCTTCAATAATACTAGTTTTGGGCTAAAATCTTAATAATAATTATTGAGAAACAACCATTTAACCTACCCCAGCAAATGCAATTTTTTGCCAAGCTCTTTTGTATGAAAATCACAGTTTGCATAAACAAATTAATATAGTTCCTGAAGAACATGGTTTTTTGGAAGGTAATCTACGTGAACGAACTTGTGTGAATATACAGAAGATACTGGTGATGTACTAAATGATGGTAATTATGTTGATGCAATTAATACTGATTTTCGTTGTGCATTTGATGTAGGTTAATATCAAATTACTTATCAAAAAACTCGCTGCATGTGGATTTAATAATAAATTGTTGTCTTGTATACATTTCTTTTGTACAAACAAATTCCCTATGTTAAAACCGATAACTTTATCTCTAAGTCTATTTACGTTAAATGTGGAGTAAACCAAAGGCATGCATTTGGGTTCTCCAATTTTCATAGTATTTATAAGAAACAGTTTATTCATACACTATTAACTTTTTTTCTCTATTTTTTGCAGATGATATGAAATTATTTAAGCCTATTACAAATCTAGTTTATATTCAATTACTTCCGATTGAACTTTGTGCAAAAATGATTTGACTTAAATGGTATTTATATTAACTTAAAAAAAATAGATTTCATAGTCAATTTGGAACGTTTGCAAATGTTAATATACATTGAAACTTTATAATACAAAATAATACTGCAATAAATAAGGTATCATCTATTAAAGACTTAGCTGTATATTTTGATAACAAGATATCCTTCAGTGAATACACTGGTTTTACTGTATCTAAGTCACTAAAAATGGTCAATTTTATTAAGAGATTCTCTACAAATTATAAAAAATATTAACTCTGCAGAATTTCAGTTCACACATTTATACAGTACACAAATACGGTTCTGTTGTCTGGCGACCTTATGCTGACTTGAAATTAAAATTACTAGAAATACCACATAAAATCTTTTAGATATGCTGCCTATAAAATCTGTGATTCTATGCACTTTACTATATGAAGAAGGATTCAGAAAAGTAAGATTATGCGCAGAACAAATATCAAACCTTAAAACAATAATAAGGGAAAAAATTACAAGGTATAAAAACTAAGTAATTGTCTTCATAGATTTCAAAAAGGCATACAACTCAATCTATAGGACTTTTTATTCATTTCTTTTTACAGAAAGTAATAAAATGGAAAAACAAGGTGAAAAACATTGGAACAGACAGTAAATAAATTCGAGTCTGAAATTGAAAGTAAGTGCTTAGCCCATGCTGACAACATTACAATTTTCTTGGAGAACCTCAAAAAGGCAGCTGAACAAGTAAAATACTTAAATAATTTGCAGGGAAAATAAGGCTAAAGATTTCTTTGAAAAAGGCAGAATTCATGACCAACCAAGATTTCCCCAAGTCCCTAAAAATGAAATTCGGAAAAATCAATAAAGTTAACAAATTTAAATATATGGGAGAAATAATTCAAATTAATGATGGAACTTCATCTTAGTGTACTCAAAATTCATTTTGTTACATAACCAAATCTTGTAATGTTTACTGAAGTTACGTTTACAATTGTTTTTTTTTTTCAAATTTTGGGCCCAAAATAAATAATGAAGGACTTGGGGTAACAGGCCTATTTTCTAACTTTTAACTCTTAGATACTAGTAGTACTTATAAAAAAAATTGATTGTTCTGAGTGTCCTTCATTAAAAGAAATGGCTCCAAATCATAAGATTTTGAAAATGTTTCATTTTTGGGGCCCAAAAACTACCTGCGGAACAGGTTGCAAAAATCTGAAATGTTTACAGTAGTAAGTATTTTTTATATACTTTAAAACCATATAAAATTTATTTTGTTACTCAAAGGTGTTGACGAGTAATGAAGCCATCAAAACCACTGAAAATACCATCCTTCTAACCGTAAAATTATAACAATAATAATTATAATAATAATATCAACAAAAAAAAAAACTAAAATAAGTTGAGAAAAAAATTATAAAATTTTTTGGATACATTGAACAATGTATCCAAAAAATTCACAGCAAGTATTTTGTCAGATTATAAAAAATATTTTGATATATCTATAATGAGATAGCTTATATTAAAGATAGTTTGTTACTATGACTCATACACGCAGTCATGTTTAAACACGAAAATAAATAGACATGGATGGACATAAATGTTTGCAAAATCCTGAATGTAAACATTGTAGAAGTCTCTGTTACTGTTTTGATTTCAATGCGACATGTTGTATTGTTGCTAGAGTTAATACTGTGGTTAAGTATTATATACTTGTTTAAAAAGTAATTTTATTAACAGTGAACTTCTCTTTTATTTCTAATTTTATTAATTAGAGAAATTTTTAATTTTAGTTGTAGAGAAACTGGAATTAAGACAAAGTGAGGTGCAATTGGTAAGTTTTATAAATTATACTAACTGTATTGTTATTGTAAGAACCCTAGCATTTTATAAAAACAGATTATGGAGTGTTCAATTAGCATTTACACTGAAACAGTATGTCACAAATTGACTTACAATAGATCTTCAGTATTGCACGATATTTTGGAGTTTACTAAACAGCAAATAACATTGATATCTTTAAGAAGTGGATGTACTGAAACAAAAAGTATCTGTACTTTTCATAAAACTGAATATTTAGATAAACATTTTCATACTAATGGGAAAAGTCACTCGGACCCATTTAGCTGTCATACTAAGCAGGCGATCTCTCTTAGAAATATCTTTGACACTTTCAACGTGCAATTCAAATTTAAAATTAATTCCAGGCAGAGCACTGTGTACAAAATGCAAAAACCACAAAATGATACAGAAAGCGAACCGGAATGTGAAGATATATTTGAGCCTCAATATGTTATAGTCATGTCTGTGAAAAACGCTTGTTCAGCACTTGGCATTTCCTCCGACAAGGTTCAAAAATTATCGAAAAGCACAAAGGTACCAATTTCAAAAAATAATGTTACGAAAATAGCCGAGTCGGTTACCAGTAAATTAAACAAATCCTTTCATTTAAATATTTCTACAGAAGAAACCAGTTTAGTACCGCAAAATTATGCTGATTTAGGTAGGGAATGTGAAGAATTAATCATTAAAATAAAAGATAAAATGAAAACAGTTAAATCAACCCAGGAAAAAATTAATATTTTATTACCAAGAAGCTGGAACAATCAAAAAATTCAAAATGAGTTTACTGTTGGTCAGCATTTAGCCCTTCAATCCAAACAATTAGTTAAAACAAGTGGAATTTTGCCGCAAATCGGCAAAAAGAAACCAAGTCACGTAATTCATGAAAATGTTATTAAATGTGACCAACATTTTTACTACAATGATCAGCACAGCTGAATGATGCCGGGCAAGAAGGACTGTGTCTCAGTAAGACAAGCTGACAGGAAGTCAATTAATATTCAAAAAAGCTCATCTTATGTAACGAAAAAGAATTGTATACAGCCTTCAAAGAAAAACATAATTTAAAAATTGGTTTTTCAAAATTTGCTGATTTAAGACCTAAATTTTGCATTCTGCCTTTTCTGGTAGATTATTTTCTCTAAGATGTTGCTGGAATTCAGGCGCAAAACATCGTAAAACCACTGGCTAAAAATTTCTTGTGTCATTCAAGCACTTCATTGTGAAAAATATTTCACCAGTAATAAGTCACGATTTATATGTTTAAAAACTCTCGGGTTTTTGACTTGCCAATAACAGCTAGAGGAAGTCTATGACAACCACTTGCGATAGAACATACATGATTGGAGATGCGTTCTTTCCTTACTTTGTATCCAGCCTCAGAGCTCCCGGAAGAAGATGCTAAGGTTTTCTAAGGAACCGCCTTCCAGGACAATCCCATTTTGTTACAGTTATACACCTGCGCATGACTTAAATTATGACTTTTATTTTTTGAACTAAACTTTCACAATAGTCTACTACAACCTGACTATCAGCGCTTAATTTTTCACCCTCAATTGCAAGCTGGCGAATTCCTTGCCTTAGTTTAAAACTATTTAGCCAAACCCTGGCTGGCTTTAAAATCTGGATCGTCATTTAATAGTTCATTCATTTGAAGAACTGCCTCAATAATTAATGAGCCACTTAAAGGTAGACCTTGACTACGATGCTGTGTAAACCAAATGTACACTGGCTTGTCACGTTCAGCATTTTCTGTTGTTTTCATTCTCTTTCTGGTTGTTACATCACCATCAGTAACTTCCAGTTTACTCATCAATTGCTCTATTTTATCTGCATTTTTTTAATATTATTTACTGATGTATGAGGGATTGCAAACTCCTGTGATAGTTTAACGGTACTTTCACCCTCACACAGGTGTTCAAGAATCTCAAACTTTTATAACTTCCACATTTGCTAGACAACTGACTCACATAATGCAATGAATTTTAGAAACGAAAAGGAAATGATGTAATTACAGTTCTTTTGATAATAAAATACTACACTGTGTAAGAAATATGAAAAACTTGATTAAATAATAGTGCCCAAATGAAAATGTTTATATGGATGAAAGATATGTAAAGTAATTTTATCAGTTCTTTTCTCACATGATTACTATAATTTATACATAATGTACAATAGGCTCATATAAAAACATCAGTCGCAATTAAGTGAATTTTTATACTGTAGGCCTAACAGATGGGGTACTTTTTATTAGTAATTAAAAATTTAATTTACTTTTGTTTATCAGTATTGTACCTCTAAAATAAAAATCACAAATTTTTCCAGAAGGATGACGAATTATTGAACGAGATGAATTAACGGGTAACGAACAATCGAGGTCCTATTGTAATTATAACCTAATTGAAAACTTCAAGAGTCTATTGCAAAACTCAACTATCCACTGTTCTTATTTATTAGTATCGTAGAATATGAATAAGAAAATAAGTATTATTATTTTCAATAAATAGAAAGATAATCACGGAACTTATGCAATGTTATCCAACCCAATGTTTTTTTATCGTATACGTTATTACTGTTAAATGTTTTGAGTACGTAAATTATAAATTCAGTAATTATTGCAATTATTTATTATTTAAATCAAAACATTTATGTTAATTGGTCGAGGTTAGCGAGCTTAGGTTAATTTATATATCTATAACTATAAACAGCAAACCTTTGGATTATTGTCAATATCGCCTGATATAACCATTATATTATAACTATAATTTAACGAATTAACCTACGCTCTCTAACTTAGACTAATTAACACAGTAATGTTTTAAGAAATGATTACATTGTAGAGCAACTAACCGTACAGCATTAGTACAAATTCAACATAAAAAAAAATCTACTTAAATTCTATTAATTTATGTTAGAATGGTATAAAATTACTTACTTGGTCAGAAAAACAAAAGTGAACACCACCAAATAAATAATACTTATATTATAATATAACCCCTCCCACACAAAGGTCTTAGACAAACATTCACAGTATTAATGATTGTTCAATACTGCCAACAAATGCAATTGTATACTTCAATACATACGATATCTCGTTATAATACTGAATAATAATAATGTTTTTGTTTAACATAAAAGTAATGCAACACAAAAACGCAGTAATTATATGTAAAAATTCAAAAAACATTTTCGTTAATAAATTAAACAGCCAGTAATCATTTTCAATTACTTATACATTTTTGACCATGACAATCGGAGATGGTATTAATTTAAAAATGCATACTTTTGAAACGACACACCGCCAAATTTTTTTTTTTTTTCCTATAAAAATGTACTTAAAATATTTTACAAGAAATTAGTTGTCCTTTTTTTTTGACATCGTCTAAATTAAAAAATGACTCGGGAAGACCGGACGAGTCGAAAGTGGTCAGCAAAAAACTAGAGTTGGGAGAAACGAATCATTATAATGATTCAAATCATGTAAATCAGTTAGTTATCGAGAATCACTGATTCGAATCGCATAAATTTTTCAGTGAATCCGAAGTCAATAATTATTAAAAACAAACATCAGACATAAACGAGTATTTTTATGAATCACTGCAACGAAATGCCAAAAGACCTTGACAGCCACTTTTGTTTAAAATAGCAGTACACATAAATATAAATGATACGTATAAGCATTTTATATAGGTTTATATATTAATTTTGTTTCACGTTGTTGAAGTAGTTATGTGAAGCGAGAAGGTATCGGATCCGTAATCATGGACTCATCGGTCTGAGTCCAACTTTACATACATATATATTATTTTTAGCTTTTTTTAATTTAAATATAGTGAGTTATTAATAATTATTAACCTTTGTAAACATTTTTGAAATAAACTCAAAAGTACATAAAATTTTATTTTACTAATACTTCTGATTTTCTTCTATAATTTTTTATTATTATTGAATTGTTATTTGTTGTAAAACGTTTTTACAATCAGAGGTTAATAATTTGTTTTATAACATCATATCAGCCGATTAGTATGCTACCTGTACTTTAAAAAGTTTTCAATAAATATCTACATAGAAGATTAAAACCTTTTTTCAACAAAACAAACCAACATCTGACTACAAGTTTGGCTTTCAAACATTTCATAGTACCATCGAACATATTCATAGTGTTCTTTCTAATATTCAGATAGCTTCAGACAAAGAACGTCTGCTCTACCAGTTTTTATTATATCTGTCAAGTCTTCAGATTAGGTGTAGCACACTGGCCTTTTTAAAATTAATCAACATCTACCTTTTCAGTATTTTAATATTTTCAGTTATTTTTTAAGTAATAGATATTTCAAGGTTAAAATCCAGACTGAATTGTCTCCACTATTTTCCACAAATATATGGAAAATATATGGATCGCTCAAGGATGTGTAATATTCATACGCTTCCAAATATGCCGGTTTCTCCCAACACTGTAATAGCCGCCTTTACTTATGTACTTTGTTTGTACCGCATGAAAATAGTTAAAGCATCACCAGACACAATGTCACAGCATCTTCAAGAATAGTTAAACAACATTGAAGCACGGGGGAAGTTGTGGCAAATAAAGTCTGACAAAAATTAAAGTACACATTTTAGTTTCACTCTCTGAACAAATGTCCACTTGCTATAATCGATGACATTCAGCTACCGCAATCAAATTCTACAAAATACTTTGGTATTCATCTTGACAAAAGGCCTGCATTTGGAAAAACGAGAAAACTGAATATTAAATTTTGTCAGTTGTACCGGATTGTAAATCGAAAGTCAAAATTATCTCCGAACAAGTTAATTATTTACAAAGCCATCCTGAATCCAATCTGGATTTACGGCAGCCAGTTACTGGGAATATTAATAAAATGAAATGTAATTATATTACATTTTCAATCCACAGTTTTTCACAGTTCACAGATTTACCTTGGTGCATTACAAATAAGAATGTACACGACTCTTCACATACCTACAGTTATAGAAGGAATCTCAATTTAATAATCAAAACTCAACGGTCATCCAAATGTACTGTCGATTAACCTTTCAAACCGCATTTGACACTTACATCCTACTGACCTTTTTTAAAATTCAAGATTTTTAAGAAGTAAATCCTTCTAAGGGAAGTAAGAAGTAATTATTTTTTTTAATTTTACCGTTGAGTTTTTCTCCTTGAAGACATTTGCAAACATTCATTCACCTCATTTGTACATTTGTCCTGAATGAACAAATTATAGATATCTACTTGCATTAAAAAAAGTTTATATCAGCTGTTATTTATTTCAAACGCATTCTAAAATACGTTAAACCAATTTAAAAAATAAACCACCTAATAATGTCATCTGATGCCAGTGTGAAACAGCTGCAATGTAGACTATTTCCTTACTCATTTCCTGCCAGGCATGACTGCTTCAGGTCGAACCTGTAGTGCAGCGAGTATGATTTGTGCTTTTATTGAGGCACCCTCGATAATGTTGAGCACGTGATCTTCGTGCGCATCAAGTGGACTAAAACCAAGGGCGAGGTATGTAATGGACCTGTTACACGAATAACATAATCGAATGCGATTTCTGAGTTAGTGAGGATCACCACTGCGTGGAAGGGGGCTGGGGAGTAGAATGGTGGGCATCCACCTACGTCAGTTAAATTTGGTTAGACCACATTCCGGAAAAAAAACAGCTGAGGGGAGTGAGCAGAATCCAAATTGGGATTGAGGGCCCATGCCGCTGACTGAATAAATTTGGTCGATTTGTGTACTGCATTATCCGCATGGGCGGGTGATTTTAAAGATACGTCCAACCTTGTATTTTCTATAAAAACTCTTGAAAACGTCGTTTACTGGTCAATTTATTAAATAGAGTGGGAGATCGAACAGTTAACATAAAATATATATATACAAATAAAAATATATATATTGTATTGCCATGAAACTTGACACAATGTCTTGTCGGTAAACCTTGTTTCAGATATAAGCATTACGTCTATCTTAATATTTAAAACAGCTTTTGATTCTAGTTTTTTATCAGACAACCCGTTATCATTCCAGATTGCTAGTCTGAGACAGTAGATCGTTTTTTCTCAAGACGATTCATGAATAGTCCAGTTCATATTTTCAAGCGTTCACTCAAATCTTTGCGACATATGGTCCAGGACATTCATCGGCCCGTGAAAATTTTGGTTATCAATAGTTTGTTGATCATAGCGACAACTCATTTTAACTTTTTCAGCGTATGTAGTACCAGAAATATTCAGCCTATTATTATATTCATTATTATGTTACACTAATATTACTACTATTATAATTATGAAATAGATAGGTAATTAATGTTTAGATAGGGAATCTTGGAGAGCTGCATCAAACCAGTCAAATGACTGAAGACAAAAAAAAAAAAAATTATGAAAGCCATTGTTACTAGAGTTCGTTACACGATCGTCTCTCTTTTAGCACTCAAATTGTTATTATTGACATTAGTATAATTAATAATTAATTAGTTTAATTAATTGTTATTAGTTACAATTCTGGAAGATAGGGCGGGTTTGATAGAATAGACCTTAGTTTTATACTATTGATAGATTTTACACCCTTTGTAACTCGCCGCAGCTGATGCAGGAAGCTGGAACCTGGTGCCTTAGAACAGACTGTTGTTGCACGATCTGTACCGCATTTTACAGAACGGTGCGGGCGATTGTGTAGATTTTTGATATGGCCAAAGCGTTGGAAAGGTTTGCATTGGACCGCTTCTTTTTTAAAATACGGAACTTCAAAGCTAACAGTTGTGTAGTTGAGAGATTTCACGTCAAAAATTTCTTTATTAGATTTGGGCTCCAAAACATTTGGACGTCAAACGTAAAAAATGTGTTTTTTGATCCTATTTTTGGCGTTTTACACGGGATATCTTAGAAACTAAGGGAGATACAGTTCTGGGACCTATTTTTTTTATTTCCCAGCTCAAAAACCATAAGAAACAATTGAATTTGCCCCTTAATTGACCTTCCCAGAATTTCAGAAAGCCATAATTTACCCGGGGAGGAACTGAAACTCGGGCGAAATATTTCATCCTGTATAACTCGCTAACGGAGCGTTTCGGACCTATGTTTATATGAACTTTTTTCTTATTTTTAGCCTCTAGAATGAGTTGTCAAAGTATGCCCTATCCTCCTGAACCACATGTATTTCCTTGATTTTGGGCATACAAATAATTTTAAATTGAAAAAAAAAATTTTTCTCGCTAATCAAGTTTGAACATATTAGGAATTCACTCTATATATCCATTAATAGTTATTTATTTTTTAAATATAATTTAATCAAACTTAACCTACGCTCGCTTCGCTCCCTAACGTTGCCTAGTTAACACAGTAATGTTTTGAGTAATTAAATAATAAATTCAGTAATTCTGAAGATTGATCTGCTGCTGTGTGCGTGCGTGCGCGCGCACACGCTTTTTCAAATTGTAATATATTTACATATTTTTTTTTACGAAGGATTCGGCGATTATATGTCTTCTTTGCTTCCGTCGCCCCAATTTAGCGAATATACTAGCTGCAGAGGCGAGCCTGTGGCACGCCCTCCGCAGCTAGGCCCTGTGGACCGGTAATCGCTGGCGGACAGATTTCAGCGTGTTTAGCGAAAGATCGGATCTGTACTTATTACGTCAGGTGAGTGCGATCAAAACACAGGGCTAAACGAATTAATTTCCGGACGACCAAGATCTGGTCGATCAAGAGCGTACCCGCTGAGTTAAACGGTTAGCGCTCGACTTGCCGATGCTCTATGGTTTATTCGTTTGGGATATTTATCATTTAGTTTTACAAGTAGAATCCGAAAAAGTATTGCCAGCCCAGTATGTTAGAAACACCCTGTATACACATACGTAATCGTCCCTATTAAAAATACATTTAAAAATGAAAATTATTTGAAAGTAGATTTTTTGTTTAATCGTATTAAAGAATTCTTTAAATTTTTAATAATTGCATTTAAATATTTTCTTATAGATGTAAAAGACGTAAAGAACGCTGAACGATGCTTTGAGGGAGAGAAAGCACTGCCGCTCCCGCAGTTCTGACCCTTGCGTGCCGGTAGAAGGTAGTTTTGTTTTTACTCCGCGCGTGTGTGGAACGTTCCTCGTTCGATCCCTTTTCTAGTTTAGTCGGCGGAAGAAATACGAAAGCGGTTTAGTTGTTTTTCAGTAGCGATCAGAAGATGGTGTGTAAAGCAAAAACTCTTTGATCGCCACAACCGTCCAAAAATACGCTGGAAGGGCAAAAGAGAAGGTAATTAGTAAAAAATAATTACGTATTTGTTTCTGTGTAATAGAAATTTAAATTAACCACCGTTGGATTATAGTGTTTTTAAACCGACATTTTATTAAGTTATTATCTAATAATACTGAAAAATATTATCCGTATTGATATTTCATTATTTATTCGGTTAAACCGAATTCGATTCCTTTTTGTCGGTTCTTTTAATTTTCATAAAAATTTGACCGCTGCCTTGAAAAGGTCCAGAAAAGGGTTTTCTGGAGCAGCACCCCCAGTAATTTTAAGTACGAGTCGCCACTGTAATCGATGCTTGACTAAACCCTATTTAATCTCTACATAAACGAGCCTCAAACACCACCCGGTTTAAAGAAAAATAAACAGATCTAAAAATGATAAACATTATAATGATCTGTGTAAAGACAGAGAATAAATTTAGAAAATTCATTTGAAAATCTACTTTTCCAGTGAAAAAGAAAAAAGAAGGTATAAACCTGAATAGATGGACCGAAGAAATGTGACATTTGGGAAAGCAAAAGAAATCAAAATTTTTGAAACGCGATCCTTAGTGAACAGAAGGTAAAGAATAAAACCCGTATTACTTACTTCGAAACCCACCCACCACCCGTTCAGAGATTTAATTAATTTTTTTTTTAACTTGAAAATAGTCTTTTTGTATTCCTCTAAGTTATGGTACTCTTTCGATTAAAAACTTCAGATTTTCTCCGTGAAGCCTCCCTGATGTACTTGTGTCATACAGGAAATATCTGATCTGGACACCACATGACTTCTTTGTACGCCTATTATATTACATATACATATTTTTTTTAAATGAAAATTACATAAAATCTTACTTCATTAATAACTTCCGATTTTTTTCATATATATATATATATATATATATATATATATATATATATTATTATTATTATTTATTGTAAAATTATTATTATAATCAGAGGTTAATAATTATTAATAAATCAATATATTTGAATAAATAACTAAATATGTATATGAAATCAGTTTTGAACCGATGTGCCTTCCCTTTGTAAGATCCAAATATTTCATTAATTAAAATTTTATTGAGGTATAACTATGAAACCGATGAAAATAAATACCGCTTATGAAAGATATATCGTTGGCAAGCTCTCGATGAGGACTTATTATTGCAGTTAAGAAACCTCAAAAATCCAAACAAAAATTGGTTTTCGGGCTGTTTTGTACATTTTTGGTCCGCTTGATTGCAATCAAAACGAGAGGTACAATTAGATGTTACAACTGTTCTAAACTCAAAATTTCGAGTTTTCGAGTTATACGAGACGTACAGAAGTCACGCCGAAACTAGTCAAAATGAGATCGGGGATGATGAAAATGGATATTTCCGTTGAAATCTGAAAACCGACACTTTTCGCGATTACAATACTTCCTTCACTTCGTACAAGGAAGTAAAAATTAGACCGTTTTGTAGCAGAGACATTTTGACAATCTAAATTCTCTATGCCTTTTAAAAATTTTTATTTGAGGAATTTTTATAACTTTTACGTAAGACCGATATGTAAATTGTATTATATAATTATTTATTTAAGGTGTTTCTAAAAAGATATTTGTTTTCCTAGATAAATAATTTTATATTATAATCTAATGAAATGAAATGAAATTAAACTGTGTTAATCCTTCTTTTTATTAATAACTGTTAACGGTAAATTCGGTATTTTATTCATCCCTTACTTAAGAGGTAATTACTAGGGGTAGTTACCAAATTGGCTATTTTGTAAAATCTAATTTTATATTATTTGATTATTATAGAATTTTATTTTTACTTATTGTTGCGTAACCGTGGAAACAAGAATTACTAAATAAATATAATACAGTAACATGTTTGTGCTGGATTTCTACTGCCCGATCTGGATTGGCTGGACCGATCTAGTTTGAACTCTACTAGTAAATACTGGACAAGATCGGACTGGGCTCTTTTGGACAGAAATTACCCGATATGCAAGGATCAAGGATCAACGACTCTGTAGTCAAGAAAGTTACAGTGATATTATGTTTTTTTGAAAAAGCCCCCAATTTCCACTCCCACGGTCCGATTTTTCCCATTAACGAACTCGACCGAGAGTTTGGGTCGGTATATTTTATTTATCAATTTGAAAGTGATCGGCTCAAAATTACGGCAGTTACGTCCACAAAAAAGTGAAATATATATCAACTTTTAACCTGACGGTGGTTTTGGGGTCTGGAGGTTATGAAACGCGAAGATATATCGAAATTTTCCGGAAGTCGAATCATGATACCCGTTACAATAGGTAGCTTTCTTCTAAAATCCATCTAACAGCAAAAAAGTTATTTTTACAGTAAATTTTGGCTTTGCAAAAAACGGCTTCGTTTAACCGTTTTTGAGTTTTTAGCTGTAACTAATCGAAGAAATTCCGTTTTTAAGAGCTTAAATTATAGATACTTCAAAAATGTTGGCCTTGGAAGCTTACCTTCTCTTTTTCCTGTAGCCTACGGTAATTAACCTTTCAGATATTATTTCAAAGGATGATATGTACGATTGTAAATGGAGTGTAGTCTTCTACAGTCTCAGGTCGACCGTTCCTGAGATGTGCGGTTAATTGAAACCCGACCGCCAAAGAACACCCACGATCTAGTATTCAAATCCGTGTGAAAATATCTGACTTTACTAGGACTTGAACGCTGAAACACTCGACTTCGAAATAAGCTGATTTGGAAAGACGCGTTCACCACTAGACCGGTCCGCTGGGTTCTATGAAGTTTACCTGGTCCTACAAAATTGAAAACTGATTTTCACCACCTACGAATGGCCGCCAGTTTGTCCAGTGTGAGGTGCAACGGGATGCTTTTATGATATCTCTCTAAATAATCGTCAGATTTTCAAGATTCGAACGGGGTATTTGTTAGGCGATTGAAGGATAACTTTGGCATGCATCACGTAAACTCTCGATCTAACAGATAACGGTTAATCGGAAACGTTATCGAACAATGAAAAATTATTTATTTAACCGTGCAAATAATAAATAATTCGTACGGTGCTGCATTTCTCATTATTGAAATCGAAGACGACATATCACGAATTATACGTAAACGCCAAACCAAAACTACTGAAAATGTTTGTTAAAAATTCTTCTTACGTTCTTGTCACTGCAAACTAAGAAAGATTTTGAAATGAAAATTATTTTAGGCGCGTTGTAGGAAGATTTTGGGATGGACTTTCTACGGGAAAAAACGAGCCGACTCGTAACTAAAATTATCACGAGACGATAGAGCTACATATGTTATAAATATGTTAGTTCTCACAAAATACAACAGATGGCGCTGATGTGTGATCGCGTACTTTTAAAATAGTTTAATATAAGTTTTTTTTTTTGAAATTGTTGGTTTTAGCTAATTTAGAGATGAAATACTTTTTAACGATTAAAAATTAGTTTGAATCGCTAAAATATTTATTTTTAGCATTAATAACACATTTTAATTAAATAAATACTTGCTTAATAATTTTTAACTCTACTCAAATAATGTCACGTTAATTAACGCCATCTCTTGCATTTTAAGAGAACTATCCAAGACCAGCACTGTACAATGTATATTGTACATTCTAAAAAGAATGCAATAATTATACTTCCACAAAGTATTATACAAAGAACGGTGCGTTCTTTGTATACTACCTACAGTACCTACAGAAGATTGTGGGTAAATTTCTAAAGTTTGTTTATCAGCAGTTGTAACCGCAACGTCAGTTCTTAAATTGTTGTTGCGGTGAGTTCAGCGAGTTACTATGTTCTCGGATAAAGACAAAGCAAAGTGTGTTTTATTGATGGCTGAATTAAAATCCGTAATTTTAGTTCAACGTGCGTTTCGACGTGAATTCGGAAGAGATCAGCCACATAAAAATAACATAACGCGTCGGTTCAAACGATTCGAAGAAACCGGATCGGTTAAACAGAAATCAACCGGCAGACCGAGTGTACCGGACAAAACGGTTGAACTAATTAGACGATCGGCGATTAGAAGTGCTGGGAAGTCCATCCCCGTCGAAGCGTCGAATTAGGTATTCCAAAATCAACGGTTCACAACGTTTTACGTAAAAAACTGAAATTACACGCTTATAAAATCCAGATACTGCAGCCATTGAAACCCGATGATGGTGTAAAACGTTACAATTTCGCCGTTGAAATGTCGAACAGAATAAGCGAAAACGAAACATTTTTAGACGATATAATTTTTACAGACGAAGCTACATTCCACGCGAACGGGTGCGTTAACAGACACGATTCACGAATACGGGGCTCTGAAAACCCACACGCGATTCGCCTAAAGTTAATGTTTGGTGTGGCGCGATGAAAAGTCGTGTATAGGGCCTTTCTTCTTTGCTGAAAAAATAATTAATGGAGTCGCGTATCTCCACGTGTTAACCGATTATCGCTTTCCTCAGCCGGACGAACTCGAAAACATTCATCGACTTCATTTCCAACAAGATGGTGCTCCTCCGCACTTCAATGCATCGGTCACACGGACGCTTTGAACGAAAAATTTGGAGATCCATGAATAGACCGGCAAGGACCCGTACTTTGGCCTCCGAGGAGTCCAGACCTGACACCTTGCGGTTTTTTCTTGTAGGGGTACATCAAAAGCGTTGTTTATACGCAAAAAATTCGCGACCTAAACCGCTTAAAAACAGGATTAACGAAGCGATGACAACCGTTAACGAAGAAACGTTAACTGATGTTTGGAGAGAAGGCGAGTATCGTTTGGACATTTGTCGAGCGACTAAGGGCGCACATATTGAAATTTATTAATTATGTAAAAAAATGTTTGAGACGACAAATTTGAAAAATAAAAAACATAAACCGTAAGTAATTCTGTTTTAATTTAAACCGCGTTCAAAACCGCACCGTTCTTTTACGATAACCCTGTATATATATCGGCATAGTACACGCAACGCGTTAGATAAAGCGTATACTTTATACGCCATTCGAGATATTCAAAAGAATAAAACTTATTTTTTTACATTTACAATTCCGAATAATTTACTTATAGTTAATTTACTAAATTTTAATATTATTAATTATATATTTATTAATATAATTATAAATTAAAAACATCCATTAAATTTATTAATAATATATATGAAAGAGGAAAAGGCATAGAGCGAGAATATATATACGCATATATGGGTGTGTAGTACTAGATTTACTAGTAAATAGGGTCGGTATAGCGGTAAACGCTTCTTCTCAACAAATCTGGTTGATTTGTTAATCGTGAAAGGAGAAAAAAATCTGGTCGATTTGGAAATCGTGAGTTCCATGGTTCAAGTCTTAGTAAAGTCTTTTTTTTTCAATTAACCACATATCTCAGGAACGGTCGACCTGAGAGTGTATAATAAGACTACACTTCATTTACACTCGTACATATCATCCCCCGAAGTAATACCTGACGATGATTCCCGGAGGCTAAACAGGAAAATGAAGATATGATTTATCGCCGGCCTCCATGGCGCGAACGGTAGCGTCTCGGCCTTTCATCCGGAGGTCCCGGGTTCGAATACCGGTTAGGCGTGACATTTTCACACAAGGTATAAATCATTCGTCTTATTCATCTTAAAAACCAAAATTTGTGTAATATAAATAAAACAGTTTTTAACAAAGCGATAGCGATATCGAAAAAGGTAACGCATTACTACATTTCTATTATGAATATCTGTTATTAATTTAGAATTTTCTTTAAATATTCATAATAATAGACGATAAACAACGTTTAAGCGTTCCACATAATAACCAAAAAAAAGCAAAAATTTGTTAGAAAACTCTTACCCGGCCGATTTCATTTATTAAACAAGGAATAATCATAAAAATTGTATTATTTCTATAAACGAGATAAATGAAATCGGACCGGACAAATTTTTCTATTTTTTTATTATTATACGGAACGCTTAAACATTATTTATTGTCTACTAGCAGACCCGGCAATGCTTCGCTCTTGCTAGATTTCACTATATATATATATATATATATATATATTAAATGAACACAACTGAAAGTTTGATAAAACATTAACAAAATTTAACCTTCTCCTTTTTCCCATTTCTTTCCCCATTTTAATTTTTACCAAATTCCCTTTCTTTTTACCCCCTTTTCCTTCTCCCATTTCTCTTCCCTTATTTCCCTTTCCCTTCGCCTTATTTTTTCTCTTTTCTATTTCCTTTTTCTCTTTCTCTCTTTTTGCCGCGCGTAAATCGGTTCAGTGGTTTTTTGTTTAGTCTATACTGGACATATATATCGAAACAATTGAAACGGAATCGTAAAAAATTTAGTACAGCGTGTTTTGCTTTTACGTCCTACAGATAGCGCTGTTTTTACCTGTCACAGGTGTCGCATATTAGGTATATAAGAACACGCGCGTATTCGAACGTAACGTTGCGTCAAAATTTCAAAGCGATCGGTGAAGAACTTTCGGAGATTTATGATTTTGAACAAACGAACATTTACATTTTTATTTTTATAGATTATTTATATTTAACGTGTATTTTTAAACGAATTTTGATAATAGAAATGCAGCGTCTTACCTTTTTTGATATCGGTATCGATTTCTTAAATTTTGGGTTTTTAAGCAGAAGAAATGAGATATTTCTTCCTTTTCCTGTTTAGCGGATGAATGAGGATGATATGTACGATTGTAAACGGACTGTAGTCTCGTACAATCTCAGTTCGACCGTTCCTGAGATGCGCGGTTAATTGAAACCCGACCGCCAAAGAACACCGGTATCCACGCGATCTAGTATTCAAATCCGTGTAAACATTATCGACTTTGCTACGACTTGAACGCTGAAACTCTCTCCTTTCAAATCGGCCGATTTGGGAAGTCGAGTTCACCGGTAGACCGACCCGATGGGTCGAAGAAGAAAACGATATCTGCGAGACTCTAACCGTACGGTTTACAATTTCATTGTAATTTTTTTTTATTTATTTCTTCCGCTCACCTTTGACGTCACAACATATCAGACGATTACAACAGTTGCATGTCAGCGCTACACTAACGCTCCTTGCGGTTAGAGGGGGGTACTATTGAAACTGTAAACCCGCTTTGCCGGTAATTTATTTATAGCATTTTTTTTTTGTGCTGAAATATGATTTATCAATTTTCTTTTTTTGAAATATTATTTTTTAATCGTTAACAAATTTCCTAAGAAAATAAGACCTCGATTAGGCGAAATATCGACATGCCAACATAAAACGAAATATTTTTGCAAAAGTAGATCCGCTAGGTGACGCTGGGGTCGTGATATTTGGAAAAAGTATACATATAATGAATATTTATGTTTGTGTGTGTGTGTGTATATATTAGAAAAATTAAATGACGTGACAGAGGATTCCACTATGAAAAGTAAAACAGATTCCTTACTTGAGCACGCAATTAATTTTGAATTTGTTTTATTTACAGTTATTTGGTATGAATTACTATTGACAGTGAACTGTACAAAGACGTAATTGCGATTTAAGTTTAGTAACCGATCTTTTAAAAGGGTCGATAGAGTTTTTTAAAGAATTTGGAGAATGGCTTTTTAAAATATAAAATGAAAGCAAATAATATTTATTAAAAAATTAATATTTCAAACGAATAAGAAAACGTAGACGTTTATTTGATTACGAAGGAGCAGGAGCGGACGAAATAAACTTCTACGTAAATTATTTCTTGACAGTAACAGATCAAGTCATATCTTCATTACGAGTGAGATTTGAACAAATTGAAAATCATATTAATATTTTCGGTTTTCTTTATAATATTTCACTATTATTAACAATGAAAGACGACAGACTTAAAAAGTTTTGCGTGGATTTATTTTTAAAATTAAGGCGGATAAAAATCGTGATGCAAATGGAACCGATTTATACGAAGAAATTAACGTTTTTTGTTCGGTCTGTACTAATGTTGAAAGTGAAACACCAATACGGTGCTTGAATATGAGAAATATTCACGATTTATTTTCCAAATCCGGCCGTTAGTTTAAGAATATCG
The DNA here is from genome assembly GCF_047948215.1 of Lycorma delicatula. Classification (NCBI taxonomy): domain Eukaryota; kingdom Metazoa; phylum Arthropoda; class Insecta; order Hemiptera; family Fulgoridae; genus Lycorma; species Lycorma delicatula. The sequence continues at coordinate 15,654,869 of NC_134456.1, forward strand.
TTAACGATTCCGATTTAAACAGCATCAGCAGAACGAAATTTTTCTGAATTAAAATCGATTAAAAATTATTTACGAACAATAATGTGACAAGAACGACTAACAAACCTGACGCTTTTATCTATTGAGCACGAAATACGGTAAAAATTAAATCGCTATGATTTTATAAAAGATTTTGCTGAAAAATTAATATTTCATAAAATAGTACGAACGAAAGGTTCATTGAAAAAAAATTAAGATAAAAATAAATAAAAACAAAGATCCAATTTTAAGAAAAGTTTTTTACACTTTTTAGAGAAGCTTGAGAAAGAGAAGATTTTTGAGGAGGACATCGCAAGAGATCTGAGTAAAAAAGATAAGGAAGAATGTTAAAAAGGATATTAAATCAGCAGAAGCGAACTTAGGCAAAACAAAGAGAACTGGTAGAAAACCTTGGGTTTCAGACGATATATTGCAGCTGATGTAGTGATAAAGAAAGTAAAAGGAACTATAGACAATTAAGAAATACTGTAAACAGGAAGTGCAAACTAGCGAAAGAAGAGTGAATTAAAGAAAAGTGTTCAGAAGTGGAAAGAGAAATGAACATTGGTAAAATAGACAGAGCATACAGGAAAGTTAAGGAAAATTTTGGGGTACATAAATTACAATCTAATAATGTGTTAAACAAAGATGGTACACCAATATATAATACGAAAGGTAAAGTCGATAGATGGGTGGAATATATTGAAGAGTTATACGGAGGAAATGAATTAGAAAATGATGTTATAGAGGAAGAAGAGGAAGTTGAGGAGGATGAAATGGGAGAAACAATACTGAGATCTGAATTTAAGAGAGCATTAAAAGATTTAAATGGCAGAAAGGCTCCTGGAATAGACGGAATACCTGTAGAATTACTGCGCAGTGCAGGTGAGGAAGCGATTGATAATTATACAAGCTGGTGTGTAATATTTATGAAAAAAGGGGAAGTTCCGTCAGACTTCAAAAAAAGTGTTATAGTCATGATACCAAAGAAAGCAGGGGCAGATAAATGTGAAGAATACAGAACAATTAGTTTAACTAGTCGTGCATCAAAAATCTTAACTAGAATTCTATACAGAAGAATTGAGAGTAGAGTGGAAGAAGTGTTAGGAGAAGACCAATTTGGTTTCAGGAAAAGTATAGGGACAATGGAAGCAATTTTAGGCCTCAGATTAATAGTAGAAGAAAGATTAAAGAAAAACAAACCGACATACTTGGCGTTTATAGACCTAGAAAAGGCATTCGATAACGTAGACTGGAATAAAATGTTCAGCATTTAAAAAAAATTAGGGTTCAAATACAGAGATAGAAGAACAATTGCTAACATGTACAGGAACAGCAACAGTAATAATCGAAGAACATAAGAAAGAAGCCGTAATAAGAAAGGGAGTCTGACTAGGATGTTCCCTATCCCCGTTACTTTTTTAATCTTTACATGGAACTAGCAGTTAATGATGTTAAAGAACAATTTAGATTCAGAGTAACAGTACAAGGTGAAAAGATAAAGATGCTAAGATTTGCCGATGATATAGTAATTCTAGCCGAGAGTAAAAAGGATTTAGAAGAAATAATGAACGGCATAGATGAAGTCCTACGTAAGAACTATCGCATGAAAGTAAACAAGAACAAAACAAAAGTAATGAACTGTATTAGAAATAACAAAGATGGACCAATGAATGTGAAAATAGGAGGAGAAAAGATTACAGAGGTAGAAGAATTTTGTTATTTGGGAAGTAGAATTACTAAAGATGGACGAAGCAGGAGCGATATAAAATGCCGAATAGCACAAGCGAAACAAGCCTTCAGTCAGAAATATAATTTGTTAACATCAAAAATTAATTTAAATGTCAGGAAAAAATTTTTGAAAGTATATGTTTGGAGTGTCGCTTTATATGGAAGTGAAGCTTGGACAATCGGAGTATCTGAGAAGAAAAGATTAGAAGCTTTTGAAATGCGGTGCTATAGGAGAATGTTAAAATCAGATGGGTGGGTAAAGTGACAAGTGAATAGGTATTGTGGCAAATAGATGAAGAAAGAAGCATTTGGAAAAATATAGTTAAAAGAAGAGACAGACTTATAGGCCACATACTAAGGCATCCTGGAATAGTCGCTTTAATATTGGAAGGACAGGTAGAAGGAAAAACTTGTGTAGGCAGGCCGCGTTTGGAATATGTAAAACAAATTGTTAGGGATGTAGGATGTAGGGGGTATACTGAAATGAAACGACTAGCACTAGATAGGGAATCTTGGAGAGCTGCATCAAACCAGTCAAATGACTGAAGACAAAAAAAAAATTCATTAATAAAATTATGTCACAATTGTGTTTAACCTGCATTGAGTCAAGTTTTAATTACTAACCTGATAAATATTTAAATACGACAAGTGAATACAATTAACAACTGATCACTCAGAGCTTATTAAAATGAGAGCTCTATCAGTTAAAATATTTCAAACAATTTGAAAGATTTCAAAATATATTTCAAACATTACTGAAGTTTAAAAAAAAACTTTTGCCCTCACACATTAACCATTTATCATTCACACACAATTTAATAAGTCGGAATTAAAATCAATTTTTTATAACAGAACATACTGAAATAGCAACACACACACACACACACAAAGTAGTGAAATTAATGAGAGACTAATCCCTGTTTGTTATAATATCCAATAATTATAAATACTTACATGACCCGGAATAAAATTCCATTTCTTCTTCTGTCTTCACAGTGTGTAAATCATTTATTTCAAGTTCATTGGTTTTCATGTTAAGATTAAGCTGTGGTGAAACTTTATCACTCAGATTCCTTTAAAAATAACATAAAGAAAGATCTTACAAAAACGTGAAAACTAATTATTATTCAATAAATAATTTTTTTTTATTTTGACTGGAACTTAATAATACCATAACATAATTATATCACATCATCATAAAATAAATTATTAATAGACAAACGAATTATATGAGAAAAAAAAAGACGTGATTAAAAGCTGTACTTATTGTTTATATAAAATGTTTATATATATATATATATCTGTGTGTGTGTGTATGTGAACCTCTGGGGTGGAGTTATAGTATCTCAGCCTTTCATCTGAAAGAATTTCCATTTTAAACCCCAGTGTAAAAGTTTTGGGTTTAAATGGTGAATTAATCATCAATCGGTTGATATTTCAACTGATCACATATTATTTTATTAAAAACTATTTTTTTCTGTTCATAGATCTTAGAACTGGACCGCAACAACATGACATACCTGGAAGCAGACTCGATAAAATTTTTAAGCGATGCACACCAATTACAACAAATTTCCTTATATAACAATCCTTGGCCCTGTGACTGTCAGTCAAAGGACTTCTTAAGCTTCATTCAAAATCATTTTGTAAAAGTAAGAATCGTTTCAGATTATTTCTTTGTCTCCAATTTTAACAATTATTACAGATCATGAAGTCCTAAAATACCATAAGTTACCTGCAGCAGGCTGTGTCGGTATTTATCTTACTAGTTAGTGATTTCAGACCGATTAGTTTATACTAGAGACCGGATTATATGCGACATAAAAAGTTTGAAGTATGCGTGCAAATATGCATGAAAAATGCTTAAAATATGCATAAAAGTGTCAAAATATACAACTTTAAATAATAATAAAAATAGTCATTTTTAACTTTATTTCAAAATCAGCATACAATTAGTAAGTAGTTGAATAACATATCGATAAATTCAATAATTAACAATTAGTTAATATTTTGTTACTTTTGTAAACACAAACAATCAGAGGTATTGTTTCGCTGCTGCTAAGTGTGCTCTAAGAGGCATGTCGCTAATAGGTTTGGCCAGCTACAACATAAGATTTCATTTATTAACAAGGTACCTCAATGAAAAATATTGTAGTAAATATAGTGAAAATATGCATCATCACTAGATTTTAAGGAAAAGTTGCTTTATAGGTACAGATTTTCAAAATTTCCGGCTTAGACATGAATCCCAAACCTATGGCGCATATGGAGAGTTAAAATAGAAACATACACTGCCTAGGAATATCTCTTTTCAAAAGAAATTTAACAAGGCAGCAAAATATACCGGTACTAAGTATCGATAAAGATGATCTCATAAAAGATTCAGATCCTAATTCATCCCCACCGGCAAACAGTTTCATCGACCAAACACCATCATTTAAACAAAATTTTGGCTTGGTCAGCCAAAATCATAAGTCGGTGCGCATAGTATTTAGCGTTTAGGTACCATAATTCTCAAATAAATTAAAAATAAGTAACGTACATCATTTAGAGAATGCTGCTCATATAAAATTTAAGATCTAAGATAGGAATTAGATTAAACAACTTTTTAAGTTTTATTTAAGTATATTTATAGATGTACTTTAGGAATTTTAGATTTAATCATTCGTAAAAATAAAAATAAAAGATGCAAAAATAAAAGAAAGAAAAATTTTACTTTACGTTAGTTAGATCTATCTATTACATATGTATAATAATTTATTAATTAGTTTTGTTAATCATAATTTTTAATATGATATCTTTATGATAAGCCACGTTTTTAGTATAGGCATTAAAAAAAAGTATACTTTTTTTTAATTTTATATTGTCAGTCTGCAAGTGGATAAATTAAACCTGACTGTAAGTTAAAAATATAAGATATATTCTTGTAATTTACAACTAAAATTTATTTTAAGACTGATTAGTTTAAAATAATAATTGTTTATGTAAGTAATACAATACGATGTGCTCATTTTAGAACTTAAATGAAACATAATTGTAAAATTTCTAATAAAATTGCTATCGATATTTCACTTTTTATTCTTTAATAGACTATTGCAAGCCATATAGAAAAGGTGACATAAAGCAGAAAAATTAACCTTGCAAAACTAATGCCGACTCCAAATATCTGGGATCATTTGCTTAGCAGAAACAAAATATTACAACCTTTATGTATCTGATTTATCAAACTATGAGTCCTGGGGCAGCACCCAGAAAAAATATTATTTTATCCCAGAAATCTCATTTACTTACTAAATCTCATTTAAATCTCATTTACTTAATACTTTGATATTTCATCTATTTAGGTAGACAACAACACATCTTTGGAAAAAAATTAACTACAATACTTTAGTAGTTGAAAAACTAAGCTTTTTTCCCAGTTTAATCCTGTCACTATTAACTAATTTCCATTCAACTGAATTCAAACATGTAATGTTTGAATATGTTTGTATAACAGGAAATTTAATTAAACATAATAATTAAATACTTTACTTACCGATCAAGTTAAACATTTGTATGTTTAAATATGTGAAATGTTTAAATACTTAATTAACACTGATACTATTATTATTAGTAATAGTATTTTAATTAGTTGATATTAATTATCGGTAATAACTGTTACTTCTAGAAACAAATATGTGACCGCCATTTTATTATTAAGAGCCCCTATTTATTAAATAATGCAATTATTGCTCACCATCATGTCTAAAAATCACACATCATTGTACTTAACACTTAAGAGTGCTGTTCCCGTCATTTGACGGAGTTCATATTTACTTATTATTAAGTGTAATACCTCGTCAAAAGACTCGATTCATTCAACCCAAAAAGGTGTAACATGTACTGTTTTTTAAATAATATATATTACAAACCGGTTACATATAACAGGTTTTGTTAGCTGTTCCCTACTATATTTTATAATACACATACACCGGCAGAATTTAATAGTTAAGCACGTTCTGGCCAGTCCTTTCTATTTCAAAGTGCGTTGTTGTAAATGTAAATGAATAATACTGTACTAGTTCGGTCAGAGAATGGAGTTAATCATTTTAAATAATAAGTTGTGGAGTAATCGTGAGATATTAAAAACGAAAAATAGTTGTATTGTTTTTATGCAAAATGCTAACATTTTACCTAAAGAAAAATCGGTACAAATAAATGGTGTTGGATGTAAGTGACGACCATGAGAGATGGAGGTGTAGTAAAGGCGTGTGTCGAGTAAATGTGCAGTTGCATACTAATTCATGGCAGACTAATATTTGTGTAACTTAACTTATAAAACAGTTGCGGTCAATTAACAGAACTAACTGAAAATATGTCCTAGTTGTAATCATAAACTAATGCATATATGTATTGCCTTTTTTTGGGGGAGAAGGGTTGTGAACAACAGGAAAGATCGTTACTGACTGAACAACAAAACCAAATGAACATATAATTCAAATTTATTTAATTCTGTTTAAATTAGAACAAATAGAAAACATAAATTTAACAAACCGAATAACTTCAAAATATTCAGACACAGCATATGATTGGAAATACTCGCCTACTTTGTTATAATATTAGTAAAATTACAGTAGTATATTCAATGAAATAGAAATTTTTCCCAAGATATAACATGGTCTTTTTTGCTCACACTAAACAGATCCTAAAGCATTTACAATCAGAAAATCTGTTTTATTTAAAATGCAGATAAAATAATCATGAAATGCTAATTCGATAAACAGAAATTTTCTAGTGAGAAATTATGAATTTTTATACGCAAAGTCTGTAATTTATTATTTACAAATTTTTAATCTATCTTATAACGCGATATTTATTTTTATTTTCAAAAAACACACACATATTTTCATTTATTCTATTTTGAATGCAGAAACTTTATAAACATACTTTTGTTTTAAAAATCATCTACTATTATTAAATGAAAATTTATATTTTTAATGATTCAACATGCATTAGCATTTAGAATGGAAAGTTTATTTTAAGTAATTTTGCGCAATAACTAGATCAATTTAATTCTTTTCATACTTTAATATATCATAGGAAATATGCTTAGTATCGGGAGAAGAAAATCTAAATGTTGGAAAGCAGGTTTGGCCAGCAGGTGACATGTGCAATTTTAAAGTCAGCAGCGTGTTATCACAGTAGTCTAACCGATCAGCAACTGGTTCTGTGAATCATCGATACATGCTCAGATGCTAATCCATTTGTCAAGAAGTTGAGTTAAGGTTAAACTTTTTTGAAGAGAGGTTGGAGATAAATTACCAAGGTATGACAATACTTAATGCATTCATGTAACACTTGGCTGAATTTATTTTTAAATGGAAATATGTCACTATAAAGAGACTATACTACATTTTGTATGCTATTAGTCATTTGAATGATGGATGTCACCTCACCTTACAAAGAATACCATCAGTCATCTTCAATACCAGAATCAGAGTTCGATTGGACTCTAACGACCATTAAGGTTAGTTTATGGTTTATTCCTAACCTTAACCCTAATTTCCCAACACAGAACAGAACAGTAAACTGAACAAATCTCAATAACTCCAAAAACTGATTACTAATCAACTAGAGTACTAACATGGTGTGGACTTACGAGTCACCGCTATCCAAACATGCTTTCGGACATTTAGATCCTAAACATCTTCTACGGTAATATGAAAAAAACTGAAGTTGATCAATTGCTCAGAATTACCATATTTTACAACAAAAATTTCTTGAATTTAAATAATTTTAGTTATGCAATTTAATACCATCAGTAGTCAAAATAATCATATACATTAAGAAAAAGCAATAATTACAATCGTTTTATGAAACTATCTTTCTTCAACACGTAGAGAACTCCAAAAGCCAGCACTTTCTAGTTTGGACAAACGGTTAATTATTATGGAAAATGCTTATAATTTTATAAGTTATTACATTCATAAAAGACGTGGCATCAGACAAACTATAAAGTGATTCTAATTGTAATGACATTAGAAGTTCACCTGATATATACATACAAAATAGAAAATCTAATGTAATGTTAACTTAAATGATCAAGAAGATAAATAGTAACAATTAAATTTATACCAACCACACCACAAAAAAAGGCAAGCAAATATTTTTAAGTCGGTAAGTGAACCGTAACTAATGTTCAACTAATAGAATTCCTTTTTATTAAAAAAAAAAAATAGTGGCAACAAAAATGTCCGAGGTGTACTCCTATCTGACTAATAACTAATTTTGAGTTTACAACATAAAGTAAAATAGAAAACATAAATAAATATATAATTTAAATACAATAAAATACACATAAACTTATATTTAAAAAAGAGAGAAAAAAAGATTTTAAGATATCTTAAAATTTATATCTATACTATATTTTTGACAATGATCAAGTAAGCACACATACACAGCATGAAATTAAATTTTATATTCTACGTAGATATAAATAATTGTCTGTTATACTTCTAAACAACCTACCTCTTCATTATCATATATGTAAAAATTAACATGTTAAAGTTGAAGGGCACAATGGTCAACACAAATTCAGGAATATGTAAAATTTGTAGAAGAAACTAGCATGTACTATTAAAATAATTTTCAATGGAATTTTCAAGAATTAAAAATAACAGAAATAAAATACATACTGCTACAAAACATTACGTACAGGTACTGTAGCACAATGTCAGAAAGTAGGCAGGCATGGTGTATGCCTGCCTACTTTCTGTATAGTGGTGTACTATATAACATGAATTATTCTTACAACAAAATAAGAATGAATTTAATTAAAATATAATCATTTTTTTTACTCTGGTAAGGTAAAATCATTTCACCATAAAATCATCTATATGTAAATGACATTGCATAAGTTGCAAAAGATAAAAATTATAAATTCTTTAAAAGTTATTGCTTTATAAATGTATTATGCTTTAAGTAATGATTTATAAATTTCTAACAGGGCTTAACAAAATAAAAATAAATAATGAATACACGAGTTGACAACTAATAATACTGAGACGTAAAGAACGCGAAAGCGAAACGAAAAATTCTCAATACACCGGCAGAAACACCAAACACTTAATGTACACGAAGTTTATAATTAACCGAATAAAAGAGAAAACTTTTACTCGATACAACACGTCGCACTAAATTTATAGTGTTAGGCTAGAAAATAAATTTACGTTAGGTCCACACCACTACATTAATTACAATTAAATAATCGAAAAAATAATAATTTAAAACTCAAGTCATACTACAATCCAGTAAAAATAATAAAATTTAAAAAAATATATCTATAAAAATATCACTGTCCACGCAGACCAAAACTACAAATGTATTGCATCCGCCATATTTGTTCTTTACAATTCTTTTATATCGTGCAATAAAATCACTTATTTAATAACTAATTAAAGCAATTATGTCTTATAAAAGTAAACAATATTAAGTAAATTAAATAAAATTGTTAAAACAATTAACGTAACGTACTCACCCACAATAATAACAGTCTAATGTAAAAACAAATACGCAGGGTAGAGCCGAACGATGAACCGGGTGCCGAATCTCATCACAGTCAAACGTTAAATGTTATAGTAAAACTACAGCTAATAAATATATATTGTAAGATTTTATTTATTAAAATAATACCTTATTTATAAGTAAGTCAATTAGCATTCAATTTGACAGAATTTAAAATGATTTTAGAAAGGCAAGTTTCCATACAACACGCAGCCATCTCGTTACCGCTAGCATGATGATAGTAACAGCTGTAGGTAGCATTGCGCACAGAATTCGGCGCGCATGCGTATACGCTCGTCCCAAAATCTCATTTTCTACCGGGTTATTTGAACATATAAGTAAAGGATTTTGGGACAAAAGTTTTTAGTCGTACAAAAATTTTACAAAGTTTTAAATACATGATAATGATTAAACGAGCTAACAATCCAATATTTATTAAATATAATAACATTTTTTTTTTATAATAATCCTTAATAAAAAAAAATATTTTATACAAGTCTATTGATTCTTAAGAGTATTGAAATTGATTGTTAATTAAGATAAAATTCAAAATAATGAATGAAAACCTAAACAAACAAACAGGGGACACATCTTATGAAGTGTAACTTCAAAATTTTATAAATAAGATCTGATATTATTTATTTTGGTCGATCTTCAGAATTGATGATTTTTTAGTTTAATTAAAAATATTATCGCAAAACAATTTTTGAAAGAAATTGCTTTTAATAATCTAATATACACGGGAAAATGAGATATTACTTATTTTTTTTTACGGATACGAAAATGAATATTACTTTATAATACTGAAATAAAAATAAAATAAAAAGTTGTTGTTAAGTGAAAAATAATTTTATATTCAATAACGATATTTTTCTAACGAGTCAAATGAAATGCAAGGGATTTTCTAGGTAAACCATTTTAAACCGCATGCAATAAAGAGAACAATTGTTCTGCATTCAGGTTTGATATCTTAATCCACAAACGATCAAAAGTACGAGTGTTAAGTACAGTTTGCAGCTGTTTCAATCGAGAAGAATTTTTAAACTATTTTTCAACAATTAAAACAGTGAGTTGAGTTAAGGTAATATGCTTTAAAGCAGGCGAACACTGCTCATCAGGAGTAAAGGTGATGGCTACTTATGCCAGAATCCTAATTGACTTTCTGAGAAGAGTAAAATGGCAACTGTGCAATATTACGCATCTTTGATGGATCATATATACGAGTAAAAAAAATACATTTGATGAAAAAGAAGGTTCTTACCAGACTTAGTAATTTAACACTTTCAAACTATTATCCGTTTCCAAATACGAAAAAGTGGCTTGCCGGCAAGAGATTTACAAAAAAATGATGATGTTATTGCCAATATATCTGTCGATTTTCAAGACTGTCATACTATAAGATGGGATCAAAAAACTTACCTTTAATGTAGTAGGTGTGTAGATTATTATTTCAAAGATTGTTAAATAAAATTATTTTCCTAAAAACTGAGTATTTTTGCATGAACTTTATCAATCGCCCCTTGCAGTAACCCAAAGTTGTAATATATTTATATACATACTGCTTATAAGAAATAAAACTACTTTGCTTCCTCTAAAAATTATTTTCTTCATTTACTTACCTATTTTAATTTAATTAATTATTACTTTAATTAATGACTCCTTTTATAGAAGTATTTAATAATAATTTTACTTTGTATAAACTTGTACCCAGACAGTAACTACTAATTAACGTGTGGCGTCTGCTAAGTTTTAATTTTCTTTATTACTTAAATATATTTAAATATTAGATTAACATTTTACTTTTTTTTTATATTCTGACAAGTTTTGGATAAATAAATGACGGGTGAAATGAACTAATTAAACTCGATTGAAAATAAACAGTAATTAATTGAAATGGCTGTAATCAATCTTGGATCTAAAAAATCAAAATTTTTAAATGCGCTATATATATTTTTTTTTTTTTTAAGTTACAATCAATAATAAAATTATTAACATACAATAACTTTGATGTTGTGAGATGATTAGCACATGTTCAAGTCAACGTAATTTTTCAAACGATAGTTTGGCAGTTAAAAAAAAATTCTTAATTTAAAACGCATAAAAACTTTTAAAAAGTGCATTGAAACCTTTCAATACTACACAAGTTTAACTTATGCCTAATTCTTAATGAAATATTACTGTGTTGCTCGCATGTTGTTTCTCTTCTATATTATAACTTCAAAGCTTCACGAATAAATAATGACGACTAAAAATATCGATAATAATTTTAAAAAATATATATATATTTAACATAGCAAGACAAACAGAGTTAATTTTTCAGCGTAGAAATGATGCGCGATTAGATTTTTTTTCATTTAATGTTTTGATGAACCGAAGACGCTAATATTCTGGATAAAAAAAGGCAAAATCAATTCCATTTTTAAAACTAACTTTTCTTTAACTAGAAAAATTATTTTATATATAAGCCTAACAAGTACGCAAATGGACTCGTATTCTACAACCTTATTTCTAATAACCGTAATCATTTCAAGACAAGATACATTGAATGTCTTGGCCTTTCATCCGGAGGTCCTGGGTTTGAATCCTGATCGGGCGCATTTTAAACGCTGAAAAATTTGTTCGTATTCCACACGCACAAACTTTGAGCTTATGGTGATTTAATCGTAAAAAACCAAATAAACTTCGTTTTAGCAGATGCGATTATACAAAGTTAGCTCTATTACATATTTTGTAGTACTTAGGGGCAATCCTTTTATAAACAATTTTAAGTATTACTTAATCGATGATTTTATCATTACAACTTCATTATAAGCTTGTTCATTTTTTTAACGTCTAAAATGTTCGTTACCTAATTAAGATCTTTCAGGTACATTCAATCCTATGTTTATGTTGTAGTAAAAAGTTATCTAAATAAGACGGTATAGAAGAATTAAGTTAACAGATTACCGGTTTACATTATTAAGGTGTAAAGATCAACACTATCTTTAAATAATACACTTTTAATAATAAAAAAATTCTACCGGTTAAAAGTAACAAACTCCTACTTCAATATAAAAAATTACCTAGTAATAAAAAAAAAACCAACATTTTTATATTTCATATATTAAACACACACAACACACACACACACACACACACACACACAAAAGTAGTATAATATTACCGGTTTTGGACCGCACCCCCTTATTTCAAATTAAGAGCACTTTTTTGAAAACACTACCCTCTTATTTCAAAATAAGACCCGGTTTAAAAACCATACTTATTTTAAGCATATCTATTTCTAATTAGAAAGTCTTTACATGGAACTAGCAGTTAATGATGTTAAAGAACAATTTAGATTCGGAGTAACAGTACAAAGTGAAAAGATAAAGATGCTACGATTTGCTGATGATATAGTAATTCTAGCCGAGAGTAAAAAGGATTTAGAAGAAACAATGAACGGCATAGATGAAGTCCTACGCAAGAACTATCGCGTGAAAATAAACAAGAACAAAACAAAAGTAATGAAATGTAGTAGAAATAACAAAGATGGACCGCTGAATGTGAAAATAGGAGGAGAAAAGATTATGGAGGTAGAAGAATTTTGTTATTTGGGAAGTAAAATTACTAAAGATGGACGAAGCAGGAGCGATATAAAATGCCGAATAGCACAAGCTAAACGAGCCTTCAGTAAGAAATATAATTTGTTTACATCAAAAATTAATTTAAATGTCAGGAAAAGATTTTTGAAAGTATATGTTTGGAGGGTCGCTTTATATGGAAGTGAAACTTGGACGATCGGAGTATCTGAGAAGTAACAGTACAAAGTGAAAAGATAAAGATGCTACGATTTGCTGATGATATAGTAATTCTAGCCGAGAGTAAAAAGGATTTAGAAGAAACAATGAACGGCATAGATGAAGTCCTACGCAAGAACTATCGCGTGAAAATAAACAAGAACAAAACAAAAGTAATGAAATGTAGTAGAAATAACAAAGATGGACCGCTGAATGTGAAAATAGGAGGAGAAAAGATTATGGAGGTAGAAGAATTTTGTTATTTGGGAAGTAAAATTACTAAAGATGGACGAAGCAGGAGCGATATAAAATGCCGAATAGCACAAGCTAAACGAGCCTTCAGTAAGAAATATAATTTGTTTACATCAAAAATTAATTTAAATGTCAGGAAAAGATTTTTGAAAGTATATGTTTGGAGGGTCGCTTTATATGGAAGTGAAACTTGGACGATCGGAGTATCTGAGAAGTAACAGTACAAAGTGAAAAGATAAAGATGCTACGATTTGCTGATGATATAGTAATTCTAGCCGAGAGTAAAAAGGATTTAGAAGAAACAATGAACGGCATAGATGAAGTCCTACGCAAGAACTATCGCGTGAAAATAAACAAGAACAAAACAAAAGTAATGAAATGTAGTAGAAATAACAAAGATGGACCGCTGAATGTGAAAATAGGAGGAGAAAAGATTATGGAGGTAGAAGAATTTTGTTATTTGGGAAGTAAAATTACTAAAGATGGACGAAGCAGGAGCGATATAAAATGCCGAATAGCACAAGCTAAACGAGCCTTCAGTAAGAAATATAAGTTGTTTACATCAAAAATTAATTTAAATGTCAGGAAAAGATTTTTGAAAGTATATGTTTGGAGGGTCGCTTTATATGGAAGTGAAACTTGGACGATCGGAGTATCTGAGAAGAAAAGGTTAGAAGCTTTTGAAATGCGGTGGTATAGGAGAATGTTAAAAATCAGATGGATGGATAAAGTGACAAATGAAGAGGTATTGCGGCAAATAGATGAAGAAAGAAGCATTTGGGCAAATATAGTTAAAAGAAGAGACAGACTTATAGGCCGCATACTAAGGCATCCTGGAATAGTCGCTTTAATATTGGAAGGACAGGTAGAAGGAAACAATTGTGTAGGCAGGCCACGTTTGCAGTATGTAAAACAATTGTTGGGGATGTAGGATGTAGAGGGTATATTGAAATGAAACGACTAGCACTAGATAGGGAATCTTGGAGAGCTGCATCAAACCAGTCAAATGACTGAAGACAAAAAAAAAAATTAGAAACGTACGACCGCCCCCTTATTTCAAAATAAGAGGTAATACCTTATTTCAAAATAAGTAAACACCTGCTGCAAGCACAATTTTAACGGGCTGAAGCCCATTAAAATCGATTTAGCTTAAACAATACTATAATGACCATAAGGTAAAGCGCTAATACAATCTTCCAGTATAAATCTTTTATCATCAAACGGTGAGAGAGCTTTCTTGTTCGCTTCAATTGTAAACACATCACGGTGATAACTTCTGATTAAATTCATGCGCTTAATTTTTTCGACCGTCTTAAATAAACATTCTTTATAATCTTCAAATGAAATACCATTCTCAACTAAATTTTTCTTACCACCTTTTGACTTCTTTACGGCCAATTTCTTCTCTCTTTCTTCATCTCCTTCAACAGCAGTCGCGTACACTTTTGATCGAAGACCAATAAATTCTGTCGTAATTTCACCGTTCATTTCAAGGGTGCAGAAAAAGCCTATCCTATTTGAATTCGGCGATGTGAATAATTTTTTACGGGAAACAAGAGAAAATTACAAAATATTTTCGACGAAACGACTCTTATTTAGAATTAACAGCGTTATGGATTATTTTATAGTAGCGCAAACATTTTCGGCGAAAAAAATTAAACGGTTGTTAAAAAGATTTTCGTATATAATAAAAACATGCGGCTTAAAAATATTATTAATGAATCTTTTAGGGAATCGGTGATTCCGGCGATGGAAATTAGAGAGGTTTTACGACAAGAATATTATTTAAAGAAATTTAGAGAAAATAGGAAGAATCCGGGCGCGGTTATTTTGGATCTTTACGAAAAACGAAAATTACGAGAGCATTGCGTAAAAACGGAAAACCAGAGAAAACCGTATACCAAACAACAGTTAAGGATTTACCGGGAAAAACCATCGCAGGTGGTGAGTTGATTTTAAGAACTTTTTGTCTGGAAAATATTGACAGATTAATTACGGACTTCGGCAAAATAAATTACACCGGGAATAGCGGCGTAGGGAAAACCAAAGAAAAATTATTCCGGCCGTTAACAGAAATGTTTTGCGATAATATTATGTTAATAAAAATTTTACCACCAGAGAGCACGGACGAAAATAACGACCGATTAGCGAAGAAAAATTTGTGCGGCGTTAACGATTCTTTATTACGTAGCGTTTTCCATAAATATAATTTAGCTAGACGCGGAGTAAAAGCAAAAATGTCGACAAAAATTATAGAAAAAAATATCCAATTTCACCGAGAAAAATACCGGGCAATAATTCCACAGCGATCTTTATCCGAAGAAATTTGTCTCTCTGCCGTATAAGATAGAACTAGCAGACGAAAAATTATCCGATATTTTGAGGGATTTACCAGAGATTTTACAACAGCTGGAAAAATACGATATTTTTATGACAGACATCGATATTACCCAGGATTTTACAGGAATTTTTAATAAGAGAAACGGAACAATATTTTAACAGAAAATTTCGACTTTTGTTTTCCTTGTACAGACTACAATGACAGACGCTCGAATATTATCGTACAAAACGATAATACTGTTAGATCGGACTGCTTAACTTGGTCGCACAAGAATATAAGAGAAAAAATCTACAATAAATTTGTATGCAGAATGACATCTCCAGGCGTAAACAAGGATATAGGATACCGCATTGCAAATTTTGTTAATCGTCCAGACAAACGATCAAGAGAAACTTTTACAAGCCCAGCCTCACAGAAACACGGGATGACGCGCCTGGAAGCTACGTTTTACGTTTATAACAACAATAACGAAGAGGGATTTAGCTTAAAAATACCACGACGAATGTACTAGAAAAGTACAAAAAAATATTTACGAATGCACCGTTCTATTCTGCGTCTGTTACGAAACAACGGGGAAAAATCTGTAGCGTGTTAAAATATACCTGCTGCGTTGTTTATAAAGATTTACTGTATTATCGTTTACGGGCAAATTCTGTTACTAAAAAACTAATCGGATACAAGATAAAACTCGATAATGACAAGCAAAAAAGAAAAAAATTAATACGCTACATTTTAAACGGATTTAGCTTTAATATGCTACCGATAAATTTGTTGGAAACGGAAGAGAAAAACAACAAATTAAATATTTTCTACTCCGCTTACGTAAAAATAGGAGAAACTTTTTTTTTCCGGTTATAATTTTCTATTTAGCGCAAAATGTGTTAATTTAAATACCGGAAAAACGGGCTTAATACAAGATATTGTAAACCACGATTTCCAGAGAAACAATCGTCCCTTAAAAACAACTTAAATTTCTACAACATCCAGCAAATCGTGCCGACTACAGGTTGTCTTGTTTACGGCGTAAAATTGTTGGAGGAATTATCCAAGAAACAAGAAAGAATTTCGAACAAGCTGAAAAATCTCTAGATATCGCCAGCGATATCTAGACGTATTGAAAATAAAGAATAACGAGCAAAAATATAGCGCTGAATTTTATAAAAATTTACACAAAGGTAACCGGATCGAATTACCTGTAAATTCTAGCGTAGAAGTGTTTGGTTTTATAGTAATAACAACAGAGAAATTCCCTATTGTTGCGATTTACTGTAGAAAGCTAGGAGAAAAAACTTTATAATTTACTGTTAAGGGACAATTTAAGCGTAGATTAATAGAATTTAATAAAATCGCAAAACAAGAGGGATTTATACAGATGTCTTATAAAAACAATTATTTCCACTACTGGCCTAAAGAAACACCGTTTTTCAAAATACAATCTAAAGAACATATGTGTACCGCAAAGGTTTTTAAGTACGTGGATATTTCTGTTACTAGTCCCTTCGAAAGCTTAACGATCGAGGAAAAAGAAAATATACAGAAAAAAGGAGAGAAAGTAAAAATATCTAAAGAAATAGTAGAAAAAATGCTGTGCAGACGTTTTACTTAAGCGCTAATTTTACTGTATCTAAATGTAAAAAATAGAGGATTTAGAAGAGGGCGTTTATACTATTAATTCTATAACAACAGATTTTAGAGAAAAAACACGTTATGCCTTTACTTTAAAAGAGAAAGGGACCGTAGAATACGTTTCCAATTCCTTTATGGAGAAACAACCAGACTTTAATTTTAGGTTTAAAATAAAAGCAGATATACTAAAACGTGGAGAAAACAGGGAAAAAATCGTGTTATTTTCGTCTTGCGATGAAAATCTAATCGAAAATTATTTTTAAGAGAAGTTCTTTTAAAAATAACTTCTACAGGAAACCACCAGCGGTGTCCTTTGTGCCACTTACATTCGCACAAAACAGTTCATTTATATCTATTTAAAAAGCGATCGGTTAATTACGTATTTCCACCTTTTGCTTGCATACCTCGCATTTAATCCATCCCCAGAAACAATGTAAAAAAAGTAAGGTGATCTAGGTAGCGTCCACTTCATTTACCGGTAAATTTTTTATCTAAGAATTGTCTTGGTGTATCACGAATGAATTAAGACGATTCTTAGATGAAATATTTACCGGTAAACGGATTGAACGTAGCCGTGAATATGTTGTTGTTCCGTCAAGTCGATCGATTTCAGTTCGTTTTATCGATGAGAAATTTTCAAGGGCTTTATGTTTAAAACGTGTTTAAAAATTCCGGATAATATCTACTTTTTGTTTTAATATGAAAGGGCCTATTAACCGGTTGTCGATCGTGCCGCACCAAACGTTGTCCGAAAGCGGTCCCTGGAAATTTAATTCGACTACAGCATGCGGGTTTTCTTCAGAACACAGATAAGTATTCGGTACGTTGTTTACGCCATTAAGAGGAAAAGTAGCTTCGTCCGAAAATAGAATAAATGGAATTAAGCGGTAATAATTATTAACCCGTCGATAAAATTGCAGTCGTCTGGTATTGTCACCGAGCCGGAAGGGTTGAACTTTTTGTACATAAGGAGTCATAATGCCGTAACGACTTCCATACACGATTTTGAGGAATATTACGTCGTGTAGAAATTCTTGGCGTGCTCGTAGTAGGATTAAGCTGTTAGCCGGTTTTAGCACCTGATGAATGTTTTCTGTTGCATCGCTGTTTATCGGTTGACGTTCAGATGAAACATGTGCTCTGGGAAGTGTTATTTTCACGAAGATTATTAAAAATTCCTCTAAAATACTTTACTAACCGTCCAGGATACCTACGTCGGTATTCTTCCGCCGAAGCCGGACCATTTCTATCGCAAAAAGCCGTACACAAAAATCATATCGGAATATTCTACGTGACTGAAGAGACGCCGTATTTTTTCAAAACAAAAAATTCCAAACAGAATTTCACTTGTTTAAATTCAATATCAATTGGAAAAATGTAGGTACAGTTTAGAGTACAATAAACAAAAATACTACATAATATGATTTTCAAAAATAATTTAACGTAATCAAAATTTTGTCAAAAACAACTAAATCGCTAGGAATTTATATATATATATATATATATATATATATATATATATGTGTGTGTGTGTGTGTGTGTGTGTGTGTGTGTGTGCATGTCAGAATATCGTATTTAGCGTATGTAAGCACTATTCCGGTTTGTATTACTGGATTAGTTCAGGGAAATGTACCGATTGCTAGGCAGGGGGTCGCAATTATCATTATCGAACAAACAGTTGTGTACAACAATCCTAAATCCAATTTGGAACGGTAAAATCCTGCTGTGAGGTACTACAAGTGAGAGTAACGTTGACATCGTTCAGCGATATCGGAATAAGTTACTGAGAATTATAACAGAGGCTCCGTGGTTTACAAGAAACTCTAAGATACAGGGTTATCTGAGAGTTCGGAGGGTTCGAGAGGAAATAAAACGATTCATTAACAAGCACAAAATGAGACTGAACATCATACGAGCTAATTCGCAGTTCGAGTAATAGCGACAAAATTCGACATTTAAAAAGACTGCATTTATTGGAGTCGTAAGGTTCTTCGAAATTTATATTAATCTACTACACTAGAATGACTTTGTCAAAATATCTCGTTTTGTTTCGCCGTTTCATTCTGTTTTCATCATTTATTATTTTTTTTAATTTCCTTGTACGAAGTAAAGGATCGCGAAAAATGTTCGGTTTTCAGATCTCAATAGAAATATGCATTTTGACCATCCGCGAATCCATTTTGACTAGTTTCGGCGTGACGTCTGTGCAAACGTATGTACCTTTTTTTTTTAAAGAGGTGAAGGACCCCGTTTACGGGCGCCTAAGCAATGTCGGCCAGTTATAACAAAGGGCGTATGTATACCTGCGCAGTACCGACTAAACCTCCATCCCTGGCTTCCCCCTTCCTGGGACTGCTTACGTATGTACCTCGCATATCTCAAAAGGTTAGCTATAGGATGTTGAAATTTTTAATTTAGGATTGTTGTAACATCTAGTTGTGCAACGTCCCTTTTGATCGCGATCGACCGAATCAAAAACGTCCAAAAAAGCACAAAATTCCCAAAACCGCAGGTCTCAGTGAGACCCTTTCAGCGATATATCATAAGCGGTACTTATTTTCACCGGTTCCAGAGTTATAGCCAAACAAAATGTTCATCGATGAATTATTGGGATGTTACAAGAGGAAGGCACATCGGTTCGAATCGGACTTCATCTCCTTTTCCATTTTTTAACATGTTTTTTTAAAAATTTAATTAAACATATTAATTTATTAATAATTATTAACCCGTGATTGTAAAAAGAATTTTACAATAAATAATTATTCGATAAAAAATAAAATAAAATTCTATGTACTTTTAAAAATGTGTATATATAATAGAGATGGTGAAACATCTGATTATTTAATAATAACTGAAAATTATAATTTATCTTGTATTTTTATAAATCATCTACAGTTATTAAGAAATGGTCTGCAACCGAAAAAAAAACATATTTTAATGAAAAAAACAGAGAAAAGATTAAAGAAATAATTATGTTGATTTTTTAATAATTCAAATGGAGTGAATATATCTTTAAAGAAATGTTATTCTATTTATTAGAAAGAATACGACTGATTTAGTACATTAACAAAAAGCAACTGCAGACTAGAGTAGTATAAAACATTATCGTTAAAAAAAAAGCGATACCGCAAGAAAACTAAAAGACATAAATCATCTCTCTTATAAGAGAAAATGACAACTGTCTAGTAAAAAAAAAACTCGAGGGTGATGTTTTGTGTCTCATGTACGTGTTCATCCGTTTTAATGTGTGTATATATATATATATACATACTGCAGAGAGAGAGAAAGATATAATAAGTGAGTAAGCATGCTCTGTAATATAAACGATTTATTATAACTAACTAACAAATCTCTTCATATTCTCTCTTTTGGTTTTTGTGACTGTGATGTAAGTGTGCGTCCATTATGTTTCATTACATACACACACACACTCACGCATAGGCAAAGCAAATAAAATGTTTCGAATGCAGAATTAAAGGAAAGAACTATTATAATATATTAACGTAAAATTATCTGGTTTACATTTTGGAATAAATATTTCATTGTCGTATTTTAAAATAATTACAAGAAAAATATTTTTAAAATGGTATTTTTTATTTAATAAAAGTTTTACAACAAAAAGAGGAATTTCTAACAAAATTTGACGATTCAAAAACAAAATGTTAAATTTTTCCGAACAAAACCTATTCGTATTCGATTTATTCAGTGATAAAAAGATTACTTATTTAAAGACCTTCTGGCGGTGTTTAAAATCTGTATACATAGTTATGTATCATAAATATACGTAATTCAAAGCGGTATTTATGATAAAATAAAAATACTTACACAAATGAGTTATGAGGAGGGCTTCTAACAAATAAATTATTATCCACATCTCTTTATGGAATATTCTATTACGTTGAAGTTATAATCACAACTATTCTTCGTACAAGCCTATTTCCCTCTATCTTTCTCTTTTTCTCTCTCTCGATCTCTCTCACTGTCTCTCTCTCTCTCTCTCTCTCTCTGTGCGCGCGTGTAAAATTCATAAATCTAATGGTTGATAAATTCATTTATATAATGGTATCTCACATGACACGACTCACAAGTCGCTTCTGAAAACAACGCAGCCAACTTAAGAATAACAAGTTCTCATGCTAGGCTTATAAGGAAAAGTGAAGACTGGAAATAAGTGGTTTCACTTCCCCTTATTTACCGAACCGACTATACGATTGCAAATCGACATAAGAAGCCCACCAATATGCAGATAATATTCATCCGTGTAAAAGCTTCATATAGTGAACATTATTACTTTCAGAGAAAACAGTTCCGACCGTTACATTTAGTATCTGAGGTATTTTAGATGTATTGCAACTACAGTAAAATCTGGGGCAGATATAACAGCAAATTAATGTGGCCGTTGTAAAACAAGGCGATGTAATATAGCTGTTTTAAACCGATTTTACCTATTTATTTAAAAAATGCTCGCCAGACTGGGATATATTGTTAATGGAACTCGACAACAGAATAATACCGGTCACTTTTGAGGAGTCATCGGACGATAAAATGTAACCGATTCAGCAAAATAACATCCGAGTGTTAATATTTTATATTCATAGAAATACACATTTTTGTAATTTTTTCCCGAGCTGTTAGTGAATAAATACTGAAGTAAAAAAAATAAATAAATAAACATCCATAGTTGTAATACCGTTTAAATTGTCTCACTCCCCTTTCACTAGTATTGCATAATAATACACTCTCTCTCGCCGCTAGATTATTTTCTCTCCTCTCTCTCACTCTCTCTCTCTCTCTCTCTCTCTCTGTCTCTTACATAGCCAAGCACGATTTGTAGTATCACGTAATAAAAAAAACTATTAGATAATTTAAGTAAAAATAAAAAAAAAAAAATTTATTTATAATCCGTACTTAATAAATTTATATTCATACGAACAATGACCACGCTTTACTCCTAAAAAAATGAATATACGATTACGTTACCGCTCGGATCACCGTGCTACAAAAAATTAAATGATACAATTACTATAACGCTTAGTTATTTTACTAATCCGATTCTCAATTACCCGGACTTCCGTGTTTAATTTATCCGTAAAATATGCATAGTTTTATTGTGCAATTCGACTGTTATATGAATTAATTATGAATAAAAGCTAAACAAAAATTTCCTTCGTTGGAAAACGGAAGAAATAAATCTATTCAAAATAAATATATTCTACGATTGACTTATATCAAAATCTCGATTATCCGACCTCTATTCTCAAAAACTTACATCAAGTAATTCAAAATGTATAATTATAGATAGCATATAATCTGCTGAACCCGATGGTAGATAACGAATTTTGAGAATAGCAACCCGCCTTATCTTTCTCTTCCGTTACTGAAGAAGAGACTAATTACAATTGAATCGTTGCGACTGTCATTAAGGAAGGAAATATATTTACGGATTCTAACCTGCAACTTTTGGATTAGGCAATAAATGCTCTACTGTTCTACCGCTGAGCTATCTTCACAAAATTTCTCCCAATCACTCTCTCTTTCTCACTCTCTCTCTCTCGCATATACATATATATATATATCACGCACGTAGCTAGCGAGGAGCTGAGGAGGCTATAGCCACCGCCGAAATTGTCGGGCGTTGGGGGCTGCAGCTCCCATCGCCCGACAATTATTAAACTTTATCATTCAGGGGTTAAATCTAGTAATTTGGGTACAAAAAAAATGTTTAGCATTTTACATTTAAGTAATGTACAACATCTCAAAAGTATTTTCACAAAATTTGAGATAAATCGACATATAATCATCTGCCTTGTCATTAATTCCCTCCTATATACCTTATTATATTATATTCTATATACCTATTTATTTTTTATACTCGTTCTGAAGATTATTTCGATTGGAATTATTGAAAAGATCGTTGTCGATAACAATTTTTATTGTTAATTACAATATTCGATTTTTTTAAATTTCTGCTTTAAATTAAAATAAAAAATATTTAGTAAAAAAAAAAAAAAATATAAAACCGCGCACCACGAATGTAATTTTATATAAATGTGCAATCGTCACGTTTACGTGCGCGGTTGTAATTATATATATTAATTGAATATTAGGTAAAATTAAATAATTGAAAGCCTCATTCATCATTACCCTTTTATGTACCGTTAGCTATGTTCTTTAGCTGACACGTACAAGTGAATTTGAAAAGTTGTATTCGTTTATTACGTTGTTCAATTGTAAGTTATCACGGTTAATAAAAAATAAAAATGAAAATAAAAATCAGAACAAAACTTTTGGCTAAATTTTTGTCGAAAAAAGTTAATAATAAGTCTGACCATCTAACATAAAACCGACCTTCTGCTTTGATCTGCAGAACATAATGAAGGTTTCAAGAAAAGTGAGAAAATATTTGTAAAGTATTTCATACTAAACAACAAAGGCAATTTATCTTTCTAAAATAGATAGCTAATTTATTAATCACCAAATGTAGACACAGGCAAAAGGTTTTGTTATTAACAGAAATCTAAACAAAAAACAGAACTTCAAAGAAAAAAACTAGAATATTGATACCCGAAATAATTAATAAGTGGATCACTTCAAATAGAAATACGTAAATAAAACGTTTAGTCTACAAAAGATTCAGCAAAACCCCTGTTCTAGTGTATCGGAACTTACTTGAAAGCAAATTATTTTAGTTACATATTTTTATAAACTACTTAATTTTAATTAAAATAACAAGAATAAAAATATATTTGACTAACCTAAAAATAATGATTTTTGCCAAAACAAAATGTCCAAATGTAAAACGTTTACTTCATTACATTCCCATAAGTTAACCAATAATCACATTATTTGTGTACCATTTTTCTTATTACAAAATATTATTATTTGAAAGAACTTACCTAGTTTACACGTAGAATTATTTTCTAAACGGTTTTCTAGCTTCACGTAAAATACATCTAATACGATAAATACAAATAATAAAAATTTGATACGATTTTTAAAACAATAACACACCTACAGAAAAGAAATAAAGCATCATTTACTGTATGACAACGTTATTCGTTAACAACACTTTTAATAGATTAATAAATTATCAGAAAAAAAATGTAAGCTAATATTATTATTATGTAAGATTGTTTATTTTTTCTCCATCGCTGAATGTAATGGAAGCAGCTAATATTATAAACTAATAAAATTTTTCATCAACTTAACACACATTTTGACATACGCAGTTTGATGAATTTCGACACAACTAAGAGAACGAGAGTCAAACGAGGTGGGAGAGTCTCTGCACTCTCCCCCACTCTTAATATACGGAGAATATTAATCTTAATAAGAAATAGATCAACATTAGTAACTACACAGGTGCTATGTTGCTATGTTGCCAATTATCCTGAATTTTCCTTCCCCCCTCGCCCTTTGGCTGCTAATTTCGGCATCAGGTAATTTACTCCGTTGTGTTTTCTACTTATAACACATTTGCATAGAATAAACGTTCCAAGCAATAACCGTTAAGGAAATGAAAAAAAAAAAAAATTTAATTTTTACGGTAAAATTTTTTTATTTATTTTTTTAATTTTATTAACGAATCAGCATATTATAATTTTACTATTATTTATAAAAAAAAAAAAAAATTCCTAAAATATTTGAAATCGATGTTATATTCTCCATTTGACAGTACTATTAATGAACTTTATGATATTTCTCGTTTTATGTAGTAGTGTTAATAAAAAAATCATACTTAATAACTTTTTTATTTTTACGTTGTATAATACAGTTAGTAAAATAATCACTGATTTTATACAACCGACCTCTGCTTAACCGGACTTACATATTTTATTTATCCGTAAAATTTACATAAATTATTGCTTGTTATAGTATTCGAATTATTTGAGAGATTTTCGTGTTAGAAGATTAAGAGATTAAATATAATCTGAGATTACTGTTTATTAAAACGTCGATTATTCGGACCTCCATATCTCAAACATTATGTGACAAAAGCGGTGACAAATCTAAGAGAAAAATAATCGCTTGTTGAACCATTTATAAACAAAATTTACATTAGAAAAATTGAACTTTGTAACGATCAACTCGAGTCTAAATTTACTTATTTTTTTATAAGGACTAGCGTGCAATTAGTAACATCTCTAAGTGTTATTGTGCTTATTTGTATTACAAATGTGCTGGGCTGTACTGTGAAATACGGTAGTCGACTTGATATGAGGTAAATTTGGAAATAATCGTTTTATATCGTAATCCCCATGTATTAAAAAAATATTCATTAATATTTTTTTATCATATGTATTAAAAGAAATGATCCTGTTGTGTTTTTCTGATTGGTTATTCAAGAGGATACGGTCTAATTGTGTTGCAACTATTAAGTATGCGTAAATTAGTGTAAATTATTTAAGTAAATTGAATACTAGTAAAAAGAAATAATTGAAAACCTTACTACCGTTTGGATTCCTTGGTTACGTTCCTTTGTTAACGTGTATATACGTTTTAAAGTTTGGTTTCAATTATTTTTTATGATTATAAGTTATCAAATGTTTAAAAAAATTAATATTAACTGTCGGTCGGTGGCTTGTTCTGAGAGAAGTGCATTGTGGGAAGAACAGTTTAGATGGAGTGGTTATTTTCACAATTTAGTTCTGGCGGTTGAAGAAATTAGTTGATGATGGGAAGGTTGTAGGGGTGGGGAGAGACTTGAATTACGTGCGTGCTGAGAATGAACCGTGTGGATCCAGCGGCCATCTTGGGTTGATTGTACAGTCGTTTAGATTCTCATGTCTGTGGTCAGACTTAACTATTAATATTATATCTTATACGTTTATTTTAGATAACCCTCGTTGTTGGTCGAGGTAAGCATTTTTTATATATAGTATTTTAATGTAGATTAAAATAAGGGTCATTATTTTTGTTTGGCTATTGTATCCGAACTTATCACGTAGTGAATTTTAAAATACAATTTGCACTCCTATTTTTACAATATAAATTAACTATTTCGTATACGCAACCGTTTCTGACTTTGTTTTCTATTTATAACACCGGCGAAATAATATCTCAAAAATAAACAAACAGAAACAAATTACGCGACTGGTTATAAATTTTAGGCTAATCGAGCAATAAAATAATTAACCGAGGAAATAAAATTATTTCACGATCTAAACGTACTGAACTTACTTATTAAAATTAATATGAAGCAGCAAATTTATTATGTACCTTACTG
Organism: Lycorma delicatula; assembly: GCF_047948215.1. Classification (NCBI taxonomy): domain Eukaryota; kingdom Metazoa; phylum Arthropoda; class Insecta; order Hemiptera; family Fulgoridae; genus Lycorma; species Lycorma delicatula. The sequence continues at coordinate 15,681,381 of NC_134456.1, forward strand.
AGGTATTACACCAAAACAGGTTAGAGTAGTTAACATATTTTGGTCCTCTGACCAGGGATATATTGAAGGTTCTACAATTCAATACTTAATTCATAATTAATACCAGGGAAAGGATAGTGGTAGTATTGCAACAATTCATAACAAAAGCAATTGCTATACAAAGAGGGTACTTTCATTAACTTAATTTAATTGTGGAATAATTTCTTCAGCTATCTAAAATTGTTTAAACTGGGATAGTGAGCACAATCATGTTTTTGGTATTTTAAGGTAGTTGAAACAAGTTTTACAAATTCCATTGGTTTCAAGATATGGAGATTTTAATGTCTTCTATTCATTAACAATAAACAGAAATTAAATTTACAAATACCTTTTTATGATGAAATATTATTTTTTTTTTTTTTTTTGTCTTCAGTCATTTGACTGGTTTGATGCAGCTCTCCAAGATTCCCTATCTAGTGCTAGTCGTTTCATTTCAGTATACCCTCTACATCCTACATCCCCAACAATTTGTTTTACATACTCCAAACGTGGCCTGCCTACACAATTTTTCCCTTCTACCTGTCCTTCCAATATTAAAGCGACTATTCCAGGATGCCTTAGTATGTGGCCTATAAGTCTGTCTCTTCTTTTAACTATATTCTTCCAAATGCTTCTTTCTTCATCTATTTGCCGCAATACCTCTTCATTTGTCACTTTATCCACCCATCTGATTTTTAACATTCTCCTATAGCACCACATTTCAAAAGCTTCTAATCTTTTCTTCTCAGATACTCCGATTGTCCAAGTTTCACTTCCATATATTATTTTTATTATCAAATATTAATGTAAGGTTTTTATTGAATTTACCATTTTGTTTCAATTAATCATTTTCAACCGGTTATGAAGAATGATAGAAACATCAAAGAAAATAATTTCATCAATATTGGTCTGCTTATTTATTTAGAAAACAATAAAGAAAAAACATTCTTTGGAAATTCAATATGGGCAAAGAACAGTTAATAATGAATTAGTTTATAAGGTCAACAATTAAGTATAAACCTGATCTACTATTCATTTATACACCAGTATGCCAAATAATTTATTAAAAGTTGAATATCATTCATTTTATGGGTTACAGAGCGATGACCTAACAACGAATATTCTAATGCATATAAGAGTTTGGTACTTAAACGTATTAACGCCACCGCAGCTACAGCTGCTGTTTAGGTTATCTTGACTTTGTGTACTGACAAATCGTATGTATATCAAAATAACCTAACTAAATATAACCTTCGCTCGCCAACCTCTTGTAATTAACATTAGATATGCATAATATATACAACTTATTAATAATATAACCTTAATGTTATAGCACCGAAATTCAATTAATGTTAATCCACCGAAATCCAATTGACTACTTTGTTTTTAAATAAAGCTGTGGCGTAGGTGGTGTAGGTTATATTTAGTTAGGTTATTTTGATATACGTATGATTTGCCAGTACACGAAGTCAACATAACCTAAAGCAGCTGTAGCTGCGATGGCGTTAATACGTAAGTACCAAGATTTTTGACAGGTTATTTTCAGTGTTCAATAAAGATCTCAAATGACTATGAAAAGGTAAAGTAAAGAGATGTTCACATCAATCTAGGATTTAAAATATGAAATAGGTGCTGTGTTGCAAGACATTGTTGCAACACAGCTTGAATTGAAATTCTATTTCAAATGGAGTATCTTCTATTAGATTAAGTTAAAACAAAGAAAGCAGTTTATTTAAATTTATCAATTATATCTGTTCATCTATTAAGCAGTGTAAATTTAATTGCAGTTTGATCATAAGCAATTTCTTAATGATACATCATTTGCTGTTATTAGAAATTATGATATGCTTCATAGATTTCTTAATGTGGATTCTAGTTATGACATGTATTATAAATTTGACATTATAATTAATAATTTGTGACTAATTATAATTTATAAAATTAATTTATAATTTTTGACATTATTAATGATTAAGTTTTATTAGTATCGTGTCAAAGATTTATTGATTATATTAACAGGACATCACATAATTGTAGATTTTAGATTAGAGTGATCAAACAATCTTTAATAGTACAGAGATGATCTGATTATAATTGAATGTTATTTTGGTAAATTTGGAAGTTTGCTAGGTACTTTCAATAATGAATCTTTTGATTTCTTATTTATAAATAATACTGTGATTCAGTCTGTGAAATTTTGAAATTCTTCTTGGCATGCAGGTGTTTAAAATCCTGATCAATTCTTGTCATGCTTTTTGTGTTTCACTACTAAGGCTTATCTCAAGCTTTGTCTTTCTAACAAAGCTATCCATCTGGAATTACTATCTGATTTTACTTCAGTTATTTATTGCAACCTTTAAATTGATTCATATCAATTAGCAGTATACCTACTCAAGTCTTTTCTCACAACAGTTCTGACAAAATTTATTGTTCATAATATAATTATTGATCATTATCATTGAAACTGTTTGTATACAGCTATTCCAGCTGCGGTGTAATACGTTGGTTGTGGTAATAGCATACACTAATTGCCAGATAAATTATGGATAATTTACTTAATTCACTTACACATAAGAATAGTAGAATAATCTTTGTAATAATGTACATAATAAATATATTCTTGCACACTTGTACCTACAATCTATAACATGATGCAGGAGGTGTATCCGTGACATAGTTTATGATGCAGGAGTTGTGTCCAATGGTCTGAATAACCATGATGTCATTGGATAGAAAGTGTAAATAATGACTAATTGCACATTTAGTGACTTATTGCATGTTACATGCAATCACAATTTAAAACACATTAACAGAACAAATAAATTACAATAATAAATATATTAACTAAATTATTTTAATATTCTCAATCGGTAACATGTCTGGGTCCCTATGATCTGTAGAAACAGCAGAAATGGGAAGAGAATTAGACAGGCTTAAACCTGCGTTTAATTGTTTGTCCTACAACACAACATAGATATTTCACGCTTTTAATTGTGCTCTCCCGTAAGCCACCAAAATGGGCCGACAAGGGTGGAATGAATGACCAAGATATGTTTTGTTTGGATGAAAAGATGAATGTTTGATTTTAGATTTTCTGAATTTAAATAGGTCTTACAAAATATTCTTGGCAGAACGGATGGACCATTATCGGAAAAGATTTTGGTAGGAATACCTCTTTGTCTATGAATGACTAGTCAAATCAGTGAAAGAAGACAGAATGGATGGAAACTTACTACTCAAAGAGAAATGATTTTACTTTGTTTTCATTTGATATTTGAATTCTATATATGTTATAATTCTAAGTGCAAAATGTTAATCTGGAGATTCACACCACAAAATGAGTGTATGAATGGAGTATCATTAAGAGAAATCAATTAGTTTTTACCTTGCATAAAGGCTTAATATTCCCCTTTAAGATTAGAATTGTTGCAATATATATATCTAGCCGGAGTTGGCAAAATAAGATTTAAATAAAATCGGGCTCAGATTAAAATATAAGTATAAACAAATTAGTTAATATATTATTTATGCCTGAAATAGGTAAATCTTTATAGAGTTGAAGTCCCGATTTGTGAGCAAACATATGTGCAAAAGTTTGACTGCCTGAGTCAAACAAGACTACACATATGAGAACTTAAAATCAGTTTTATCGGTATGAACGAGTGTGTTGTCTTTTAGTCTCTTCATTCATCGGATAAATTAAAAAATTTACAGCATTTTTTAAACTGATGATCAAGCTTTCAAAATTGATTCTTGTTCCAATATTGAATTGTAGTACTTATAAGATTTTCCAGGATGTGTCTGTCATCTGGTCTCAAATTCTAGGAACTCTTGAAAATTTGGACAGCTCTTATTTGATAATCTTTCCTTCCATAGTCTGCCAGAATTATAAACTATCTTTGAGGTTAGAAATTGAATTACAATGAATTCCAATTTAACCGTTAGTTTCATTGCTTCAAATGAGTTGACAAATGAAGAAATGCAATTCTCTTTTCATTGTTGTATGTTATCAATAAGTTGTGATTTTATAATTCTCATTTGTTAATTGGAAGATTTTTAGCAACGGCTAAAGCTTTCATCTCTTAGCAACAATTATAAATTATGTAATTTTTGAATGTTTTTAATGTTTTTGAGTGTGGATTAAGTCATTAAATATTAAGAATATCGCGTTTAAACAACGGTAAATTGATTTATAGAATGTTATTACTTAAATGAATGTTACTTAAATGTTGCTGTACATCCTATGTCGCATAGATTTCCTTAACTTGTTCTTGATCTAAAGCCAAATTAACATTCATTTCTAATTGTGACCAAATGTAATTGCATTGCAGTTTAAGCAGATTTCGTAATTTGACTTGCCAGGCGTGGCTGTCACCTTGGCGCATCAAATTTGTCTGTGAATGTTCCAATTCTTGTAATGGAGGCTTTAATTGATATTTGTCTTAATAATTGTTAATTGTCTTAATATTATGTAGATAATGTAGGGAAGAAACTCCAAAATATTTTCGTTCAACCAGAAGTTATTATTATAATTGAAGATTACAGACGAAGATTGAATTTGCTAAGCTGCAGTGTATTTATATATATCACAATATTACAACTTAATTATCTGGTCTATTCAATTTTTCAAATATATGGCCCGGAGGACCAAAATTAATGTACAGCCTAATAGCGCACAAAGTAATTGCCAGATAAATAAATTATGGATAATTTACACTTCCTTTATTTACTCGTTAAATTTACATTAATCATATTAAATCCCAATAATTTCATACTTTAGTTTACACATTTTTAAATATATGTTTAACATACTGTCTAGCTAGAACAGATGTAAAATTAGTAATGTTTTGTGTAACATTTTAAAGGTGAAGTTATAAGTTATTAATTGCTTAACAATTTGGATTCGATTCAGATCTTTTCCTGAACCTAATTTCCAAAAAAATTCCAATTAATTGTTTAGGCCATTTGCAATTACTTCAAAAATTCATGCAATCTATTTGCAGCAACACCTTTATCGTGTAACATTTCTGTTGGAAATTTAGTGTTGGTCATCAACAAGAATACTTCACCTTGCGTTGGAATCAACACACAGATCCACATTGTGCAAGTTATCCACAACGTAGCAGTGTTGTTGATTTAAATTCTATTAATGGTCAGCTCTGAAGATCTATGCCTAAATTGTTTGTTGCCAGTATCTGACAATTAATTGAATATTAAAAGTACTTCACGTGTAAAAGAATATTAAAATAATTTTGTCAATTGATATTATACTTTATCATTGTGACTTAATTATTGTATTGTATGAATATTCTCTAAATTGTGATAAATGTTACATATTCATTATTAATGTAATATTTTGTATATTTATATCTTACTCATATGCTCTTCTAGCATTCTACTCTAGACTAATTATTATATTAGGTTTACATGTACATTATAGTACTACACGCACATATGCTGACACATATAGCATGCACACATGTATAAACACATACACACACACACATATATGCAACATAGATATTGTGTGTATGTTAAATGCATTAAGTCGCTGAAGGTGCAATAAGTCATAATTTACTATCTATCCATTGGCACCATGGTTATTCGGACCATTGGACTTGTCTTCTGCATCATGAACACATTCAAAGAAATCCTAGTTGTATAGACAAGTACATATATATTTTCATATTATTATACCATTTAATTTTAATGTTGTAAAAAATGATAGCATGTTATTTGGCGGGCAGTATGTTCAGACTCAAGTATCAATTCTTAATTATAAAAATTTCTGCCTTCTTACTAAATTTGTATATTCAGCTAGCCTATTTTATTAGCTGATATTTTATATATTAATGCATCATTATCAAAATTTAGAGCTCTTACTCCCAACATACACACTCATTAACATATCTTTTTCAACAATATAATATAAAATTTAAATGTTAACGTGTAATGATCGTAACTTGTATTTTATTTACTACGAAATATGAACCGGCAAAGTTCATATTTGTAGATTAATTACACCTGAGGTATTACACCGAAGCGGTTAGTTATTCTATAAAACTATCGTCACTTATATCACTGTTTTCCAAATAATGAATTAGTTGATAATTAGATAACTGATTACGTTTTTTAAAATCACCTGATTTTTTTTATGAACAGTCCTGAAGGTCCTGGTTTATCTGCCATTTTGTATGATGTTGTCAGAAAAAAAATGCAGAACCGGTACGCGTACCGTATAAAAATACTGTTTTAAAAGGACGCCAAGACAATAACACAAATTTCAATAATGCCGAACTCACAGTGAAGCTGTACAATGAACTAAGTACTCCCACACTGATCGGAGTAGGCGGCACTCTCGAAGGAAGCCGAAATACTCCGATCAGAGTGGTCGGCAGTCAACATGTTAATGGCTGTGGTTGTTATATTTATATATGTTCATTATACTCCAACCATGTAATTACACTTATACTCTGATTCCATCATAGCATGGACATTGTTGTATTCATGGACATTCTTTGAATTGGAAAGTATTTATAGGTAATAGTTTCTGACATTCAACGAAACACTTCAATTAACAATTGGTATTACATCAAATTCTCTGATAATACAGAATCTTCTGAATTGAATGAGGATTTCAGGATTTTAGGTTGGAATCTTCTGAACACAATTCTGCAGCGTCTATATACATATATTTGTAAAGAGTTTAATTTCCAGCACAAAGTAAAATAAAATTGCATTAAAACAAAAAGTATGTGTAATATCAACCAAACTTTTTCATTACTCTGTGTTCAAAAAACAGTCTTTTAAGTTTTTTATAACTGAAGTCCTGATGCGTTTTAAACTAGAAATTTTTTGAAATAATTTTATTCTTTTGTTGTGTATTATCGCATAGAATTATCCCCCCTCATGAACTACCTTTTCCTTCATGAAATAATTTAAATTGAGAAAGCTGCTCTCCCCTTCCGTTTTGAGCTGGATACATCCCTCGACTAGAGTTTCATAACTTGGATGAATATTTATTAGAATGCATCCTTTCTGCAGAATATGTAAAATGTTACTTTTTCACTTTTAAACAATTTCATTGCTATTGTTAAATCTGCTCAAGTATGAGAATACTGCATGTGTGATCGTGTTATAAACAACTTTTTTTTAATTTATACAAAGGGTCAAATAATTTAAATCATTTTTTCCAAGCATATTATCATTTTAAAATTTTAATTAATCTGTAGTATTTACTTATACTGGGCGATTCAAAATAGACTTCACAACTTTGAGCATATAAAAATTTATTTTGATAAGATTCGGTTGAGGTCTCACACTTCATAGCAAAACACATCAAGTTTTGACTTGAATTCATTAGTACTGAATTTGACCACCAACATTGTCACCAGTGTTGCTAAAAACGGATACATTTACCGGTGCAGAACATGTTTTCTGTGTGTTTTGGTGTTGCGATTTGCAGTGTTCAATGAAATTTTTGTACGGTAGGGAACCTCCATAGTAGGCGTAAAATTTACTTTTGGCACCAAACCTTTGTCGAGACAGGTTCTGTTAAACATAGAAAATCACCAGGATACCGGTGCGTCCCTGAAGCTGCTTAGAACAACTTGAGAAAGCTTTGCATGTAGTCTGAAGAAATCAACTTGACGTGCATCGTGTGAAACTAGCATTCCACAACAACTGTTTGACGCATATTATGCTTGCGCTTTTTTTCCTATTTAGCCTCTGAGAATGTAGCCTCGAGGATGATACGTATTAGTGTAAGTGAAGTGTAGTTTTGTACGGTTTCAGGTCGACCGTTTCTAAGATGAGATGTGTGGTTAATTGAAACCCGACCTCCAAAGAACACCGGTATCCACGATATAGTATTCAAATCCGTATAAAAGTAACTGCCTTTAGTAGGATTTGAATGTTGGAACTCTCGACTTCAAAATCAGCTGACTTGCAAAGATGCGTTCACCACTAGAACAAGTCGATGGGTTATTATTATTAGTTCAACGCATTACAGATGACTACAAAGTTGCTCGGCTGCAGCATTGTTTGGAATCGATAGATAGAATTGCAGGTGATACATTCTTTGATTGTGTAATTTTTTGCGATCGGTGTTTCACATCGCGCGGCAAGTTTAACACCGATAACTGCCAAATATGGGGTTGCGAAAACCCTCGTGTAACTGTGCAGCACATTTGTGATGGCCCTAACGTTAATGGTTTTTTTTTTGCCTTTCTAGGAGGCGACTGTAAACGGTACAGTTTATCTGAACGTGCTTCAAAATTTTCTAATTCCTCAGTTAGATGATGATGATCAGAATGGACACCATTACTATCGGCAAGACTGGGCACCGCCTCACTACCGTCTGAGATTTTCTAGATTCCTAGGTCTGTGTGGTCATGAAGGTTGAATTGCATGGCCGCCTTGCTTCCCAGATTTGACCCCGCTAGATTTTTTGTTGTAGGGTTTTATTAAAGATGGATTAATGTACCGCATTTGCTTGCTGATCTTGAGCTAAGATTGAACTAACACTGCAGCCGCATAGGTAACACTGATTACAGTCTGGAATGAAATCGACTTAAGATGGGATGTATGTCGCATACAAACAGGAGCCATATAGAACCAAAGTAAATATTAGGCGACTTGGTGTGTTTTTGTATGAAATTATACTCGATTGAATCTGTAAGTTATCTCAATTTTTGTATGCTTTTATATGTGAAGTCCTTTTTGAATCGTTCGGTATTGGATAAATGAAAGAAAAGAATGCTCTACTAATTTAGAAAAACAGCCTGGTCAGGTTTAATAAAAATATGATTGATTCATACTTATTTACTCTATTTTTCTCCCCTCTCATATCCACAAAAAAGAAATAGTACAGGATTATGAAAAATTAGTGATATTAAATTTCATCTCTGTCCTAACTATGACATAATAATAATGAATGAAAGTTATTATGAGGTTTGGTTTCGTTTTTCAAATGTAGGAAGTTAGTTTTAGCATTTATATAATGTATACTTTTTTCTGCAATTTACTTTTCCAGCTGTATTCTTTAATATATCATATATTCATGAAAATATTATTTGATGTATCTTTGGAGCTAATAGAAATCATTCTAAAATTTGAAATATGTTATTCCCAAATCTACAGTAAAATTTTTTTAAATTTACATCATTAAGTTTTTACTCATCTTTGTAACCTTTGTCAGCGATTGGCGTTCTTCTTACTGGTGTCAAGTGATTTTATTGCAGCTGGTGTTTTTAGAATTAGGTAGATAGTATGATCAAAAAGTAGTATGTTGCAATTGAATTGTCTATTTCATTTAATTAATATGTGGAATTTTTATAAGTTTGTATATTTTATAATATTCAGTCTATTAAAATTGGTTCTTTTTTGAGATTTTTTTGACAAAGTTGTTCCCAGTATTGGTGGTTTGATTTGGGATTTGTATTTATGAAATTGTTGACTGTTACTACGGAGAGCTTTTTAAGTGTTCATTTACACAGTGTGCCAAATAAGTAATGAGACTGATTCTGGAATACTTGAAAGAAACGCACCAAATGTGGTAACCATCTTACCCGCTAGATGGTGCTGAACACACAGATGCTTTGATTGTGTCGTGTCGATGACAGCCAGTGTGTGCACAGCAGTCGTGAATATAATGTGTAAGTAGCGGTGGTCAAACATAGCATTATGGATCAAAAGAGTTGTGATAAAATTTTATTGTAAATTAGAAAATTGTACATCAGAAGTTAACAAAGTTTACAAAGGTGGAACAGTGTCACCGAGGCAGAAGAAATTCAGGTTGTAGAAATCACAAATCAAAACATGTTGATTGTTTTTTTGATTCTTCTGGAGTGATCCATTGTGAATTTCTCCCTGAGGGCACATCTGTGACCAAACAGTATTACTTAAGAGTCATGCAACATCTCTTTGCTTGCATGTGTCGTGTCAGGACGCATCTGTTCCAAAGCAAGAGTTGGGTTCTTCTGCATGACAGTGCACCAGCTCACTGCACACTACCCATGAAACAGTTTTTAGTATCAAAACAGATCCGTATGCTTGAACACACCCACCCTGTTCGCCTGATTTGGCACCTGCAGACATTTTTCTATTTCTGAAAATTAAATGCTCTTTAAAAGAAGAATGTTTCAGTGACATTGAGGACGTCCAAGGTGCTGTGACAGACAGACTGAAGGAGGTATACAATCAGGATTTCCAGCATTCTTTCAACAACTTGTACGATCGATGTAATCTAGTGTGGAGGTGCAAGGGGATTATTTTGAATCCTTGTAACTGCAAAATTAAAAAGTTCTTAGTTTCAATGTGATGGTAGTTGCCTCATTACTTATTTGACACGCTGTGTATGTTTGTTTGAAACTGTTCCTTTCTGTTCATTGTTAAACATTTGTAGTCAGAACAGTTTTGTTACATGTTCTAGGGGCGTAAGAGTTTTGTTTGTTTGCTGATTGTGTTGTGTGTAATGAAACGATTTCTGTATCCACTGATGTTTTGAAGGCTACATACGTAAAAATTTTTTTAATTTGCAACTTTTCACAGTCTTTTTATGTTAGTGTTGTAATTTTCTTTCGCGTTATATTTGTTTTTGGTTTTTTCTTAATGTTGTGGAATGTGTGGTGTTATATCCATTTACGTACGGTAGATATTTTACAGTGTAAAGACCTATGATGTGGTATTTACATGAGTAAATTTGTTGGGAGTGGTACATATTTCTGAAAGTATTGGCGTTATTAGTTTTCTATGTACTTTTTAGAAGAATGTTTTTTTTTTAGAAAGAATTTTTTTTATTGTTCAGTCCAATCTAATTTCTAGGTTGTAGTGAAGCTTCCAGCCCAATCCTTTTCTTTTTGTCTTACTAAATTTTATTGCATTACAAGTACATTATCTTTTTAACTTAAAATTTCTTAGAACTAAATATTTTTGGACTCAAAATTATACAGAGTATTAAATGAAGTCAGAAAGTTAATGAATAAGGTATGATAACTAATAATTTCTTTTTTATGTTGCTTGCAGGCAGGTTTCTCCTTTTTTTGTCACTGGATGTCTGAGGTGTTGTGTACTTGTACTGATAAGCCTATTTAAGAATGTCTAAACTGTTTTCTTGTGAACGTGTATTATGTTTCCAGAAAAGAACTGTTTCAGTATTTTAATTCGTTTAAATTTATAGTATGTCTGTTTATAGATAATGTCTAGTAAAAGTGTTTTATTTACTGTAAACATATATTATTTTTGGCTTTAATATATTGAAGAATAATAGAGCTGTTGGATCTTTTCATTTTAAGCAGGTGTCACGTGGAGTAATCTAGAACTGTGTATTATGAGAAAATTGTGATTGTAATAAGTTATCATAAAAAAAAATCAATATGAATTATTTAATTTCAGTTATCAAGTTCATTGGTTGTGTATCCTGTGATAACAATTTTCTTTTTGTATTTTGTTATAGATCATGTGTGGCATTCAGCGACAGAAATCGAATATTAGGTGTTGCAGCCAAAAATCAGATGGTAACCAATATTGACAACACAATTCATGGATTTAAAAGGTTGTTAGGTCGTAGTTACAATGATCCGGCTGTTCAACAGGAGTTAAGAGATCTACCTTATAAAGTGGTCAAACAAAACAATAGTTCTATTGGAATTAAGGTATAGTGTAATATTCGTGTTTTACTATTGTCTTCAGTTTCGCCATTTGGTAGATTGATAATGTGTGATATTGTGATTGATAACTCTTTTTCTTCACATGAGGCATACTTTGTTTTATAAATAATTTTTTGAATTGTTTTTTAACAATCTGAAATTATGTTTTTTTTTGTCAAAGTGTAATTTGTTCACTCTCAATGTGTTGTACTTTCTAGTCAAATTATCAGTTAACTCTTTATAAGCTAATCTGAACTTATGAATAATCAGATATTTGTATTGTTTTGTGTAAAACAATATATATTCTAAAACATTTGAACAGTGCAAAATTAATCTAAATTTGTTAATAGAGTATAGTGTTTTCAGCTTATTATCTGTTGGTGCACTTCCTATACCAGGTAATTCAAAAAGGACTTCACAACTTTAAAAGCATATAAAGATTTATCGAAATAACTTACAGAGTTGATTAAGTTTGTCACCCGACATTCACTTTAGGTCAATACGGCTTCCATTAGTTATGCCACTTCACCTGAAATCTGTATCATTCCAGAGACTGTAGCCAGAAAATCGGCATTAGTCTGCAGCTGCGATGTTAATTCAAAGTCTTAGCTCAAAAAGAGCAGCAAAGGTTGTACCTTTGTGGAATGCCAGTCTAACATGACACACATTGAGTTGATTTCTTTGGACTATGTGAAAAGCTTTCTCTGAGTTGTTCCACAGCAGCTTCAGGAATGCATGGGTGTCCTGGTAATTTTGTGTTTAACAGAACACACTTTTGTGTTGACAGAATCTGTCTCAACAAAGACAGGTTATCCCTACCTGTGCTTTATGAAAATTATGTTGAACTGCAGTTGCTGACTGCAAATTGCGAAACCATAATGCACAGGGAGTATGTTCCTTGCCAGTAAATGTATCCATTTTTAATAATATTGGTGATAGTGCTGGTGGCCGAATTCAGTACTGATGAAATTCATAAGTCAAAACTAGACTGTGAAATGAGATATCTACTGATTCTGTAAGTTATCTGAATAAATTTTTATACGCTTTTAAACTTGTGAAGTCTCTTTTTGAATAATCCGTTATTTGCTAGTAAGTAAGTTCATGTAATGCTTGTATCGCTTTTTGTGAGTTGCTGTTTCAAAGTGAATTTAAAATCTTTTTGTGAATTTCAACTTTTTGGGCGAGACGCATATATTTTCTCCAGAACAGATAACAGCAATGTTTTTTACCAAACTTAAAGAAACATCAGAAATCGCATTGAAAACAAAAGTCAATGATTGTGTCATCTCTGTAAGTGTTATGTTAAATACTTGACTGTGTATGTGTTATCACTTTGTATTAGGTTTTAATATGCGTTAAAGAAAAGTGAATTTTTTTCTCATTTTATGATTACAACTGTTTTTATGATAATAAAACATATCGGTACCAGGAAATAAAAATTAGATTCTTAACACAAATAATATTGGTAGGGGAAAGTGTTCTTTGTTTGTTACTATGGTGTTTAATGAATCTGAAATATTGATTTTCAGTACATTGATACAGTAGCAGTAAAATTTATATTGAAATTGATAATTTAAAATATTTTATTCTACAAAAGTTTTTCAACACTTCTAAAATACTTGTTAAAACAACTTGCAACTATCAGCTTTAAGATTAACTGCCAAATATTGCCCTGGGGTATTAATGAATAATTACTGAATATCACAGTACCCAAAAGTGCACTAAAGCTAATGTCCACTTTTGGAAAGTAATTATAATTTGATGGCAGTCATTATTCACAGATGTCCCTCTACTTCTCTGGTAGTTTTTACATGCATTTAAAATATTTAAACAATTTAATTTAATAATTTTAATTAAGGAAAAACGTTTTTCATAGCTGTAAACCCAAACATTGGGAATTAAAACTTATTTTATACTAATAAGTTTTAAGTTTTAAAAATTTAACTTTCATTGCAGCATAAATCACTAAAGAAAAAACATGCCTTGGAAGAGTTGATCATACAACTCATTAAATGTTAACTGTGTAATGAAAAAATAAAGTTTTACAGTTTTTTTATTTGCTCTTTTGTATTATTTTTTATTTAGGAATTAACAGGAAAATGCAGATACATAAAGTACCCTGTTTTTTTTTGTTGCCTTTTTCACTCATAGTGAAAAAGTTGTACTTATTATTTTTAAATGATGAATTACACAAAAGCTTTAAAGCTTGTATTTGGAATATGGAAAGGAATTTTGTAGTAGCGTATGAAAAATATTGTCATGCCTGATCTGGATTTGAAACTGAAATCTCTGGATGAAAGGCAGAAATGCTACCACTCCACCATGGAGATTGGCGATGCATTTGTAATTAAATTTATCAGTGTTCCATAATATATAAAAAATGGTGTTATAATTATGTTGAAGAAGAAAATTTTATTTGTTTTAAGTCATTTTTTATGTTTTTGCCGATTCAGTTTTCTGAAATATTGTTTTTTTTTTTGGACCAAACTATGTTATAATATTATATGGTTATATAATTCAAATTTAAAATAGGTTGGAGAAATGATTAGAAAAATATATTGTTGTATTCATTAAGTAGAATTTTTTGATCAGGTTTTAAAGTCAATTCATTATTAGAAATATTTAACACACTCACACTCATTAAAAAAAATCACATTATTATATTTAAATAGTTAAAAACTATAACACTACTCTACTATAACTAACAACAGACAGTGAAATAAAGAAAAATGATAAATACAAAATTGAATAAAAATCTTTATTAATTTAATGGGAGATTGTATTCTACTATTTTTTTATTATGGATTTGTTTTCTTTAAATCTAAAAAAAAAAAAAAATAATAGTAAAACTTGATAGTAATGATTTTACTTTTTATATAATTTATATTTGTGAGATGCATCTTCAGTGTCTGTATTCCTTTCAAGATTTTCTTGTTAGTGGGTGTGCCTTTACAACACTACTTTATTTTGTGCACAAGTAAGAATTTCTTTGATAAAGATAGAATTTCTTTTTTGTAGTAGAATTTTGAAACTACCTCTGGTGTTTTCTCTTGCTAACCCTTCTGATAGTCTGAATAATCGTTAAGTACTGGTTTTCTTATTTTCAAATGTAAACTGCATTTGTATAAAATTGTACCGCTGATGGTGTATACAAAAGTTTGGCAAAACGAAAACTCAGAACAATAAATATTTTCAATTCCATTGAAAACAAATATCAATTACAAAAAGAAATTAAAATATTTTTTATAAATTTTTAACAAATCGTTTGGATTAGAAATAAACATGATTTTTTAGCAAATCTTGTTAATCAAACCATCATATCTATTAAAAGTGTCTGATGATTTATAGGTATATAAGTAGTAATAGGTATTATTATTTTTTTTGCAATATTACTATTAATAAAAAATTGGTGAAAATCCCCTCCATCAATATTTCTTGAAAAGTATAAATTGCAATCAGAAATAAGGTAGAGTATATTTTTAAAGTTCATGTAAATTATTCAGTCGTTACTTTTGCTTGTGACTAATCAAGATAGTCATGTAATAGCCTTAGATTTTAGTGAAATTTAGGTTGACAGAGGTATTTTGAAAGATTCCTTTGCAAAGAAGTGTTTCACCCGTTCCACTGCCTATGAAAAGTTTTGGATGATTACAATTGTTTTTAAATGTAGTAAGTATAATCGGTAGTATTTATGATGTATTCACATAGTAAAACAAGTTATTCAAATTTAATTACTAATTTCTTTACTATTTTTTAGTAATGTTGTCTTATTTATGTTTGTGCAGGTTTAGAATTAACCGTAGGTTTAGTAGCGTCAAAAAAAAAATTAATAAATTGGTGTAGTACCCAGAGATTTTTATACTTAAAAAAGGTTGATTTTGATTGATTGACTGATGTCACTTTGTTGTAGGTACCATCATTCTTTACAAATGGAGAAAGGAAAGCTTTATTGGATGCAGCAGCAATTGCAGGTTTGAATGTATTACGATTAATGAATGAAACAACAGCTACTGCACTGGCATATGGTATCTATAAGGAAGATCTTCCAACACCTGAGGAAAAACCTCGCAATGTTATATTTGTTGATTGTGGTCATTCATCATTGCAGGTGTCTGCTTGTGCCTTTCATAAAGGAAAATTAAAGGTAACTTTAATAGTATTGTCTATCGTTTGAAGCCGGTTAAGTAATGTAGTCAGAAAAAAGTAGGAATGTAGTATCATTCTTTGATAGAATATGTAATGTTATATCTGTTGTGATGTTTTATGTTTAACTAAAACTTATCTTTATAGATAATTTAAATATGATTAATTAAGAAAGATTTCCTCCTGACTTCAGGTCCTTTATGCCATTGCGCTGTGTGCATTAATTTCTGCCCCAAGCCTTCTCTATTGTCCCTTGGTAGTTTTTGCTTCACCTCATCAACATAATCCTTTTTCTTCCTTGTTTCCTTTCTCCTTCCGATGCAGTTGTCAAGATTCGATTTCCTCTAACCGCATGTCTGTTTTCCTTCTTTTGCTTACTTCCCGCAAGTGTTGATTCCTTTTTAATCCTGTTCATTATGTCTTCATTCCTAGCATTATCCATCCATCTTCTTTTCTTTATCCTTTTACAGATCCACATCTCAAAAGCCTCAATCCAGTCCTTCCTCTTCGTCTACGCTTCATTCCCATACAAGACCCTCCATACGTAGGATTTGGCTACCTTCTTCTTTATTGTTAAAGGCAAGACTTTTACTACACAGTAATAATTCCCTTTTCTTACTGAAGATTTCCTCTGCCAAAGCTATCCTTCCTTTTATTTCCATTGCACTCTTCCAGTCCTATCACCGTAATGCCCAAATACCTGTAAATTTTTATTTTTCTATTCTCTCTTCATTTGGTCTTATCACTAAATACTCTGCTTACTTCCATTACTTAATTTTTCCTATATTTTCATTCAATATTCTTTCATTCCTGTCTCCAGAACTGTTAAGCTTTGAGTGTGTGTGTGTGTGTGTGTTCACTTTTTAATATTGGTCTTTTATCCTCCTTAGCTACTTCACATTAATCTTGTCTATTTCTCTCTTGTCATACACCGGTCCTCCATGAATTCCTTCCACTTGTTCTTTATCTTTCTCCTTGTGTAGTATTTTAGTGTGCTTATCATTATTCTTATTTTTACATCACTCTTCTTCTATTTTTCATGTAACACTCTTCACCTTTTGCTATACATCATGTTGTACTGCACTTTCTTCACTAGATCCTCCATGTCAATGTGCATTCTTCCTTCAACTGTCTTTCCGTAGCTGTTTGTGTTTCCCACCTTAACTTATTTAATCTGTGATCCAACACTCTTTAATTTTTTCCTGTCGTAATTCTTATGTCTTCTTCTTCCATTTTTTAAGCATTTCTGTTGTTACCCGTGTTTTTTTGTATCTGTTTTCCTCATAATAGCCTACTTCTTCCTCTGCTGTTTTTACTAGGCCTTTTTTATTTTCTTCCATGCCCCACTGTTTTCATTTCCTTTTTTACTTTCTTTAATTACCTTAACTAGTTTTTCTCGTACTTTTTCTTCATCCAGTGTTTTAACCATTCTCTTAACTATCTTTTATTTCTCTACATTCTTTAAGCTATTCTCATCAAAATAACACATAGTAACATGAGAACATCATTGACTTGTAATCCATTGGCTTTAACAGCATTTCTATATCTTTCATCTACTAAGATATGATCTGTCTGATAGCACGGTTTGCTACCAGGGATTACTCACATTTCCTCCTTTTATGGTTTTTTGAATCAAATGTTCGTTATAAATAATTGTTATTAATAATAATTATTCTCTGACAGAGAATTCCTTTTGAATTTTATTACATCCTCAGTATGCTGCATATTGATGTTGGCATATGTACTGTACTTCTACTATGGTACAAGTAAACTCTTTTGGTAACATCCCAATCCTTAACAACATGAGTTTTTTATACTGGGAATAACTCATTAGCTACTTCTATTTACTAGAGTAATTGTTAATATATTGCATACTCTCTTTATCGTGGTGAGAGAATCAGGATTTTCTTGTCAGATTCTGAATTACTACTTTTAGAGAACTAGTACAAGGATGTTTTAGTTCATTTTACAATAGTTAATTTTTTTTTTCTATGAATCTTTATGATTTTAGAGTTCTTTTGAGAAAAGTGTAGTTTTTTCTGACGTTTTATTTAATTTTAATGTTTATTAATAATATAAGATTGATTTTTGTATTTTCTGTACAACTTTTTACTGAAATTTATTAAAATCATTTCTCGCTTTTTTCATTATCACACTCTTTTGCTGTCTGTTGTACTGTATTCACTGTAACGTGGGTTAAAATCATCAGAGTTATTACTGATTTTTTTATTGTTATATAAGTAAATTAGTTTCCCTAAATCTGCAATAATTTCAGTTTTACATTTTTATAGTAATGTATAGTATTGTATTATTTTTCTAAAATTAAAAAAAAATTAATAATGTTATGCAACTTTTATTTTAACAAATATTTTTAGATCTGATATTTTCGATGTTAAGATATTTCAGTAATTTGTTAGTTATTATTGATTTTACACACACATTCACAAAAAAAATTGTTTTATGTAATGAATCTTTAAGAATTTTTATTATTTCTCTATACTGGTAAATTATATTTAAATTCTGTTTTAAAAAAAAGTACAAACAAGTATTTTCTTGAGATCTCATATCCTCAGAATGATTGAAATAATTCTGTTATTGCGTAATAAAAAATAAATAAATATATAACATATTTATTATACTACTGTATTTTTTTGCATGTAAGTGAAAATAATGTAGTTTATAAGCATTTTGATGTAGTTTACAGGCCATTGAGGTAAATATAGATGATAAAGGATTTTTTTCATAAATAGATGACACGCATACAATTCTCATGATCTCTTTTTTTAGAAGTTGAAAAAATAAGTTTTAGGTTGGTGGATTAAATTAATAGAAAAATCACTGTAATAAGTGTATCGATATGCTAATATGGAATACTGTCTTTTCAGATGCTGGCAAGTGCTTCAGATCCTAATTTTGGAGGACGTGATATAGATTTGATTCTTTGTGATGAATTCAATAAGGAATTTCAGAAGAAGTACAATGTAGATGCTAGATCAAACCCACGCGCCTTCTTACGGCTGATAAATAAAATAGAAAAATTTAAAAAAACAAATGTCAGCTAATTCTACTAGATTATCATTGTTTATCGATTGCTTTATTGATGATAAAGATGTTACTGGAGATATGAAACGTTCTGAAATGGAAGAATTATGCCAACATTTGTTACAGCGTGTGGAGAAAATACTTAGAAAATGTTTTGAAGAATCTAAATTACGATTAGATGAGGTATATGCTGTAGAAGTTGTTGGGGGATCAACTCGTATTCCAGCTCTTAAACAGTTGATTACATCAGTTTTTGGTAAGAATCCTAGTACAACACTGAACCAGGATGAAGCAGTAGCACGTGGATGTGCTCTTCAGTGTGCCATGTTGTCACCTGCGGTTAGAGTGAGAGAGTTCAGTGTTACTGATATCCAAAACTATCCTGTAAAGCTTGTTTGGGATGCAACTATGGGAGAAGATGGGTATGTTGTAATTTATTTTATTTATACATCTATTTTCCAGTTAATCATTCATTTTTATATTAAATGAACATTTGAAATTCTTTGTTTTATAAAAATAAAAATGTTAATACAGTATTCTTATTGAAATGAGAAATAATTCCAAATTTAGATACTACGCATACTGTAATAGCAGTTTCTCTTGCTATTGCATGTACAGCATATAGTAAAATCTGTGCAGTTCATCACCTACAGAACCCAGGGGGGGGGGGTGGTAATGTAACTGGAAAAATAATAAACTGCGTATTATAATTGTAACATATTATACAATTATAGTAATTGGGGAAACGCACTATTAATTACCTAAATAATGTAATATTAATGTAACCTAACTATAAATTTGCAAATATAGAATTTTCTGTAATGTTTTTTGTTTATATAAAAGGAAGTTATTAATATGTAAACATATTAATGAAAGAAACTAAAAATATATATCCATCCACACAATGCAGTAAAAAAGTCTATTAATTTAATTCTTTTTTATCAGTTATATTTGTGAGATTTTTGTGATGGTAAGAAGAGAGCTAGCTCGATGGTAAGCTGATAAAAATATACAAATACTAAATCACCAGTTTGCTTCCTTCTATCTTGATCATCAGTTCATTCCATGGGAGCATTTCATTTACTTCCTATATATTCAGTAAAAACTTTCTCTTTCTCTGCAGTTACATCAGTAAGTGAAGTATTTGTTTAAAAACTGGTGACTAATCCTTATTCACTTAAAAATTCAATTATAAGGCTGAAGTGCCCATCATTTCTCATGTGATAAATCTTCATGCGTTTTCAGTCCCAATAATATTCTGACATAAGTTGCGTTGTAAAATGTATCAATTGGAGTTGTGATCTCTGTTACACTGATACGGGGAAAACAGTTTTTTCTTTGTAAGAAGCTTCTTTTTTAGTAGTTCAATACTGAATTTACTAGTTAGTTTTATTCTTATTGTTATTTCTTTCTTCAACAGTTAATTCTTATTGACTTGTTATGATGAGTAGTGATGAGTAGTGGAGTTGTGATCTCTGTTACACTGATACGGGGAAAACAGTTTTTTCTTTGTAAGAAGCTTCTTTTTTAGTAGTTCAATACTGAATTTACTAGTTAGTTTTATTCTTATTGTTATTTCTTTCTTCAACAGTTAATTCTTATTGACTTGTTATGATGAGTAGATTAGTTTTGAATGACTTCAGATGTGTTGACATTACAAGTTTTGTATCCAAAGCTTCGTGTTAAGAATTTTGATTTTAATATTTAGTTAGTATTGTTGATTGTGATAAATGAAAGCAGTATTTTAAAGGTTATACTGATTTAGTATGTTTGAAGATTATCAAAATTTAATTAGTGTGTCATTCATTTATTGTTACTTTAATTAATGTTGTTCAGATTTTTTTGTAGTCCACAAAAAATATTGTATTTTTGCAGAGAAATGGAAGTATTTACAAAGCATCATCTTGTGCCATTCAGTAAAATGTTGACATTCTACCGCAAAGAGCCATTCTCTATTAAAGCATTCTATTCTGGACCAATACCATATCCAGACAATTACATAGGTAAGTTATCATGATGCCATGGTGTTACACTTGTCATATAGCAATATAAAATTGAATTGAAAAGTTTCCTTTTCTTGTTATATTAGCCTGTTAAGGACCAAATATTTTTTAACAACTTTAGCATCCTGTTAAAAAATAATTTTAAATAAATTACACAAGTTTTATTAATTTTTTTTTTACACCAGCTTAGGTCTATTTTCACAAACATAGTAATAAAGGGAAAGTATAGTAATTGGCAAATATTTCGGGTATCGGGATTATACAAATGTTAACTTAGTCCAAAAAATAAAATTGCCGCCCTGTAAAAAATAAAATAAATTAGTGTTGCCTCCATGTAAAAAAAGTTTCTATGTGGACCATTGGTGGTATTAAATTTTTGGCAGATTAAAAACGTGGGAGGGGTAGTTTTCACAAAAACGTTTTGGTACTTACCTGTCCGCCATGTACAATCATAGTTTAAATCAATTTCTTAATCAAACTGGCTGCTAGTTTACTACTATAATCCATTGGAACTTACCTCACATATTTTTTTGCAGGCAGCCAAGTGAGCATTAACTTTCCCTCATTGACTAGCAAGCATAGGTTAAGTTTGGTTAGACTATATTTATAAATTTATCTATAATAATATTTATATATTATCTTATTTCAATATAGCGTTTCAGTGGCGCCATCTGCTAACTACTGTGTGAACCTGTAGGAACAGAAAAATATGTGCAGACAGATAAACTGATAAGCACAAACTTTTTTTTTTATAGTGGTTGTAGAAAATCGAGTTTTAATATGTAGAAAATCGAGTTTTAATAAGATGAAAGTACTTAATTAAAATATTAAGTTTTAAGTTAGATTTAGAGGTGGGGTGAATAAGTGTTATTTCTAAACTGTTTACTTCATGTCTCAGAATCTCAATGACCAAAAAGTTGAAATTTGAATAAATATATATTTAAATTGTTTTAAATCGCTTATTGAGAAGGCATATTTTACTTTAATTTTTCATGTGGAATGGATCCCGCATCCTCAGTCATTGAAATAATTTCATTTTTGCGTAATAAAAATAAAAAATTGAATTCTATTCATGAAAAATTAGGTAAGATGTCTTATCTCAATAATTTGTACTAGATGGTTTCTTCTAGTACATATAATTTTGCTGTTCAGAGAAATATCATGAATCTTAAAAAAATAATTTCAGTAAAGTAAATATATATAATTAGCTTTGACCTTATTTTCCATGCTATTGGTCAAGGGGCATATGGTACTTGTATTTTTTCCCAGGACAATAGCTACACAGATGTTCCTGGCAAGGTTGGTCAAACTTGTGACAGATTCAGGAAGCTAAAATAAAGTTCACGGGACAAGTGTCTATTTCACTTCACTTTTCGGCTGTTATTTCAAATAAAATTTACATCTCATGAATTGAGATATTTAAATGAAATAACATGTATATATGTACCCAGTAACTTATTCAAAATAAGTAATTTTGAAAATGTTACCTTTAAAAGTTTCAAAATGGCTGCCAGTGATATTTATTCATTAGTAACAATGTAAATGTTAGTTTTCGTAATGTTTTATTTGATGAAATGTTAAGCTTTTTGTTTTGAAAAAATAACACTTCATTTATTCAAATAATAAAAGCTCATATATGTATGGCTGGAGTTAAAGTAGACAATTAAAATTAAACAGGCACTATTTCAAACTCTTTCAACTCTTCTTCCTCTATAGCACCAGTTTCTAAATCCATTTCCTCCGTGTAACTCAATATATTTCACCCACCTGTCAATGTTTTTTCAAATTATAAATCTGTACCATTTTTATTTAACTTTCCTGTATATTCATTCTATTTTACCAACGATCATTTCTCTTTCCACTTCTGAAAACTTTTTTTTAATCCACTCATCTTTTGCTAATTTGCGTTTCCTGTTTATAGTGTTTCTTAATTGTCGATAGTTCCTTTTATCTTCATCACTAGCATTCTTACACTTTCTACATTCATCCATCAGCTGCAATATATCCCCTGATGTCTCTGGTTTTCTATCAATCTTTTTTGTTCCGCCTAAGTTCGCTTCTGCTGATTTAAGAATTTCCTTTTTAACATTCTCCCATTCTTCTATATTTTCTACCTTAGTTTTTACTCAGACCTCTTGCATATCCTCCTTAAAACTCTTGCTTACCTCTTCACTTCTCTAAATTCCACAGTTTCATCTGACACCTTTTCTTCAGGTTTTTAAACTCCAATGTACATTTCATTATCACAATTATGGTCGCTACCAATGTCTGCTCCAGGATATGCTTTGCAGTCGAGAAGTTTATTTCTAAATCTTTGTTTAAACATTATATAATCTACCTGATATCTTGCAGTATCACAGGCTTTTTCCATGTGTTTATTCTTCTGTTATGATTTTTAAACTGAGTTTGTCCACTCTTTCATTCCATTTGTCCAGCCTGTATTCATCCACAATATTTTTTCCTTACCTTTTCTGATGCTTGCATTCCAATCTCCAACTATTATTAAATTTTCATCCCCTTTTAAGTGTTTGTTTGATCAGTTTCTTTGTACACACACTACCTCATCATCATCATGGGCACTTGTAGGCATATAAACATTATGTTATCCTTATTACAATGATTCTATCGCTAAGCTTTTTAAAATACTTTATTACTCTCTTCCCTATTTTCTTGTTCATTATGAAGCCTACTCTTTTTTTCTGTTTAGCCTCTGGGAATCACAGTCAGGTATTACTTAAGAGGATGATATGTATGAGTGTAACTTTAGTGTAGTCTCTTGTACAGTCTCAGGTTGACCATTTCTGAGATATGTGGTTAATTAAAACCTAACCACTGAAGAACACCGGTATCCACAATCTAGTATTCAAATCTGTATAAAAGTAACTGTCTTTTTTAGGATTTGAAAGTTAGAACTCTTGACTTTGAAATCAGATGATTTGTGAAGATTCATTCACCACTAGACCAACTTGGTGGTTTATGAAACCTGTTTCTGCCTGTCCTTTATTTGATGCTGAGTTAATTATTTTAAAATCACCTGACCAGAAGTTGTTTTCCTCTTCCCACCAAATCTCTTTAATCCTACTATGTCTTTATTTAACCTGTCTATTTCCCTCTTTAAATTTTCTAACCTACCAACTTTTGTTAGACGTCCTCTTTACCAACAGACACCTCTCCGGTATGGTTGCACCTTTGGTCCAGCTACTCTGTAACTGTGAACTCTATATGTATAAAATTTACTATAATGAGCATATAAAATCAATTAATGAAAATCGATATTGATGAATAAATGAAAACTAAACTACTTTTTAGAAAAGATTTGTTTTTTTTTTTAATCAAACCACATACTCTGTATTGTACAGTTTAAATTATAAGCATGAAACAAAAATATTATTACTGCTTTATAGTTCTAGGAATTTCACTTCCCACTGAATTAGTAAATATGATATTTCTCCATTACCTACCTATCTATCCTCTTGTGTTAGGCCACAAAGCAGCAAAATAATTATATACTCCTTGCATACTTCTGTCCAGTATTTTGAAATTTCAGTGGTCTTTTTCTAATTTTACAAAAACTTTACGATATCTGATTTTCTTAACAATAAACCAGCAATTTAATATTCTTAATGTGAAGTAATAAATTATGATTAGTAGGAATAAGATTTAGCATCAAAGCTTTATTAAACTTTCAATTAACAATGAAATCAAAATGATAAAAATTTCTGATGAAATTAAGGAATTCTTGATATCGCCAGGAGCCTGATGAAGCCTTTTGAAGGCTTGAAAAAAAAAGCCTGATGAAGGCTTTTTTCTTAATTTAACATAAGTTTTGTGGATTTATTATTTCCATTGATGAGAAAATTTAATGAAGAGCTAAAAAATGAAGAGATCTTTATTAATTTCAAGACAAAAGATGATGTTAATGGAAAGTCAAGTGGCAGAACTACCTTAAATTAAGATTTAAAACAAAACGAAGAAGACTAAAATTAGAAGAACTACAAAACAAGTTACTTAAGGTTACTTACTACAAACCAAAAATGGGGTTTTTCCCATTGAATTGTTAAGAGATAGATGTCTTCTCTTCTTGCCTTTAGGAATTGCAGTTTATATTAACTGCTTGTCAATCATTTGGAAGATTGTGAACTGTCTGTTAATATTTAAATGAAATATATGTAGTCACAAGCATGGTGATAATTCAATGATCAATCGATTTGTATTTGTACTCCCTCACAACAAGGATATCTTTTAAATTAAAATGCATGTTTGATTGATATTTGGAATATTAGTAACAGAGAATTTCAGAACAAGTTAATTATGTAATTTATCATTTACAGGACAGTTTGTAGTGAAGGATGTGAAGCCAAATGCAGATGGTGAAAGTGCTAAGGTCAAGGTTAAGGTACGAATAAATCTTCATGGCATACTGTCTGTAACAAGTGCACGAAGAGAAGCATTGGTAGAAAATGATCAACAGCAACAAACGCAGCAGACACCATCTGAGGAACAGAATGCCCATCAACCAGAACCGATGGAAGCAAGTCCCAACCCGGCACAAGATAATGAAACCACAGCAGAGAATGCAGCAATAAATGCTGAGGTATGAATACCGTTTCTAAGTTTGAAGTGTGTGATAGAATTTACAGTTGGTTCTTAAAACATTTTGCGTTTCATAGGATTAATCCTGGAGTCCTTGTAAGGTCAAATACCTTAAGGTATTTTTGTACTTTAAGGTATTTACACATGAGAAACTATATTTAAGAATATAATGATGTAATATATTAGTTTAACTTGAAAACATAGCAACTTAAATAAAACTGACATTTTTACTTGTGTACCTAAAGGTGACATGTACACAAGCAGAGAATCGATTTAAAAACATGCTAAAAAAGTTATGATAAAACTGTGTATGGTGATACTGTGGAAAGTACACAGTATTTTCCACATAGAAAATATTGTGTTGTAAACTTAATATGGCTACTTAAATGCTGTTAAAGTAATAGCTAGTTAGAACAGATCTATAAAACCCTGTTAAACCTGTTTTCTTGTGTCATACTACTGTATGATTAATAATTATTTTAACAAAATAGCTTTCTCAGCAAAAGTACAGTTATACCTTCTGCCAGCATAAAAATAGAGGAATTTCCATGAAATGAATTTTAATGATTTTCCCCTCCATTTGAATTTTCTGTATTCATTTTGACTTGTAAGTTGATTTTGTTCATTTTTTTTAATCCACTTTAGGCAACAAAGAGATTCACTCAACTGTTAATTATTAATAACACTGGCTTTTTAATAGATTGTTTATTAACTTGATTAAATTTATATAATGAATTTATATAATTTAATTATCATATAATGATAATTCAATTCTGTGAAACAATGTTATAAATATATTAAAAACTCTGAATATATCGGTAACTTTAAAAAAATTCTTTGTGGAGTAATATTTTTTATCTAATAAAAGAGTAAAAATTACTGTCTGAAGATTTGATTAAAAAAGTTTGGTTAATTATATACCACATTAACAAATTTTAATGATGCTAATGTATTGTAGGTGGAATAAAATAAATTTTCTTGGCATCTACTATATCATAGTATAGGTATTGAACTATAAGTTTGGATTTGATTCAATAAAAATTATCAAATGTGGTTGGTAGGTATAATGGATTCTTACACCCAGTAATGCAGTTTTATTTTTAAAAAAAATAATGGCTAGCAAAGGTTCTTAAAAAGATTATAGTTATACCATTATAAAATGCATATGTATTGTAGCCTCCTACCACTATCTTCCTATGTAAAATATGATTTAGTTTAGAGGTTAGTCTTTTACACAGCTAGCTCAGTTGTGTGTTATTTATCTTACATCAGTTGGACTATGAAGGTTGTTAAAGTTTATTATGCTGTCAGTAAACTGACTTAATAGGATGTATTAATTTTACAATTAATAAATAATAATAAATGCACATTGATGAATTGTTTCAACATTCAGTAATAACTCTTTTAAACTACTCCTTTACCTTTTAATCAATTATTGAAGCAGTGGCCTGCAGACACAATAACAAAAAATATTATTTACTGTATTGTCCTAAATAATTAATTAGCCTTAACTTGAATTTTAATTCTCAAAAAAATATAATAGAGTAAAAATAGAATTGTTTGAAAATACAAATTACAACTGAACTTAAAATTTAAAATTATTAAGTCAACATGTACACTGCAATTATTGTCAGTTGGCAAACACTGTAAACACATGCTGTCTGTTAAGTCAGCAGGTATTGAAATGCCAACTTTTAACTATTTGATAATTTGCTGCTAATTAACAAATTTATTTTTAAAAATAAATTTATATTATAAATTATTATTTATTTATATTATAAATTTAGCTGCAATAAATTTATTTTTAAAAATTGGATCATCCTTTAATTTGATATGGTGTTTAGTTGATGACAAAAAAAAACAGTTTTATTAAATGACAAAGATATTTTAGACAATAACTATAATAAGCCATTTTTTTATCCTGCCATAGATCTGTAAAGTTATCAGGAGATGCTTTTAAAAATTGTTTTTACAGCTAACTCAAAATTTTAACTTTGGTCATAATAATATAATTTTTATAGTAATTATTTTTTATGTAGGACTAATTTTACAGGACTAATTAAAAAAAAAGTTGAATGTTGTTTGCATCTACTAATAATTGTGAACATATTGTGCAGTTTAAGGCAAATAAGTATTTTAGCTGTCTAATTTATTTAATCGTTTTATTATTTTGCTGTAAATTAATCTTGTTTTAAAAAGCTATCGCTGTAACTGCTGCTGCAGCAAGTTAGCAAATGATGTAAAGTTTTAAAGAAAGAACAATTTCTATTCGGACAACTGAAGTGGGAATTAAAGGAGCAGTGTTCACAGACGTTCACATGAGGGTTTTATGTGGGAATTGTTAATATTTTATACGTAGCACATGTGTGTAAAATGGTTAATAATCAATAAATATGTGTATTTGAATCCAATTAATTGAACCTACGTTAGTTCACAATGCATTTTTCTTTGTAAGACCCGAATAAGTAGAGTAGTATTATTCATCAATGGAGTCAACTAATATTTACTTTGAAGAATAAAAAGGAAGAACATATAAAAGATAATGCACTTTTAAGGAATCTGAATTTTATGTAATTATGGAATAATTAAACTGCAAATGCTCATCCTATTTTATTAATATGGGTTAAGGAATATTAAAATTTTGATCGCATCAAATATGATTATGAATAAATTAAGAAGATTAACTGTTAGAGTAATATCATCAGCCTCATCATCATCATCATCATATGGATAAATAGCAGTTTTAAGTTACTGCTCAATAGTATAATTTTTTTATTATAATTATGATATTAAAATTATTCTAAAGCAAAACAATTATATAAAAAATCTCAGAATGAAAAATAAACCAAATGAGATCAGCTTGTTAAAAATTTAAAATTAAAATCAGAAGAATGTATCTACTAGAGAAGCACAAGGTGTTTCAATACCCCACACCCCATGGTAACTGTTCTACTGGAAGAAAAGCATTTTGGAAATCAAGATATCTTGCATAGCGCACTGGTAATGTTAAATAAATAGATCAATGAATTACTTTCTTCATATGTGTTACTAAAATTTCCTTTAATATTTCCTTTTGGAGATTATGGATATTCAAAAGATATCCATCAAGATATTAATTTCTAATGGTGTTCTGTGTCATGTTATATTCTTACAGATTGAGATGACTCCTTCCTTCAATCAGATACAAAATTTCAGAAATCTTATAAATCTGTTCATTTTTTATGAAATGGAGTTTATATTAAACTACACTAAAAATAAAATAAGACTGAACTATATGAAATTTAATCAGATGAAGTTAATAATAAATAGTTATACCATCCAAAAGACTGGTAATTCTCAAAATTCCAGAGGATGCAGGGTAAAAGGTAATTTTACCAGACTACATTTGTTAGGGATCCAAAAAAAACATACGCATGAAAAAACTTTTGTTGCTGCTATCTGTTATGTTCAGAAGTGTGGTTTGCCATACTTTATTACATTTATGTGCAATCCTAATTGGCAGAGATAAAAAATTATTTAAAAATCTGACTACCTGAGATTGGCATAGTCAAGCACTTTGTACATGGTCTGTTCAAACTTTTCTGTTGAAAATAGTTATCTGCTTTATTGTAGAAAATCTGAAAAAGATGTGGTTTTTTAATTAAGTAAAAGGTTGGGAAATTACTCGTGTAAGAGTTTTTGAAAAAAGGAAAGGAAAAAAGTACATGAAGGAAGAAAGGAAGAGTTTCTGTAAAGTTTACTGCACAAGGGTGCTACTATACAGGAAGTCTTTGTTATTCTTCCTGACAACTCTTGGTTTAAAAACAGTTACTGGTGTTTAAAAACATGGTGACCTGGTTTTGCTTCAATATTGTTATGACGGATATTTGCCTCTGTGAGTAAACAGTTCATAGATCCCCTTACTATCAACTGAAATTTCCTATCAAAAAATAAATGGCCTCAATATGAAGACGATCTATCAGAACTATCAAAGAAAATTAGTAAAACTGTCGCAGAAATAAAGAATTTTTCTGTTTAACCTCATATAGTATCGCTGAGCTTAATGATTATGTTAAAACTTATGAATCAGTCTTAACCAAAAAGCATTTAATACACGACATATTTATCTGTTAAGCAAGATTTATCTGTTATGTGCCAAGATTTAATTAATGTCCTCTTTTCAAAAGTTTGATCTAAAAAATATTGGAAGTGTCATTTCTAATGTTCATCGATGAATATACGGTGCCCCACAAAAAGTTTTGAAACTCTTGACTGTATGTTGTGGGATATGCGCTACCAGGTAATGGGAAGAGGGATAACCAAATTGTGTTATCCCATGATTTGGTTATCCCAGATCTTCATCAACATCCTACCAGTCATTCCAAGAAGAACAAAACCTGATGAGATTGAAGCTTCCTGTGTCTGGCCTCTCTTAGATTAAAATATTTTCCTTTAAAACAAATATGAGGATAATAAAATCTTATTTTGAAGATAAATAAAATTTTCCTTAATTTCTGCTCTCTGAAAAGTTATAAAAATTAACTAGTTGAGCAAAATTAACTGCAGTGAGCAGAAGATAGTTAAAAAACAGTTATAATAAATTATTGATTGTTATTTGAAGGATTTTTTAGTCAATGTATTTTCAGTGCTCTCCCCCCCCCCTTTAACCCTTACCAGTTTTGAATAAATAACTTGTCATTAACTAACTTGATAAAATTGCCTTTGATGAAATAACTAATCCACATTTTAGCTGAAAAATGTCTGGTTACATTTTTACTGTAATTTAATGGTGAAGTGCTACTAGCATATCTGTTCTCTATTCTGTATGTCTTGTTTTGAACAGCTGTTAACCATCATTTGTTTTTGTTGTGATCGTTCCTTAAGTTGCGTATGCGTTTATCATTTTCATAATTTTACTGTCTTCATGTAATTTTCAGTCATGTTTTTATTTCCAACTGTTTGTCTGTGGATGTTTTATGTAACCTAATTTTAGTAATTTTTTTATGCGAGTTTAAATTTATTTTAATTAAAAATTATAAGAGATATTTATTAGTACAAAAAAGCATGAACATCACGTGTAAATGATAGCATCATAATTTAACTTTTAAATAATATTTTTTACATTGCACAATAAGAAGAATATATAAATAGTTCCTTATATTAGTTTTTCTGTCATATTTAATTACATAAATCAAAAATATAATTAAATTTGGTGAAAAAAAGGGCATAATATGATTTTTCACTACAAAGAACAGTGTTATAAAAAAAGTAAAAAAAAAAAAAAAAAAAAAAAAAAATGAGTCCAGAAAATCTTTGATGTTTGTGTGAAAGTCTTTTTGCCTCTTGTTTGTGCTATAGTGTTTCACCCCATTTTGAACTTTGTCTGCTGCAATGAATAACTACATTAACTGTATTCTTTGTAGTATATCATATTACGTTAGTCCTTGAAACCTAAGTTCTAAGTCCTGGTAGTGCGTATAGGTTTTCAAATATTATCTGCTTATATTTTATTTTATTTCCATATTTATTGATTGAAATTCATATTTCTTAACTTGAAATGACTTAAAATCTAATTTTGTATATTGGATTATATCTTAAATGAATCGTTTCTCAGATGCTTATATTATATACTGTTAATGAATATATTTGAACAATAATTAAAACTTTCCATGATTTGATGTGGCGTTGATGAAATTTTCGGTGCAGTGGAGTGAATCGCAGGGAAAAATGAGGGATGAAAATAATGATGAAATTGAATCTACATCTTTGTTTGACACCTTCCTCCAGTGCTGTCGATCTGACCGTTCCGCTGCCAGTTCTAGAAAGAAGATGAGACGTGAATATTGTATTATGCAACAACAGCATCAACACAATCCCCAAATCATGCTAGAGGAAGATGTAAGCAATATGATGACGGATTGCTAAATATGCAGTGCTAATTAACAGTTCTTAACAGCTCGCTACAATCATACCATCAAACCGTATTGCTGCATTCTGACAAATTCATTTTATACTTAATGATGTGTGACAATAATGTTCCCAAGAATTTTAATATCTGTAACATTTTCATTGTAACATCTGATTGTTGATCTAGTAAGATTGTGATTTATGTTGTATTATTTGTTTACAATTCTTTGTTTATCGATTAAAGATTTTTTAATAATTTCTATTAACATAATACTTTTAATGAAAATAATTTTGGGTATTGATGTTAGACAGAATAGTATGGGCTACTGTATTGTCAAGGAAAGCATTTTAAGTGGGCATTTTGTCTCTGTGGTTTTATGAAGTAGTTGGTCCAATTGTATTTTATAAAAATGAAAAGAATCATGTTGTAGAAAGTCAAGAATAGTTAATATATTATATTTTGAGCATATCATATATAAGATGTTAATGGTTAATGGTAATGATTACTTATATCCTTTTTTTAACGAACAAATCCGAGAAAGGTGGATGGCTTTTATCTGTGGATGGCTTATGATTAGAAGAGTACTTTTGAATTGATCTTTTTTTTCAAAGGTATTGATTGGCTTGTCAATTCATACAAATATTTTTTGTAAAATTGGTTATTTAATAATAGTGCAGTCTGTTCTCATAATGATTTCAAATTAATTATTATTGATTTATATAATTTTGCATATAAATCTTTCTCCCAGTTTTGGACAGTCTCTTTGCTAAAAATCAACCTTATAGTGTTTGTGTATAATGCTTTGTATTTCAGATGCCATTGCAGTTTAAATTTAGCTTTCATAATATTGTTGATTGAACCCATTGATCATATATGATCAGTAATGTGGACATCATCATACATTTACAGTCTACAAATGTTGAATAGTTGTAATTGGGTATTTTGATACATAACTTACTGTAACAGATATAACAAGGAGGTGCTACTCATAGTAAAGATAAAAAATACCTTTCCTCATAGTGAGATCTCATTCTGTTAGCTATTGATCCAGTCAGTAAAATAATTAAACTTTTTAAAAACCTTTATCTATATTTTTTTAATGTTTTGATCGGTAAAGTAATAATTTTTAATTTCTGTTATCGATTGAGTTTTGGGTTATTTAATAATGTTTAAGTTAATCAGCAAGAGTTAGATTTCCCCTTTATTTAAGATGAATTTTAGGAGACAAGTATTCTTTTACTCTTGCTATTAGTTAAACATTACTTAAAAAAACATTTTGTTACAGTGCTGGCTATGAAAATGAGAGTTTGTTTTAGTAGTTGGACTGCAAGTGGAAAAAAGGAATTTTTGCAAATTTCAATTTTTTTTATTTTGACAACTGAACTGTTTGCAGTTATTTATAAAATAAGAAATCTTATGAACTCTTAAGTGAAGATTAAGGATATTTTAAATATATATTACAATGTATTAATAAAGTAATAATTCATGTAATAAAGTAATAAAAGATTCATGCATACAAATCAGATTTGAGAAAGAGTTTGAAAAAAATAGTGGCAAAGGTGTTTATTGGGTAAAACTGGGCCTCCTAAAAACTAAAATTTAAAAATTTATTTTGGTTGTGTCGGCTGGTTAAACTGTTACAAAGAAATATAATTTCATGTAGCTATTGTAATGCTTAAAATGTTAATTTATCACATACCTTGATTTACATCAGTAAAATCCTGTTAGTGTCAGATGACAGGAAATAAAATAAGACAAAAATCAAGCCTGAGAATTAAGAATTTACAGCCATTTTGAAGTAAAATAACATACCATTCTAGCCTTGCCAAGGACTGTGAGAATTTGAGTGGTTTTCTATTGACTTCATCAGACACACATTATTGCAGATCACTGTGTTGTAAAATACCTGATACCTTACAATAATATGAAAAGTAATGTTTTCTAGGAACTTATTGTCACACGTGTTGTATATATTAGTTTTAACATTACGTATTTGCAATAGGATGTAGGTTAACAGTGACAAATTTATTGTATCCAAACTAGTGAGAATGAACTTTATAACAGTATGTGAATATTTAATCTGATGAGTGTTCCAATAATTACTACAAGCTTTTTCCATATGGAACTAACAAGACATTAAGACTATCTAACTATATTTTTTAGTGTATCATGTTGATGTTTAATTATACTATTCATTTTTTTCTAATTTGTTTTTTTTTTGAAAGATCAATGGATGTATCAATTTGTTCAGTTTTTTTTTTGTCTTTAATTTATTCTGGTTTCTCGTATTGCAAAAAAGCATATTTATTAGAGTAAGGATGATGTGTATCCAAAAATAGAACTCTGGTAAATTGAATCTAAACATTGATTTATCAGTGTTGCAACAGTCAATCAGATTTATTGGACTTTTTCATTTGTTTACAATAACCTTAGTTTTTGTTATTTGTCTACAGGAAGAAGCGGAGAAAAAGGAAGCCAAAAAAGCTGGAAAGAAGATAACTGTGACAGAACTTCCAATTGAGGCCTTTACACATGGATATTCACAAGTTGAACTTAACAACTACATTGAACAAGAAGTAAGTATCAGCATTTTCATAGTTGTAATTTTCTTATATTTATACTGGATTATGTGAAGGCTTTTTTCTAGACAATGTGCTGGATTAAACCGATCAATATGTTAAATAGGTTAGGGTTTATAATGTGAACGGTGTGGTCAGGTTTGTTGTTGGGTTCTTATGTACCACTCATAAGTTGTGTGTACAACATATTACACCATTAAGGCTGTAGAAAAATAAAGAATTGGAGGTTTTTAGCTTCTGTAGCTTTTTTCCTACAACATTTTTTTAGAGATCTTTTATTTTCTAAAATGATGTATTTCTATTGTACTCAGATTTTAATTTATAAGATGCTAGGTATGTTTTTCAGTAACATATAAAAAATAAAATTTTAAATCTGTTAATATTGGACAAAATTCCTTCATCTTATAAAAACTTATAAATTCAGATCTTGTAAGATCTTCACCATCAGAAATCCTATTAATGCTCTTATTGAACCCATTCTTTCTTCTGCCAGTCAATCAATTCAAGTGTTACTGGGTTATAAATAAACAGCAGAAAATATTACAACAACTCTGCATGGCTGGGAGATACCCCTACAGTAAGCAGATCTTTGTTATTGATACTCAACAAACTGTATAGAGCAAGGCTCTGTTAGTTTAAAACTAGCCTTCTTTCACAAAAATAGATTTGTCTTTTTTCAGTGTTTTTACTATATATTTTTTCTTTTATGTATTTCAGGATTAATAACTCTGTGCATAAACTTGGAACGTTACATGGAAATATGTTGTAGAAACTTATAATTTGTTTCATGAAAGCGTGCAGAAAACCAAAACATAACAGTATGATGATCCTAATTTAATTTAGCGCAATTTTTCTGGGGAAAAAACACTTCTCTTTACTTTTAATATTAAAATGAAGTAAAAAAAAACTTATAATAAAAAAAAATAGAAAATTGTCATGAAAGTACATTACCGCTATATTAAAGTAAATCGGAAAAAATATTTTTTACTGCGCTGTATTTATTCAGTATCTGATAAGCTGCTGTCTGTTAAACTTGGTCATAATTTCCCAAATTTATCACTATCTTCTATAATATTTTCATACAAACTGTGTGCTTTTATTTTTTTAGTTAAAATGTTGAATACAGTTTTTTCAAGCATTTGAATCTATTATTAATCTGTCAAAAGATTTTTTTACATTGCTTGTCTTAAATATATTGTTATTCCCAGTGTAGCCTTTGACTTGTGCCCGTATCAATTCTATCAGGTTAAAATTCTCATATTTCATATGCGTGTTACTGTTAATTTTCTTTTCTTAACCAGGGTTTTCACCCCAGTTGAAAAATCGTTCATAACGCATAATCTTTATCCACCCATACATCTCCAAATTAACCCAAGTTTCATGTAGATAATAAATTATCTTACCCTCCCATGATTTTCATGTTCATTCAATTAAGAATTACTTTTTCTGGAATGAAATAAAAATTTATTTGATTTTAAACACGATGTAACATGCCTCTAGAAAAATTTGGCAAGAAAGCTTGTTATTGAAATAAAATGAACTTTTTTCTGATAGCGGTGTTAGTAAAATCATCCAACTTTTCCATTTTCACACACATTCAAGTCTTTTTAGGGTAAATATGTTTTACAATCAATTTTTTGTTTATTACATTAAAAATTGTTCTTTCATTGACCCCTGTTACACTACTTGCATGTCAAAAATCTCACGTATGTGACCTCTTATTTTATTATAATTAATATTAATTTTTAGAAAAAAATTAGTTCCGATTGTTAAATATTTATAAATTTACTTGTGTTACAGTGCAAGATGATTGCTAGTGATAGGCAGGAAAAGGAAAGAGTCGATACTAGAAATGCTTTGGAAGAGTACATTTATGAATTACGTGGAGAATTAAGTACAGAGCCTTGTACAGAACTGAGTGGAAGACCAGCTTTATGTCAGTTTGTTAAAGAGCCCGACCATAAATCTCTAATACAACAATTAGATCAGTTAGAAAATTGGTTGTATGAGGATGGTGACAACTGTAATAGACAGACTTATGCTGAAAAACTAGCCGCTTTGAAGAATGTGGGTGAACCTATTAAAATGAGGCAACAAGAGTTTGAACAACGACCTACGGCATTTAATGAACTGGCACAAAGCATTCAACAGGCACAAACTGTTGTTGAACAATATAAGGCTGGGTCTAAATTTTACAGTCGCCTCGCCGATTCGGATATTGCGAAAGTGCAACAGTCTGTAGATTTAGCCCTGAAATGGCTTGAAGATAAAAGACAAGAACTTGCTGCTTGTCCATTAACTGAAAATCCTCCAGTTGTTGCAGCACAGATTCGTCAGGAGAAAATTGTAAGTAGTTTGTATATGTTTTTATTTATGATGTAGAATCTGTTTTAAATAGCTGTTTAAAATATGATAGTTTTATATCATAATACTTTAACTATGGTAATATTATTATAGTTCAAAAATATTTTTATATTCTTTTTTGATGTTATAATTTTGTTGAAAATTTTCTGGTCTAGTTTCTATTTTGGTACATCTTTTTATGGCAAAAAACAATTCTGCGAACACAGGTAATGATGTTTATGTGCCAGATATTACAAGTGACACTAAAGTAAGATGGTGGTGCCATTCATTTTGAGAAGGGTGAATGAATGATGAATGTAGCTCCTGGCCATTGAATGCTAACTGGCATACACAATGAAAAACATCTTGCAGTGCATGAATATTTGCAGCGTTAAGAAAATGAACATGTTGAAGTACATTGTTAACCCCAGATGAGACCTGGATTTCTTATTTGATGAACATTGAGACAAAGCAGTGGTTGACGTGATGATCGCTTCATTTATCTCCTACATTGAGAAGAAGTTCAAACAAGAACATTTAGTATAAAAAGCTTCTGTGAATGCTGATGTGTATTGTGAAACATTACAATTTTTGGAAGAGCTATAAAAAATGACATGAGGATGCACTGCCATGGATTTTGTTTTTGCATGACAATGCCTGACCAGCAAATCAAGGTAGTGAGACGATCGGAAAATATTCAGTCATTCATCATATAGGTCTGTCTTCCCAGCAATTATTTTCTTTTTCTTCACCAGTGGCTTGCATTCCAAATGTTTGACGATGATGACGAATTGAAAAATGACAGTTTTGGTTTAAGTTACCGGCAGTGGAAATTCTTGAGGGAATGAAGAGGCTTGTGAAATGCTATGAAAATGTGTTGAAGTTGAAAGCAGCTATGTAGGAAAGTAGTGTATAAATGTAGTTTTTATGCATAAGTAATAAATTTGGTACATAGAGTTCAGTTTATTTCAGAACTGACCTTAATTTAAAAAACAGGCTTCATAGTTAGTTTTAAAAATAGATTTTTCTGAAAAAAGAAGATAAGTATCTAGAATACAGAATTTTATATTTCTGGTAGTTATTCAAACATGTCGAATGTTAGAAATACATTTTTGGAATCAAATTTTATTTTGAAAACTGTAGTTAATAAAATTGCAAAATATAACACTAAAATGAAAGTAACACTTTAGAAGAGTTCGTGTGTGACATTAAATATTATAATATATGTATATATATATTACAATAATTAATCACGAAGTTCTCCTTGGACTTTCATAACCTATTCTGCTTATGAAAATAATGGAAAAGGTTTATAATAAACATTCATCCTAAAATGCTTCGTTAGAGAGTTATAGCTAGTGATATATTTTGCTAGGATTTCAGTTATCCTGGTGAAACAAGGTAATAAAATTTTTAGGATGTTAACCTAAGGGCCAGTGATTTCTTATGGTTTTTGACCTGAAATATTGAATGAAATAGGACCCAGAATCGTATCTGGAAAGTCGTATCGGGAAATTGGGAGTGAAAACTAATAAATTAGGTTAAAAAACCCCTGTTTTTTGTGTTAAATGAATAATAAACACATAAAACTTTAAACAAAACTTGTAGAGAATTTAATCCTAAACAAAGTTGTGTAAGATAAGCTGAATGAAACAAAGAAAAGTTAGAAAAAATTTGAAACTAAAACCAAATACTTTTTTGTGATGTGAAAAATTTGTAAAAAGAAAATTTACTGTTAAAGATGAAAAAAAACTGGAAATTACACAATTGTAAAATAAAAATAAATAATAAAAGATTGCTTAGATAATTTTTTTTATTAAGGTCAGAAATACAATAAATGAATTTGAAAAATTATTATTTCAAAGTTGTCAATAACAGCTGATCAGCAGTGCACAATACTATATTAATGTACCTTACAGAATGATTTAAACACTAAGTATTCAAAATAAGTTTTTCGAATCGCAAGATTTCACAACTCGCTTGAAGTTTTACAATCTT
The DNA here is from genome assembly GCF_047948215.1 of Lycorma delicatula. Lineage (NCBI taxonomy): Eukaryota > Metazoa > Arthropoda > Insecta > Hemiptera > Fulgoridae > Lycorma > Lycorma delicatula. The sequence continues at coordinate 15,719,635 of NC_134456.1, forward strand.
TGGGAAACAAGTTCTACATAGTATTCATATCAGCTATAAACGGTCTGTCCAACACGACACTGTTATTGATGAAATTATTATTGATGCAGTTCAGCCGCAGTCCAAGTGTTGGAACACCTGGTGTGTTCCAACACCTGGACTGCGCTTGATGGTTTTGCACTTGATGGACGCTTAAAAAACAAGATTTATCCTTGTCATAAACAGCTAGTTGCAGAACTCCACTTCGCAAGAAGCAGTGGAATGCAAATTGACAATTCTACAACAAGTATGTTTTGTTTATTGTCAAGGCGCTTGTGCAATGAGCATACATGCACAGAAGTAAGTCCTAATGAAACTGTGGAAGGTAATTTTCCATACAGATTTAGCATCAATGTATAGGTGTGGCCTTCTTTACAATCAGCTGTTTGGGTCGTTAATTTTACGTGGCTGCTTAAATGCTGAGGTATATATACACTTCCTTTAAGAATTACTACAGCTTCTTGAAGTTTCTCTAGTGATGAATGTGAAATATACTTCCAGCACAACGGTGCATCTCCTCACTTGTGCTGTTTCTACTCGCTTAAATCATCATTTCCCTGAAAAATGTTTGGGTTGTGGAGGTCCATATTCCTGGCCACCAAGATAACCTGATCTAATGACTTTAGATTTGTGTGTGTGTGGTTGGATGAAAAATATTGTATAAAAAACAAAAATATATTCTTGTGAGTGAATTAATTGTCCACATTATGGATGCACTGAGCAACTTGAGCCCTAAAGAACTAAAAAGAGCGACAAAAGCAGTACCAAATGGTGCCAAGAAAGTTATTGAGAAATAGCAGGTTGATTATTGAATATTTTATTATAAACTGGTATATATAATACACTTAGGTCTCGTCTACTTGTAAATAAAATTTGTATTGTTCTGACTTTCTGCGTTTTATTTAACTTTTCTTACACAATTTCATTTTGTTTAGGATTAAATTCTACAAGTTTTGTTTAAAAGTTTTATCTGTTTATTATACCCATTTAACAAAATTATTGTACGTCAAACATAAAAAACAGGGGTTTTTTATCCCAATTTATTGGTTCCCCCCAGATTTCTCAAAAATGCTGCATATACGGTTTTATCTTATTTGAACCTATTTATACAGGCCCTATTTTATTTGCAATTTTAAGATGATAAACCATAAGAAATCACTAATTCAGCCCCTTAATTATTTTCCTAAAAATTTCATTAACTCATTTCGCTGGGGTAGCTGAAATCAGAGTGAAATCTTTCATTAGCCATAACTTAGCATTTTAGGATATATGTTTACATGAACTTTTTCCATTATTTTCATGAGTAGAAAGATTCTGAAAGTCCCAGGAGAGAGCTTCATGGTATATTCTGTATATATGGGGTATTTGAATCATAATGGTGTCAGTCCACTGCCATTTGTCATAAAATAGTATTTTGCATTTGCTGCCCTAAAAAACTCAACACAACTTAAGCCCATGTTATAAAAAATTACATTAATTTTTTTTTTTAATTTCTAAAAGCGATTAAATTAATTTTGACAGTTACAACAGTATATTTGTAAATATTTACTTGAGAAAATAAATAGTACATTCAGATTTTTAGAAACTTAAATTTTTTATTAATTACTATAACATTACATTCAGTTAAAGAAGTTAATTTTTGTTTAAATATATAGTAGATTAATTTACAAAATATATATAAAAATATATAGTAAACTATTGTTTAATTAAAAAAATATGTAGTAAAAAATATAAAAATCATTTCAATATTAAGCAAAAAAGTAACATAATTGTTGACCAGTTTCAAACTTCCTTTACAAGCTTCTGATCCCCTTGAAGAAGAGTGGTTGAATGGTGGAATATATTTCAATTAATATTTCTTTCTGGTAGTTTATCACGCATGGACCATTGTAATGATTTTCTTGTTTAATGTTTGCCAAACTTTTTGATTGACCATCTTTGTTGAATTTAATATTCAACTTGCTCGAAGGGTTGGGAGTGTCTTCATCTAATGTCTATTTATAGAAGATTGAGGGAGCGGGTTCTCTTGTTTATAACAGTCATTTTATTTTAAACCAATTTACAGCTTTTATGAAGTTGTCTTCCTGCATTTTCAAAGGAGTGTGTTTGTTGTCTCCTGGGGGTCTGAATTATGTTATACTAACAATTTGGAATATAGATAATTTTATGTCGAGAAGCTTCCTCATTTAGGCCAAAGTCTGAATCATTCAAAAGATAAGTGGCCAGTTACCATAAACTTATGGTCAATTATTTCTATTGTAGTTGACTTTTTTTTGTTATTAGTGTTGCAAAGAAATGCCATTTACATACCCCCCACAAGTGGGGGAGTGTCGGACTTGCACGCGTTCGGCTAGATGTTATTTAGAGCCTATGTGTCCCTGCATCCTACAGATTATAACACTGTTTCTCCCCACCTGAGGTCCGGTTAAGCATAGCACAACCTCAGGGGTGCCTTCGAGCTTGGGAGGCAAGAGTCCCAGTACCTCATTACCATCACCCATCTGCAGAAGTGCAGATGAACGATGGCTCTGCAGAGGGCTGTCTTTCAACCCTTTGCTGTCTGGTCCAAATCTTCACCTGGTCCCAGGATGTTTTTCATGTCTTATCTCATCCTAATTCTCCCTTGGGGTCTTCGGTCACTCATAAGAACATTCCACCTCAGTGAGCTGTCCCCTCCCTATCGATGCTACCTGTGATGTTCCCTCCTACCTGCCGCTATCCTTGTGCTGAAATATTTTATCACTAATAATCATGTCGCCGCCCCTCCTTGTTCTTAGCTTGTAGCAATAGTTTTTTTAATGCCTTCCAGTTATTTTCAGTGGCCAGAATAAATGACACTAGGCCTTCCAGAATTAACGTCTATACCAGATTGCATACGCCAGGGGTGCCATTCTTTGAACATGGAAATTGTGTGCTCAGTGTCCACCCGCTGCAAAACATACAGCAGGGGGAATCACACCTGCCAAATCTGTGGAGATAAAATTCAAAGGTGCCATGTCCAGTGAGCATCTGTGTAACAAAGTAGTTAATCTCTCTATGCTTAATCTTAATCTCTCGTTAATCTCTTCCTCCAGGTATCTCTAACAATTGCATCAACCTCAGACTTTTCCATGCCCTTGAAGTGAAGTGTTTGCTCTTTGATTTGTAAATCGACAGGCAAAACAGAGGTCAGCACACGTGCTGCCTCATGTGATAATGTGCGGTAACTAGAAACAACACCCAACAACATTTGCTGCCACATCCCAAACTGGGGCGGTGAAAAGTAGGGCAGACATGACCATTGACATAATCGGTCTGCACTTGGATGCCCTTGAGGCTGTCCGGGTCGACATCAGCATATTTAGCATCTTCAGTTTTTCTCTGAGCTTTGGTATCTGTCCACAACAGACTAAACTTACAGGCCATGTTTATCTGCACACCCAGATAATTTATTATGTCTTTACCCTGAAGAGGCTGTCCACCGACCCTAACATTAATTCTACTAGCTTTCTGTCTACTAGTGAGAATAATGTACACACACTTCTGTGGTGCTAATTCTAGACAGTAATCTTGCATCCATGTTGCAATCGCAGCTAAGGCAGTATTGTTGTCTCCTCCAAATCAGCCTTTGTTCTGCTGCTCACCAGTACAGCAAGATCGTCTGCAAAAGCCACAGTTTGTTTCTGGTGGTAACTGAAGACTAGGACACAGTCATAGACCAGTAACCATAACAAAGGTCCCAGGACTGATCCTTGGGAGGGACGCCTCTGAAAACCTGGAACTTAGTACTCTGCCCTGTGTTTCTGCCGCTATCCATCTCTCTGACAAGTATTCTGCTATTTGCCTCCGGAGATAAGCACTTATGCCCTTAGTCATCAATGCTGACATAATCGCATCTCAAGTACAAATGTCCAGCAATATCATCATGGGCATTCTCCTTGTCTGCTGCGTCCCTTGCTTAGCAGAGATGGCCCAAGTCACAACTTTCTGCAAAGTTTGCAGCATTGACCTGCCTTGCTAAAACCCATATTCCACCACCCGCTTCTTCTACAGTTATAAGTTGTTATATAATAGGGGATGCAAACATTCTTTTGATCGCCTTGCCCATATTATTTATGTGATAAAGTGGCCGGTAATCAATGTTGGCTTCATTTTCTGTATGTTTTGGTAAAAATACCTATCTCTAGTCTTTCCAACATCTTGGAATACATTTATGCTCTAGCTCGTAGTTAGTGATGTCAGTCATTTCCCACGGAACTTTCTTAACAAGACTTTCCTAAGGAAAGTGTCTTGATACCCTGGCAAGCGCCTGACAAGCCTTTTTGTGATTATTTGATAAGCCTGTTCCCATGGATCAATGTCTAACTTGCTACATAACTCCTTCCATTTATTGATCTTGGCCTGTTTTATCTTGTAGTTGAGCTTTTGTCGAGCAGCGATGTATCTACTTGCAGCTTTGTCTTACTCGGCGCTGTTGGCTCTTCTCATTCTCACTCTGGAGGTTCTGCTTCATCTGTGCTATTGCATCTGGCCACCAGTAAACCAAATAAAACCTACCAGCAGGTCTTGGCAACAATGCTATCTATCTCCTGGAGTATAAGGTCTTGTAGAGTTCCGGCAATGTCTGCCTTCCATCACTAATTTTTCTGACCACATTTGAAACAACTGCTGACACCTGCTTTTGAGTCAGTCGCAGCGATTTAATACAGCCGGCCATCTTGAGCAAGGATGAATCATCTACCTCAAGCAGAGTTACCAGGTGATCACTAGCGATTCCCTCCTATACGACCCTCCAGCTGCATCTGGAGCGATCCCACTTGTTGCCCAAGATTGTTAGTTCAAGCACTGACCTGAGCCCTCTGGCTTCATACATTGGCGTGTTGTTGTTTAAACAGAAAAGACCTGCTGTCATCATAAATTCCACGAGGCTGTCACAGCACTATTAGTATATGAGCTGCCCGCTACGATGACCTTACTATTTATGTTGCCCACCAAGATAACCTTCTTGACCGACCTGGCAACAATGCCATGAAGTCTTCCCATATAAGCCTCGAACTCCGGCAAATTACAATTGGGGCTAATATATGCCCCTGTCAAAAGAAACCCAGACAACTCGACTGCTAGTATTCCTTCACCTCTGTAGAACAACTGCCATCCCCACATGCCACTAACGTTCTGGATGGCCACATTTCCTATAGCATCTGCACACCACTCACTCTTAGGAGTGGTGTATCTATTGGGCTCAATGGTGACCAAAATATCAACAAGACCCCCTTGACAGCTCCCCCGGTAATTCACGGGAGAGTATACTACGGTTTGCGTTTGACAGGATTATCCTAATCATGTCTGCCTTTGCCGCACATCATGCCTCCGGTGTGGTGTTTGAAACTGTTGCAATCTTAGCATTTATTCCCTCTTGACATTCTCTTATGTGATGATCTTTGCTGTCACAGTCGTAGCATAAATCTAATCTGTTTGGACCCCGGCACTCGAAGCTCCTGTGGCTCCAGTCCCAACATATATAACATTTGTTGCTATCTACTGTGATATAGGCCCGACAATGGACCCACCCATTCTTTAGAGAATTCAAGAGTAGTTTACTTTCTCTTTTTTTTAACAGATAGCATATTCATAAATATAAACACAGGGATAAGTTGACATATTCAATTTTATAAATATCAGTCAACATGATTCATACATATGGGCACAAGACAACGATATGACAACCCATATTTGTATCTTGAAAACTCGTTCTGTTTTTGAGGGAATGGGAATATATATATGAGCACAATAAATACAGGATGTACAAAAAAGAATATTGGGATTTTAAACCTATTTAATATCTGTTAACTTTGACTTACAGTAATGAGTCGCAAATAAAATGAAAGAGTAACTCAAACAGTTTTTCCTACCAGTCTTCAATGTGAGATCTTTCACCACATGGGCCATACCTAACCAGTTGGAGAGTTTGTCCCATTCTTTGACCAACATGTATGGAGTATGGAGTAATGAAATTAATAGCTGCTTCATTCCTCTGCCTCAAGTCGAATAGATCAGAAGGTAGACATTAGACCTTTATAAAGCCACAAAGGAAAAAATCACATAGGGGTCAGATTAAGTGACCTTTGGAGGCCTCTGCAAACAAGCTGTGTCACCAGGTCAATGACAAACAATCCAGTAGTCGGAGAAAACATTCAACCGATCTTGTACAGAGTTACGCCAGAAAGGAAAAGCATCGTCTTGTTGCCAGATAAAATTCTCTGTTCATGTATGCAGCGTATCCATATAAGCAATTTATGTTATGCTTGTTTCAGTGAAAAAGAATGTCTTGTAAAATTGCTGTCAGGACATTGCACAGAAAACATTTAATTTTGGGGAGTCCCTTTTGCATTGTAAGAATTCATGGGGATTTGAACCCCCCCCCCCCCAGATAAGGACATTATGAGTGTTAAGTTTTCACTGAACATAAAACAATGAGGAAAAAATGTCATCATTTCAATTGTAAAGTCGGCACAGCCAGTTTAGTCTATTGACCTCAAAGCCTGTTACAGCTGTAAATAGTATGGACACACATGTAAGAGATTCCTTAAAACATTCCACACTGTCATCATCAGCATTGCTAGTTCATGGCTGGGCTTTATAACAGATGTTTTAAGACCATGCAAAAATAACCCTGACACATGGAACATTTTTTTTTCAGACACCTTTGGTCATCCTATACTCTTCCATTTATACAGATATCTGGTCATTCTAAACTGATTATGCCATCAATGAATGTTATTGTCACTTGGAGAATCAATTAGACTTTCTTGGGAGTACATGTTGAACTGTAACCGTAGATTCACATTTAGTAAACTGTAAAACACCAAAGGCTTTCTGTTCATTAGTTGCCATCTTTGCTTGTAGTGCTGTCAAGCAGAAAGGTGGGGAATCAATTTTTGGCCAAGCACACAACTATAACTGTCCATTTTGCTCTTTAATTCTAGCCTTAATCAACATACTACACCTTATCCAAGAGATACTATTACAAATTAAAAACTCAATATTATTTTTTTCTATATTCAGTATTTATTTGAGAATTCTACCCATGTGAATAGCAATGTTACATCTACCTGAGAAGCAGAATGCAATGATTTTATTCATATTTAAATTTATATGATTACAATCCATCTAGTGAATAATTTTTTGGAGTGCTGTCTTACAATTTTCAATTCCTTTTATATAATTATCCTCATATATGATCGTGTCATCTGTGAAAAGGAAGTGAATGAATATAATAATAGAAGATTTTGAGGCAAATAATTAATAAGGAACAAGAAAATCAAGGGACATGGGCACTTCCTGTGGCACTCTGTTCTAAATCTTGAAGTGAGAACCTAAATTCTATATGTGTATTCTTTACAAAAAATGAAATTTCAACTATCTTGTATTTACAGTTGGTAAGGAATGACTATGACTAACCAATTTTAAGCAGCTTCTCTGATACCTTACCTACTAAGTTATCATCAGTAAGAAATGTGAAACTAAATTAAATGCTTTTCTGATCACAAAAAATTGAAAATGGGATCTTTTTGTTGCCTAACCAATTTAAAATATTTTCCAAAAACCATAAAATGACTATGTTAGTCTACTTTTTTTTTTTTTCAAAAAACCATTCTGAAATCTTATCAAAAGTTTCACTTTTTAATAAATATTAAAAGTCTTTTTTTTTTTAATTTTTCGTAATTCTTTAGAAAATGTGGACAGTAACAAAATTGATCCATAATTTTGTAAGTTAAGTATCAAACCTTTTTTTTTTAAGAAGGAAATAATACAGAAATCTTAAGACAGCTGGAAAATATACCGATCTGTAAATATTTAGTAATGATATATTTGTAAGTGGGACAATAATAATATCTACAACTTCTTTTAAAATATTGGGAGTATTTATAATTATATTTCCAGCTGAAATATAACATTATGTCTTGGGCCTACTTTTAAAAAATGTAGAAATAAGTTTGCAGAATATAAAAATTGACTGTCAGATCTTTATTTGGTGTAAGATAAATGTGAATATTAAGTTTTTAGTAAATTAAAAATTCTGCCACTGTTTATATTTTAATCATAATCAATTTATTCTCAAAAAAGTAAATAAGAATATTTTTTACCTGTATATCAAACCAGACAACTATTTTTGTATTAATACTTTCCATTCAAGAAAGGACCCTATCTTAGTTCAGTTAAATTACCTAACTTAACTGCTGTTAGTTATTTTTTCGCATTCCTTTCACCAAGTTTGGGAATCCTTACTAATTTGTTTTTTAGTTTTTCTTTGATTTAATTCTCATAGAATGTGTAGGCTATTTGAAATTTTATGTAATTTTTTTTCTTTTTTTACAGTTTATTGGCTGGAAAACAAAATTCATTGTTTCATTATGTTCAATTGGATAAATTAGAAGATGTTATGCTTTGTCCACCAGTTGGTCGGGAGACAAATCAGCCATTATTAAATCTGGTTCTAGAGAAATTTCGTTCTTCAGCTCAAACTATACACTCACTGCTACAAAATACTGTACAGTTTAAGGTACGTGACCTACTTTAATATTATATTTTTGTATAATAATTATATAGATTTTATTCTCTAGTGAGAAGAAGCTGTGTATGCATGTTTGTGTGTGTTTTCTCTAAAATGAGTGTATTATGATTTCTTGATGTACACAGTCTGTTCTACTCATTCTCATGTCTCAATTCAGATACAAAAAGGCATCAGTCAGAGTTGCTTTCTTCGTTATAGTTATGATATTCGTTATAGTCAGTCTCTATTGTAAATAGTGTGAATACTCATTTGCAGAGTATATAATCTGCATTTCATACCAATGTGAAAACAAAGTACGTTGTGTACTAATGTACTGCACTTGATTCTGTGAAAAGGTAACAGAAAACCATCTTTTACTGCTCACTTTCTCTTGGAAGGCTGGCATGGAATGCTTGTTATCTTAAGAATACGTTTGGCATTTTTTTAGTGTGATATATCTATGTTAGAGCACCTTCAATCATGCACCTACAAGACTGGTGGATCTTTTTCATTTTTATAAATTTTGCATCAATTTGATTTCTTTATAATAACACTAACGCAACAGTTTACGTAACTTTTATTTTATTGCTTTTCGTTATTCTCTATAGTTTTTTTTTTATTACAATATTTGTAAAAGACAAAATCTTTTATCTATTTGTTAATCCTTTGTTAATGACCCTATTCCCATATGTTCATAAATATTATAGGTTAATAATTTTTATAAACAACTAAAAAAATCAGCAGATGTGAGATTCATATAGTTTTTTTTTTTTAGATTCCTGTAAATATTATTATAAATAATTTTTTTTAAAAATGTCTCCTTTATTGAGTCTATGTAAAAAAAATAATAAAAGCCAAAAAAAATGAACACTTATAAAAAAGTAGTTTAATAAAAACTAAGACCTCTCAGTGATAAGATTGAAATGATCACTACAATGGTTTGTCACCACTGTTGTGATGGCACATAATACAATAAATTACTTGAACCATTCAAAAATCTTTAAATGGAGTTTTTTTTCAGAAATTTGAGGCAAGTTGGAAGCTACCATTCTTGAATTAAAGTAGGGACTCTCCTTCAAGCATCCTGATGAGGACATCAATATACTCTGTTATAAACTGCCCTTGTGAAAAGAAAGCTTACTTTAAACATCTCAGAAATTGTAGTATATATTTTTATATAACAATTTACAGCCTGATGATGGTTGTATAATTCCTCATGAGGTAGCATTTTATAATGTTGTGAAAGAAAAAGAAAATTCCAATGCAAGAATAAAATTCCAATGTCCTGTTTAATAAATCAGTGCCCATAGGTTACTATTGAAATTAATCATTGTGGGTGCAGTTTTATTCCATAATTTACATATATATTAGTGACTAATAAATGTAACAGGTTTATACCATTTAAATGTAAAAAAGTAAGTTCTTGAAATAAAAATAATACATAGCATTTATCTATGTATTTTATGTATTCTAATAATTTTCAATTATTTTTTTAATTTCTTTTAGAAGTTAAATGCTCAAGAAGTTCATGAATCCCTAATTAATAAGTCATTAGTTGTAATTAAAGAATATGGAGTATTATTTGAAGCAGAATTAGAACAAGGCAAGAAATCATCTGTGGTTTCATTAAATTTTTGGGTTGTTGGGTAAGTTATGTTAAAATTAGCTAAAAAGTAAATGTACATGTGATTGCTGTTAGATTGTATTACGTATTCATAAGAATTTATATATAAAATTATAATAAAGAAATAAATATGAATTCTCATAAAAGAATACATAAAAATTAATTGTTTGCATCAGTATGTAACTCTACACATTTTATGATAATGAATACCTGGTGTAAATTAGTTATATCAGGGATGGCAACTCTTTGCTGTGGTTCTAACGTCCTGTAATTCAGGACAAATCGAAATACAGGGTTGTCATAGACGCTTGTTGACACAGTGGGCATACTGCTGATTCAGTGACTCTAATGCAGTGGAGGTGGCTCTGGATATAGTCGTGCCCTGTCTTCATTCGAAACTGAGTAACTGCTTCACCCCTTGGAAGATCTACTGGCACTCATACCTTTTCGTCAAGTAATGATGCCCATTGCTTTTCCTTTAACTCTAGCCACCATTTCTGCTCTAACTCTCCCATGATTGATGATTTGATTAATTTGCTTGCCATCACAAAAGGTGTTAGCTTATCAGGCTTTTACTTTCTGGCACAGCCAGAAGAGTTCCTTTGGGAACTCTTCTGGAATATTCTCTTTATTAATATTTAGAAGTTAATTAATATTCTCTTTTATTCACATTATGCTCAATATCTGCAAGTTGAAAAATCATTTTCAACTTGAACAAAGCAACATCAAAAAATTACCTAATTAATTATAAAAAAAGATGTGATAGAATCTGTTTACTTATTAAGATGCAATATGTTAAGTGTTATGATATACTTATAAAAAATAATTAAAAAACAAATCATAATTCTGAAGGCACTGATAAAAATTATATTTATGAACACTTTGAATAGAGATGTAGAAAATTCAGCCTTTTTAAATGTTTTTTAAGTTATTATTAAAAAAAAAAAATTAACAGTAAATTGCTTTTAGAAAATCTTTTAATTTTACTTTAATAAACTGGTGGGAAGATTTTTTTAAAATGGTTTAGTAACTTCTTATTTATTTATTTATCATACTGTATATAGAAGTGCTGTGTCTAAAATATTATAACTAAATATTTAAACAGTTATAATAGCAGAGTATTTATATATTTATGTAGATATGATTACAAATTTAGTGTAGCAGATTGACATCCAATTTTTAAAATTGGTTACAGAAACATAATCGACCATTTTCTCATAAACCAAAGTATCTTGAGTTACATGAAAGCAGTAGTTCCATACTTTTGTTTTAGAGATATCTAATTTTTTTAAGTATAAGTGGCTTTCTTTTAAACAAAGAATGCGTTTTTATAAATTTAACTGCGTAGATAAGTTAATATGTTTAATTTTCTAAATGTTGGACTACATAAGTATAAATTATTATACTTATGTCAACCAAATAGTGATTTGAACAGCCCAATTTTATATCTTGAATGACCTAAGTGAATAAGCTGGCTTTTCTAATTATAAAAATCAAATTTTTAACCAGAAACTGTCTCTTGCTGAGCAAACTTGGTATATTGCTGTGATGGATTATCCACATGTCAAGTCATACTTCATATATTTTCCTCTCAACAGACCCTCTTTATCTTTTCATTACCCTCTAATTACATACTTGTCTAGATGTTATGAAATTTCACACTTAGTTCAAATTTGTATACAATGTGGGGTTTTTTGGCTTCTGGGGGTCTTTTTTCATATCCTTTGCCCATTTTTGAATTTCTGTGCTACTCAAAGACAATTGACTTATCAGAGAATCTGCACCATATCCCATTTTGACCAGAATAACAATGTTTCAGCTGATCTTCACACAAAATTTTATGTTACCTCCACTACTGTAAATTTTAATTACTCATTTTTATACCAAAGTCTACATGCAAAGCTTTATTGTTTTTACAATAGCCAATTAATAGCTACATAATTCACAGTAGCTACACTACATTCATCAAAAACTACATACAGTAGTAATCTATTATAACAACATTAGCTACATTAATAACCAATCTATAGGCTTTATTAGTTTAGATCTATGGACATATTAATTAAAACATATGCAAACACCATTGTTCAAGTGTTTCCAATCAAATCACTGCAAAAATAACACTACTTAGCTGTTTCAAAAATTAAATAATTATACCTTTGTACAACATGCTCACCAAAGGTAATATATTTTCTAAAGTTTGTAAAACATGGTGTACATAAATTTTTACTAACCATTCATTCTTTATTAAATACCTTTTAGCTTCTAGTACTCTTCAGGCAAAGAAGAATACTAGAAGTTTGCCCCATACAATAAAAGGGCTTAATCTTTTTCTTTCATCGAGTTAAGCATAGAATTAAAAAAAAAGATGTTCTTGTAGACTTATGTGTTGATAGTAATTTAAAAAAATATCAAATCAATGATACACAACCAGATATAGCTCAACTTGTAACTTTTTCATCTAAGAGTGACAGTTACTGTACAAAATGAGATTTCTTCACTGTTTTGTATACATCTTTTACAAACTTACATTTTTAAAGAAATAAGGCAATCTCTCATTGCTCATAATATACTGGAATCAGTCTAATAGGCCTGTGCAATGTGACTCAAGACTTGATTTAGTAATTTATTTACTTTTGTTATTTAATCGCCTCATTTACTTGTACAACCTGTAGATCATAGGCCTTGAAATGTAGACTCCTTAGAACATATCAGTATTGATTCTGATGATGTACACCTCTAACAATTAACATGTGTATTCCTTTGAAATTTGTGTGTTTTTTGGCTAAAGATCTTAGTATTTTCCAGTATGTAAACTAAACTGCAGGAGGTATATGCTTTAGGTTATGTGTAAAACTTCTAAAATACCATTAGCTCTCTGGTTATGATGGTTTATCCCCCAATGGTTTTAATTTTTATTATTGAATCTGTTATCATATATACTTACATTTTCATGTCATTTTTTTCTGTCAATTATTATCATCTTCATGGTGCAGTACAGCACTGTTCATTGAACGCAACATTCAGTTCAATCCGTTAAGTGAGGATGATGAGAAGTATAAGAAATCCTGATCAGAAAAAGTTGACTAAAGAAAGATAACTCGCCAAGAGGGAGACATTAATAGTATTTCATTTATTACATTCCAAGTTATCAGAATATCACAGTGACACATGCAAACATGAGATTGATACTTTTTCATGTGCCACTCTGTGTTACCTCTGCCCATTGTGAGTAGATTGTTATGGTTGCTTTTAACTTTTTAGCTGTTACAAAACTCATTCTGACATAATGCACATTATTGATTTATCTTTATCTTTACATAAAATATTTGTCCTAATATTAATAATTTATATTTCAGGCGTCTGTTCTTCATGCCTAATGCAAAAAAAGTTTATGTTTGTTATGAAGAGTCAGCTCCACAAAATATGGTTGAAATTGCATTCAGGCTTGCTCTAAGTGCTTCGGGTTAATTGTTTTATTGTATTTTAACTAATTTCTGCTGCTTTATAATTGAAGTGTAAGGTGTATTAAGAAATTTGTTATTTTTTTATTATCATAATTTCCTTGCTTTATTGCTTTAAACTATTCTTCATTACTGAAATTAAGATTTTAAGTAATCTTTTATTATTTAATTTTAATTTCAAGATTTGAGATCTCATAATATACTTCAAGACCATTTATAGTTAGTTGGTCTTTTACATAAGATAACAGCCCCTTACTGAATGCAATATATTAGCGATTATATATAAGGGATGCAGTATATAATGTACCTTTTCACAACTGAAAAGTTACATTAGCTTGGTGGCTATGTATCCATTTTTCTTAATGGCGGTGATAAATGTAAAGCACCTTAGGAACTACAGTCAGAAGCTTTCTCTGTGAGTATTACAGTTGGTCACTGCAATGAACAGATTATCTGAACCGCTTGTAAAACTGAATTTCAACCAATTTTCAGTTTGCTTGATATATTTATGCAGAAAACTACTTTTGTCTCATTGAAGAAGATATTTGAAAACACTTCACACTTTCCCTTCTATGTATGGTGTGGGATGCTTGTTATTCTTTAATATGAGTAGGCCACCTTCAGTTGCATTTTCAATCTTGGGTCACCCCTCCTGTTCACATTGTCACCTCAACTGTGAAAACACCTGAAAGATTGACAGTTATCTTGACAAGTCTCATCTCAGACAATCAGTTCCGTTATAGTAGCCTTTCCATTTTTCTAGGTTTAGTCTAGATATGAAGATTCTTGAAATTGTGCCTTATAAAGATTGTAAGAGTATGTTTCTTTTTTTATCCTACTTATATTCAAGTATAAAATGTATATTCCTATGTACATTTTAGTAAGTGCCTCAGTTTACAAATAAATAAAAATTATTTGTGTTATTTAAATTAAGACCGATCAAAACGGACAAATATCTGATATCCCTGTTGAATAATTCCAGCTTTAATGATTGTCTCGTTGTTAAAGATTAGAAATTGTTTTTTTTGTTACTTTTTTGGGGGTCTTACATGAGCACCATTTTTAATGTTTTTGTTATTTAATAACAAATGATTTTACTTACCTCTTTAGCTGTATTTGAAAGTCAGGACTGTATTTTACAATGTTATTGAAGATGGCATTAAACAGATCATCATCTCTGATGGCTTATTCCTTAATTAACTGAGACAAATAACTTATAACATACCTAGTATCCTGCAGTGCAATTTATTGTGACATTTCAATGATTCCTAAAAGCTTCCCATCATCTTCCAGATCTACAAAATGGTAAGTACCATACACCTTAAAACGTTTGAAATCATTTGCCTCCAAAAATATAGTTTGATATGTGTGCCAAGAGCTGGTATATAATGTAGCGCCCAGTGTTTCTCAACCTGAGGGCATGAGCATATCGAAAAGAAAATATTGTTAAAAAAATTTATTAATTCTCCTGAAAGGAAAGCAAAACAAAACACATTCTGTCATAATAAATAAAAATACACATTTACACTGATATAATACACTTATAAATAGGATTGTATCAGAACTACACAATGTATTAATAATTAACTTAATGATTCCCTTCGGCTTGTCTTGCAGAGCAAAGTTTTTTGAAGGAACAAAGGATGGAAGGAAGGACACTCTGACTTCTTTTTCTACATTTAGCTTAAATCTATATTATGTCTTCAAAGCAGCCATCACAGAAAATCTGATTTTGCAAAGGTAGGATGTTGAAAATGGTAATAGTATTCGAAATGCTCTTGTTTTCAATACAGAAAACTCATCATCCACCTCTGCCCAAAATTCAAAGGATGATTTATTACTGTCTTTTGATTTCACCACCTGCTGTGAACTCTATGAAGATTTCTTCTTTGGTAATTGAGAACCCTTTGGGAGTATTTTGAAATGGATCCCTAACCCACTCATAACTTGCTACCAAGTTGTCAGCAAAAACCTTTTTAAAATTCTTTGCCAGCATGGCTAATTGATTTTCAGTGGTTACAAAAACAACTTTCACTTGTTCTTCAACCTTGTAATTTTTAAAATACTCATCCACGTTTGCAAACATTTCTAGGTTTTTTTACTTTAAATTTCTGCTCCATAATTCCAATTTTCTACAAAAAGCATTAACTTTACCACTCGTATCGAACACATGTCTATTTGCTTGTTGGAGTTGAAGATGTAAGGTATTTAATTTCATGAATATGTCCTCCAAGTCCTATTTCATCACAAATAAACCACCTTGAAACTTCTCAGCTTCCAGTCTGTTTTCCTCTTAATTCATTATCACTTAATAATTCATTAACCATTGCAAAGATTTCCCACGTGATAACCATCTTGCCTCACAATAAAATAGTAACGGTGAATGTATTGCACCCATGTCTTTACAAAGTGCAAAAAAGATTTTTGATTTTTGATTTTAGGGGTCTCATTTTTGTATAATTTACTATGGTTATAACCATCGTTAGCACAATATTCAGACCGGGACTCATTTCTTTAGAAGCCATAGCTTCTCTGTGGATCATGCAATTTGTCCTTACATACTGTATTTATTTTTGTTTCATAAATGCTTGTATACTTAGGAATCTTCCAGACATTAAATGAGCACCATTTGTGCATATTCCAACACAATTTTTCCATTCTGTTTGCCTCATTTATAAAATTATTTAAGATAGAAAATAATGCAAATGCTGTTGCCTTGAGTTCTTTAGATTTCCTCAAAACTACTTCTTCTACTATTGACTTACAAACATAAGCAAAATCCAAACATAAGCAATGAAATAAGCATCTTTATTGCTATCTGTTGCCTCATAAAGCTGAATTGAAAACAATTTGTTATGCAACTACCCGAAAAACTGATGCTGAACATCTTCAGCTACATTACCAGTTCAACAAGTAACAGTATCATTTGTTAGAGGTATGGACTGCAATTGTTTGGTAAAATTATCTCCAATCATAGTTTCTACAATCTCATTTGCAGCTGGTAAATAAAATAAGCTCTTCACCAATGGTGAGGCTTTTTACATCTGACTATTTTATATGAAACTTTGTAAGAGGCAATTAAAGCTTTTTTATTCACCGACAAAGTTTTTTTTATAAAAATTATGTTTGCTTTTCATATGATTTTAATTTTAATTCCAAGAATTCGTAGGGTTTGTGATGTATTTACTATGATACGTTTACAAATGTCGTTAAGTTTATTAGGTTCCATAATGTCTGCTGTCAAAATTTTTGAGCAAATGACACACAGGAGCCTTTCTTCTTTATTTACTTCAAGTATTCTTGACAATATTTTTTTGATTTAATTTTCGGACCATGCTCATCTGTGTACTTGTTGATGACACACTATCATCTAGTGCTTACTTATGCCCACTTAAAAATTTATCCATGATTCTGTGTAAATCTACCGCCATTAATATTTTATACCATGTATTGCAATTATCACGCAAATTACAATATACGCATTCATGATAGATTCGATAGTAATAGAAGGGTCGACTCGACTGAGACTGCCTGGAATTGAACTAGGTGCAGCGTTTATACACGTTTGCACAGACATTCTAGAATGTTTGAGACAAATCAGAACTTCTCACAAAGCCGTAAGTATGTCCAATATGGTGGACATAAGACAGAGAGCAATAGAGAGGCATCAATTCTGGTTTTGTCAATGCAGCGGATCGGTGTTGCGAAGTATCAATAAATTTACTTATTCTTGGTAATTTTTAAGCTTTTAATTAAGGCCATAGTGTTGTTTTAGCATAAAAATTCATACATTGTTATTGTATTGTTATTATTGTATGATAAAAATTAGGTCACAAGTACTTAAAGGTTGAGAAACGCTGATGTAGTCCCTTTTACATGCTTTATGATTTCTGACCTTAAAGGTTCAAATGATCAGTCAGGGACTTCAACAAGAATTCATTCACCAGTTTGCCAACAAAAACAGCCGAACAACTAGTACGGCAGGTGACCGCAATGATTTTTGCTTTATGAAAATAGTGTCTCACAAATTTCCACACCGCTAATTTCATTTTTCAATTATTTGCATATTCAACTTGATCAGTGCAAATTTCCGTGTATAATTGCTGTAGTCAATTACAATGTTGAACAACATAGGTAGCTATAATTATATCTTGCAAACCCATGAATAAATAAAATTATTATGGTCATGAAAGAAATTAGGAACTGGTCAGACAATTACTGACTCACATATCCTCTTTCATCAGGATGTCGTCCATTTGTTGCAATATCATACAACTCCTTTGTTGTAATATAATGAAATTATGTGGTTATCTTTACTAAAATCATTCCAAAGGGAAAATACCTTTATTCTGAAGAAATACAACTGCTTCTTCCTCATTCCCTGTCAAGCTTCTGATTTTCATTGTACCATTGGTGTAAACCATTCAGTAGCTCAAGCACAAATAAAATCATTTTACAGGACTCAAACGCTAACTTGATACACAATCATCAGTGTAAAACATTAGAGTGGCAGCCATACACAATGTAAGACTTTTTTGCCATAAATTCAGGCAAATGTGTGCATTTCGTTCTCTTCAGAGTCTGTTCACTTTGTTTATGTTTACTCAGATTCAGGAATATAATCTGACTAGATTTTTAAAAAAAATTATATTTTCTTTTTTGTTAGATCACTCTCGTATTTGCCCACCTCTATGTGGGTGGAATGAATTCCATGTGGATGGCAATCTGGCATATATCGATTTCCATCATCCTTGGAAAGAGTCAAAAGATTTGGAAAGCTGTTGTCATAATATAGCATTTAGAATGACTTTTAGCATATTGACTCAAAATTACTATAACAGCAGTCAGAATTATATCTTTGTTAATATTTTCTGAGATATTGAAGAAAGATTGAGAAAAATGTTTCAAAATGAAAATTTCAGATTAGATGCATATGGTAAGTGTAATCTAATATCTTAAAAATAGTAAAAATTGAGCTCCTTAAAGTTAAAACTATTTCAAACTGCTGAAGTCTGATATTATATAATATTATATTATATTATTTTTATATTGTTAATTTTAAAGTATTTTAGTTAAATAAAAAATTATGTTTTCTATTTCCTTAGCTTTCAGTTCTGATCCTAGAACTATGTTTGTCATTCTTGTTTTGTAAATTTTATTTATACAAACTCATAATTTCAGAATTATGTTCACACTGAATTTCTTATTAAAAATATTGCTTTGAGACTTTCAATTAAAAATTACAAAAATAGTCTTTAAAAAAGTGTTTATAAAAAGTATTTTAATTCTTCCAAATTAACTTAAAAATCATTAATTACATTTGTAACCTATTGTTTAATACTTAACAACTGGAATATGTATCGAATAATAATAACATTAAAATTAACTTTAATTATAACGTATGGTAATTTATATTACAATATCTAACTGAGAAAAAATTATACAATAATAAATAGGGTCTTTTTTGCTTATTGCTTGAATTTTTTTTAGGATGTCATTTTTATATAGTTTTTAATGAATGTAAAAAATGTATTTTTCTTTGTTTCATGGAAGAATTCCTTAAATTGTATCACTGTAGATAACTTAAAATGTTAAATTCCAAAGTAAGTATGTCTGAGGATATACAAAATATTATGAATTAAAAATTAAATTTTTTTATCATTGTATATGTAGTCCATGAAATTTAATTGAGCTGAGTTCATATTTTTAAAGAGGTAAGCTTAATAACACAGTTAATACTCAACAATTTGCATAAATTTAGGCTTTATGACATTGAATTTTATTTTGAATTATTCAATAGTGACAATATATATATATATTATATATATATATATATATATATATATATATATATATATATATATATATATATATAGTTATACCTGTTTTAATTTGCTTGTTCCTGACTTTACTTTGTTTTCTATTATATCTCCTGTAACAAAGTCTGTTAGATCATGTTTTCTTAGGTGGTCTTACATAATGATGGATAAAACCCCGCAAGATAACTATTTTAATATATTGAATATTATTGATTCTTCAGCTCAAATTAGTTCCATTTATGGATATATAACTCTGTTTTTAAACTTAAAAGTTTTGTTAATTGATTGGTAATATCACTTTCTTTAAGTTGTTTATAAGAACAGTTGTGTAATGTATGTATTATATAGTACATTTTTTTTTAGAGAAGGGATAAACTTATGTTACTATATAAAATGGGAATTGTTATCTACTTAACCTTATTTTTTAAATTTGTAATTGTTATAAAGAAAATATTTTGATAGGTTTTGTAATATTTATGTTTATTGTGTTAAGAGTAATTGTATGTTATCTACTTACGGTTTAGATGTCATGTAAAACCACAAAGTTATATTTTATTGGCTAATTTGTAAGTTTTAAAGTACAAGGGGTAGTTGATAAGTAATGCACAGTCATACTTTATAGGAGAACAAACAATGTAGAGCGGTACATCCTCCATCTTACAGCTGTATTCTCTACTACAAATTACAGTTTCATTGAATTCCATTCTCTTGTTCTTTAACAGGAATTCATTCTGTTATCAAAAAATATGAATGTCCCTCCAATGTATAAAAAAACATGCAGTGATTGACTTTTAACAGTCGTAAAAAAGTATATATGATATTTATTGTTATTTACAAGTTGTTGTAAACAAAAATGGATAAAATACGTAATAAAAGTGCTGGTCAAACAACTATGAATACATGGAAAGTAAAGTTTTGTCCCTCAGAAGCTGATAAAGTGAAGAAACTTCTCTTAACAGTTTTATGGGATGCAAAAACATGTTTATGTGGTAGAGTACCAGAAAGCTGGGACAATTGTGAATTCTGAGCAGTACATAAACGTTAAAATATTTCAGAAAATGCGTGTATTAAATTCAAAAGTTTATCGAGTCATCTTGATTTATTTCTACAGAACATAATAATATGATTTTTATCGAGATATTTTTATTTTATTTTCTTGAATTTTTTTTTTTTTTAATTCATAACCTGTTAGTAATTTATAATACATTTTTCAAACATGGCATCGTCAGTAAAATATTATAAATATAATATTAAAAACAGGTTACCAATATATATAATAAAGTATTTTCAGCTATTCTGCCATCTTCAACAGGAATTTATAATAATTTAGAATTAAAAAATATAAAATTCGCTCGACAGAATTAGAGACAACAATTTATCATTATAAGAAAAAAATTTTCAAAATGTTAAAGTCGTAAGTTAAATTAATTATGCCCGTTTTGTAAGATTGTCGCAATTATTATAATGCAATGTATCTGATACATAATGTATTATACTTGTCACAGATAATAATAAAAATAAATAAAATGTGTTATGATTCTGAATATGTTCATTAACCATGACATCAAATAAGCTGCTGGTATATAACATGTTTGAAAATGTTATCATTAAAATTACTACCATTTAAAATTTTCTTTTATTCATTTTAGTACTGTTATATTTCAGTATTGGTAACTTCAGTATATTATATTAACCCTTTTAACCAAATGCAAGTGCTAAAACATATCTGAAAATTTTATTTTGTTTTTATAAACATATAGCAAAAATTTTTAGTTCTGATTATATTATGTGTAAAAATGTTGAATGGATGAAATATGTCACAAAAAATTCTAGAATTTAAAAAAAAAAATTTATCATATTTATCTACTTGATACAAATATATTCTAAGATTTAAACAATTACATTAATTTCAATGTTTACATTGTATTAAATATTATTGTTTTATTTATTTTTAACGTTTTTTTTTTTTACATATGATAGGTGTTTTGATTAGTCTCTACAAAAATGAAAAAAATATATAAATTTTTGGGAAAATTTTTTTTATTCTATAATATAATCTTTCAAGTCTATATACTTAGTCCAATGATGCTCTCATTGTTTACTCTATCCTTATAGAACAATTTATCTAACTCTTCAAAACAAATGTTTCTGCAAAACTTAATATAACTTAAAAATCTTTCCATTTAGCCGCTTCATATTTGGAAACTGTTAGTAATTCTAAGGTGCTAAGTCTGATAAGTAGGCAGATATAGAAGAATTTTGCAGCATAATTATAACAATTTTGCTATCAAAGTTGCAGAAGAGAGGCTGCATTATGGGTGCTCTCTCTTGCACACTCTCTCCCTCCCTCCATCCCTCTCTCGCCACCCCTAGAAGAGAGGCTGCAATCATATGGATGAATTGTAAAAACTGCTTCACTTTTGTGAAATTTGGTAGCTTTCTCGTTATGTTCTTATTTAAATTAATCAACAAAGATGCATAATATTGCCCATTTATCATTTTACTCTTTTCCCAGAGTCAGTGAAGATTGTGCCACAAGAATCCCAAAAGACAGTGGGATGTTCCATATCATTTTCTACTGGTGGAACAATCTTCACCTACTTTGGTACTGCGCAACCCACTGTTTTGACTGACTTTTCTAGTTTGTATACAGTAATTATCAAATGTTATAAAAGATTACGTTTTTTTAAAAAAAGCTACAAACTGCGCTTAGAAATGGTTACTTGTTCCCACTTTCGGTCAACCATGAGCAAACATGGCACTCGTCTTACAAATAATTTTCACTTATAGAAATATTTGTGTAAAATATAATGCACCCTTATATTTGTGATGCCTATAATCTTACCAATTTCACACTCTTTCAGTTTTCTAATCTCCATCAGTATAACAAAGATTTTTTTCAATATTTTCTAGTTGTAAACTTAGCTGACCATCAAGAATGTTCAACATTCTTTGTGCTCATGTGATCACTCTGAAAATAACCAAAACATTCTAATGAATTGAGCTGACTCGCCATAATATTTATTCAGCTCAGCTTTAGTTTCCTGTGCCATTCTGCATTTAAAAAAGTAATCTTTAATTACCACATGTAATTCTATTTCATCCATTTTTCACAAACCAAAATACTTAATTGACTGAAACGTTTGTCAACAACAGAACTATGCATTTATGTTTGATTGAAACTTGGTGTATGCTCCTACTGGAAACTAAGAATGACCTCAATTGTGTACTATGAGTGCTATCTTTTACTTTAATTTCAACAAATAATTTAAACAGATTAAAATAAAATTCTGATGAATATAATTTATCTACAAGCTTGTAATTTGTACTTTTTTGTTTTATAATTTGATTTTTGTTTTAACAGAAACTGATACTATAAATATTATTATAGTTTCAAATAAGTAATAAATAGTTAAATAAATTTGTATTGAATATTCAGTGATGTCGTCCAATAATAAATAAGTTAATATGTAAAAATAGGCAGGATTGTATAGTCCTTTCAGGTGACTTGGTAGACATTTTATTTTTTATAGTTTGCTTTGAGCAGTTATCCAGTGATTAATAAAAAATTTATGCCAGATGATTTTATATATTTATTAGTATTATAATCAGTATTATTATTTTATGAGCTGGTATATTTTAAGTTTTTCTATATAGATTTAAGAGGTTTTTTTCTTCTATATATTTTATTAAAAAAAAGTTTATTTATTTCTTATTAATTTGCAACAGTATTATATTTTATTAACAAAAGTAATAAATTTTTTCTTTATGTAGATGTTGATTTTTTTTATATTAAAATTATTTTGTATATTAATTTTATAAACACTATTTATCTTGTTTTTTGTTTCTACACAATACTTTTATATTTTACTGCAGTTTAACACTTAAACAATATACCAATCATCATGTATTCTGCCCATTAGCAGGTTCCTGACACCACTGACACCTCCAGTTTTTTTTATTCCTAGCCAGCTCTTTGGTATCTTTGTGACTTCCATTCTTGATATCATCTTCAATCTTTTCTTTCTCTTCTCCTTTTCCCATTCAAAATACCTTCAATCATGGTTGTTAATATAACCTTTTCCTCTTAATATATAAGACCAGTATATTAAGGGCAATATATAAATATGATATGATACATATGTAATGTGATAATATATATCATATAATATGGTGTATATATATATAATTGAAGGGCAATATATTGCCCTTTTTTTTAATTGTTTCCAACAGTGTTTTTTCTTACCCTTTTCAATACATTCTCGTTACTAACTCTTTCTAGCCACTTAATCTTCTCCATTCTCCTTTACACCCGCATCTCCATGCTTGTATCTTATCCTTATCTCTCTTACCCACAGTCCACGCTTCCCATCCATATAAAAGCACGCTTCCATACATAATCTAAGTCTATTTTGCTACAAAGCAGTTTCTTCTTCTCATTAAAGGCCTCCTTTACCATGGCTATTCTTGACTTAACTTCTGTATACAGAAGTTAATTGGAGAAGTTATAACTTCTCCAATTATCATTTAACATGCTTCCCAAATATCTGTATTACAATTTACTGTAAGGAAAAAAGATTGTAAAGGTCTGCAAATTTAATTAAAAATAATAATAATCATAATTATTATTATATGATGCAATAGCCCTTAATTTGTATAAGTTGTGACAGATATGTAGAGAGAACACTGGTTACATTCTCATCTGTCCTCCAATTATGCATATCCTCACCTGCACTTCTTTTGCAGTAAGATTCATCAGTAACCAATAAACGACTAAGGAAATTGGGATTGTTTATAAAATAACTGACCAGAAATTTATCTGTGTATTTGCAATATGAAGGTAATATGTCTTGTACATTTCCATTATGACAATGGTATAATTAATTGTTGCTCCCATAATGTTCACCAAATGCTTGGTTATAAAACATTTAAATGACATGACAACTTTCTGGTATTTGTAGTAGTAGGTAATTTTGCTTTTTTTTTTGTCTTCAGTCATTTGACTGGTTTGATGTAGCTCTCCAAGATTCCCTATCTAGTGCTAGTCGTTTCATTTCAGTATACCCTCTACATCCTACATCCCTAACAATTTGTTTTACATATTACAAACGTGGCCTGCCTACACAATTTTTCCCTTCTACCTGTCCTTCCAATATTAAAGCGACTATTCCAGGATGCCTTAGTATGTGGCCTATAAGTCTGTCTTTTCTTTTAACTATATTTTTCCAAATGCTTCTTTCTTCATCTATTTGCCGCAATGCCAAATACCAATATCCACCCATCTGATTTTTAACATTCTCCTATAGCACCGCATTTCAAAAGCTTCTAATCTTTTCTTCTCAGATACTCTGATCGTCCAAGTTTCACTTCCATATAAAGCGACACTCCAAACATACAGTTTCAAAAATCTTTTCCTGACATTTTAATTAATTTTTGATGTAAACAAATTATATTTCTTACTGAAGGCTCGTTTAGCTTGTGCTATTCGGCATTTTATATCGATTCTGCTTCATTCATCTTTAGTAATTCTACTTTCCAAATAACAAAATTCTTCTACCTCCATAATCTTTTCTCCTCCTATTTTCACATTCAGCGGTCCATCTTTGTTATTTGTACTACATTTCATTACTTTTGTTTTGTTCTTGTTTATTTTCACGCGATAGTTCTTGCGTAGGACTTCATCTATGCCGTTCATTGTTTCTTCTAAATCCTTTTTACTCTCGGCTAGAATTACTATATCATCAGCAAATCGTAGCATCTTTATCTTTTCACCTTGTACTGTTACTCCGAATCTAAATTGTTCTTTAACATCATTAACTGCTAGTTCCATGTAAAGATTAAAAAGTAACGGAGTCTGTTTTTATAGTTTGACTAGATTCTTACAAAATTTTTGTTGGAGACAGTTATTCTATCTCATGGTATTGCTTTAAGAGGAAGTTCTGCAGAAAGTAAAAGTGTTTTAAAGTCAGAAAAAGTAAAGGGACATTCTTATTTGCCTCACAGTAGTTACTGGTCTGCTATAATTCATACCTCGTAACATCTGTTCACCAGAAGCAAAATTGTTTCATTATTAGCTGTTTGTGGTTGTATTTAAAAGTCAATTTAAAATGATCCTTCTATTAAATTGCATAAAGGATAAAATGCAAACAATGATAAATTTTCTCAATATCAAATTATACGAAATCAATATTATTTACAAAATGCAGCAAAAATACTGAAATAGTTGTTGGAGTGAGTACAAGAACTACAAAAAAACTTATCGCTTTAAAAAAGGTAAGTTTTTTGTCTGTAATGAATAATGGAAAGTGTGCACATTCCACTTCATCTCTGAAGCACCTAATAACCACTGATGAACACAGTACCATAACTGAACCTGAGAGCAACAGATAAGTTCAGTCTGGATACACTCACCTCTGATAAAAAAGATTCAAAATCACACCTGCAAGAAAGTAGATAATATTCTGGGATACATAAGGACCAGTTTCTATTCACCTGACTTTCTTTGAATACTGAGAATAATAAGAATCAAGGGAAAAATTAAATCGTAAAAGCACGGTAAGCTTTCAAAAGGTATGATTTTGCTTCGGGATAACAACTGACCTCATTGATATCGATTTTGAGCTGCTGGACCAACCACCATATAATCTTGACTTACTCCAAGCAATTTTTTTTTTTGCTCGCTGAAAGAAAAGCTATGAGGAAGTTTTCTTCATTCTGGTGATATTATGTAAATAACACAAAATTGCCTAAATTAGATAAAAAAGCTTTTTTCTATAAGGTGGTCAAAAAGCTTGTTAAAAGTTGGAACAAGTGAAATTGTACACAGAAGTAGGGGCAAAATATTTAATTTATGTAAATAAAAACAATGGGTTTTAAATCTAACTTTCCTTCTTGACGTATACTTATACAATATATAATTTGTAATAAAATTATTAAAACTGCAGTTTTTATTTTTATCAAGTTTTTCATGATATTTTTGTTTCAATGCGTTATGATTTTAATAGTTTATTGTGCAAGAGATAAATAAATAAGGAGAAAATACAGATTGTTAATCGTGAAGTTCTTATTTTAAGAATACGTCATTTCAAAACTGGCTCTATGCTCAGTTACAAGTTAGCAATATATCTTCATGTTGAGTGAACCGGTTTTGAACAGTGCACGGTCATTCAAATATGATTAAAGGACTTAAGAAAATAAGCTATCTTATAACAAGACAAAGCTAAGATGACAATGGTACCTAGTAGTATACATTTATTTCACTGAATTTTTTTACAAAAATCTTAATTTTTTGTTTCAATTTATTCAGTGTTGGTGTTGTACATAATTATGTTATCAGTAAAGCCAAAGTATATAAATAAAAAAATTAAATTACAGATTTTAGTGAGAAAAAGATTATACAAAAAAAAGTTAAAACAATAAATTATTAGAAATAATTGCTACATTTCTAAATATGTTTTGCTAGTGAAAGATCTCTTAATTTTCCACAGATTAAAAAATATATATATTTTTTTTTTTACCACCAGAGGATTCATCTGCCAGCTCCATATTTTCAGGTAATTAGGAACAATTTTTTAAAATAAAAAGTTATTCAGATGATGTTTTTGTCATCATTACTTGTCAAAGTATGATACTAAAATATCCTGATGTACAGTGTTTATTATTGAATGAAAATCAAGAAAGTTAACTGAAAACAAGTAATACATATATGGCAATCCAGAGAGCTTTAGCTCTTGCAAGGTATACTAGGCCAGCCAATCTATGAGCTTGTGACACCACAAGCAGACTGCATATATTATACTCTGCCTGAAAACATCAACTCCGCGTATAAAATCAAAATATTACTTATTATGATATTGTACACGGTAATAACTATCATATTTACATTTACTAATTATAAATAATACGTAATTAATTCTTTTATAGCTTTTATTTGTACTAAATTATTAATATTTAATAATAAACAAAAGCTTACTTGAATTTTCTTCATGCATCTAATTCAAACGTCCAGCAAGTTCTTCATCCTCGCTATACAAATCACTATTACTGTCATTTTCACTATCTAAGTCTACACAAATAATATAATGTTTTGTCATTTCATCTATCAGTTTTTCATATTTTTTCAAAATTTTTTCTTTTTCACTATAGGGGTTCCAGTCATCTTTATTCGTGAAATTACTTTTCTCTGCAGTTAATTTTTCAACATTTGAGAAGGAAAATGTTGTTATGACTCGCCACATGTCTTTTTACAGCTCACCATACCATCTTGATCAGATTCAAATCAGGATGGTACGGTGGGAGTCTAAGAACATGATGTCCATGGTTTTTAAAAAATTTAAAGCGATATTTTTGTACTTTTGTTTTACGTAACGACTATTTCATATAACTATGGTTTCAGCATTTTTGAACTATACAGTATATGAGTTTTCTCCAGCCAATCGGTGATATCTTTTCTTCTGAAATTAGAATTTGGTACTTTATCAATACTTGTATTGTGATAAGGGGCATTATCAACAACTACTACTGACACTGGTGAAAGATCAGTTTTTTACACCAATTTCATGAATTTGTCTGTATTCATGTTGTCATGGTAGTCGCCACTTTTCAAGCTGGCATTTCCAAGTTAGTAATGCATTCGGAATAACTTGTAATTACGCTTACAAACTGATAAACTGTAATTATATAAACATTCTAAATTGTCAATCTCTGAATGCTTAAAAATGAAGATGAAGAGCAGTCTGTCGTTACCTTCTTCGTGGAGCCAAATATATGATTGTATATTGATATGCCTAACCGCTGGAATGCTAATAATATTCAACCCTTTGAGTAGCACTTTCGTTCTACATCGACACACGAGATTGTCCGAAAAACGAACGGCATTACTTTCAGAGAAAGCGACTCATATCGGTGCCCGTTTTAGCTCAAGTCCTTTATTATGTATCACTGTAATTAGAAAGATCGAAACGAGTAATGTAAATTTAAAATTTCACGTATACCTTTCTGTAAACGTAACATTATTTAATTAAAATTATTTTAACTTTAGTTTAACAGAACTAATGATTCCATGCGGTCATTAAAAGCACGTATTTAGGATCGATTAATAGAATATAAAAATTTTATTAGAAATATCGACTCGAGGTGATTTCTTTAAAAATTTGAGTTATTCTAAAATTGGCCTAATTACTGTTAATAATTTAATTTATTATAAGTATATAGATATTATTTAAATGCTGTATATACTCGTATATATAAAAATGAATATTTGTTTGTGTTCCTGTACCACTCGTACGATTGCGATGAAACTTGAGTTGTGCGCATGCCCGCGAAAATTTCTGAATTAGTTTAGACCTGCTAAGTGGCGCTGGGATCGTGATGTTTAGAAAAAATGTATTTATGGACCGATTTGGCTCGTATTCAGGATGTACATTAGTTACGTGAAAAGAAACATTTTTGCAAAAACTATCCCGCTAGCTGGCGCCGGTGTCGAGATATTTACGGAACAAACAAATATACAGACTTTCTTCTTCTACATATATATATATATATATATATATATATATATATATATATATATATATATATATATATATATATATATATATAAAAGGCAACGTTCGTATGTGTTCGCTATAGACTTAAAAACTACTGGACCGATTTTCGCGCGGATTTTTGCAAATGGTCCGCGGAGAAGGTTTAGAGCTATTGAAATACTCGATCTGACCACGAACTAATTGGAGACAGTCATCGGCGAAAGCCTGGGCCGTGATCCCTTCTGGGAATGTCAAACCCAGAAATCCTTCAAAAACCAGGTTCCAGAGCAGAGGGCCGATTACGGAACCCTGCGGGCTTCCTCTGGTGACGGACCTTGTTACAACTAGGTGCGCATCTTTATACAGAGCCGAGCGATTAGATAGTCTCTTACTACGTCCTGCAGGGCTACGGGAAAATTGCGGCGTTCCCTCATAGAGGACAGAACTCCAACACAAGGAACGAAATGCTGCCTCTGTCAATAAAAATTAAATTGATCGATGACAATGTCGTTAAATTTTCTTCTTTAATTATTATAGTCCCGCTGTTAGTATGTGACGGCACACCTACCGTCCAATATTTATATATATATATTTGAATGTCAATGTGCGAGTGTATGTGAATAAAAATTTAGACGTACGTCGAGAATGTTCCTGGTCGTCGTGACGTATACACCGGGAGGCGCTACCCGCCACTCCAGGATCCCGACTTGGGTCGTGCACCAGGAGGCGGCGTATGCGCATGTGTTGGCGTGCGTGCGTTGACGGAGTGGCACGGAGATGTTTAGCGTTCGAAGAAGATCTGAAGATCGACCGACCGTCGCGGAGGTACCTCGAGGATGACCCTGGTAATCGTGGCGTTTGCACCGGGAGGCGACGATTGCGAAATTTTTTTTTAAAGATTCCACCATTTTGTCAACCAGAGTGTGCGATGACTGCGTGTGATTGCGCGCGCACCCTCATCCATTCTGTAAAAGAAAGAAAACCGTTAAATTTTACGCGCAAAAACTACCGCACCCAAATAAATGCATATATGTGTTAAACACTCTCCTCACCGTTCACGAGTGTAATTTGATAACAGATGGTGAATCTGACGTCGGATTACACCGCAGTCCTTGGAACCTTCATCCAGTAATGCCGATCGACAAAATTTTATTTCTAAAAAAATAGTCTTACACTACTGTATGGGGTTTAGACTGTTGTTGCATTTCCATACCACCCAAGAGGTAGCAACCGGAACGGCGCGTTGAGATTTTTTTTAGAGTGAAATCTCACCTCAGTAGGCCTACAAAACACTCGTACGAAGAACAAATGATTTAAAATATAAGCTTAAAATTAAGTATTTTAAGATTATTAAATTATTATTTATCGTACACATTTTTTTTACAATCGGAGGTTAATAATTATTATTAATAAATCAATATATTTCAATAAAAAAAAGGAAGAAAATGAAATCGGATTCGAACCGATGTGCCTTCTTCCTGTAAGATACAAATATTTCATCGATCAAAAATTTCATTGCCTATAACTGTGGAACCGATGAAAATAAGTACCACTTATGATATATCGTTAAAAAGCTCTCGATGAGGGCTTATTTCTGCAGTTAAGAGAAAGTCTAAATGTTTTGGATTTTGGGCTTTTTTGAACATTTTTGATCGAGTCGATCGCAATCAAAAAGAAAGGTGCACAACTAGATGTTACAGCAGTCCTAAATCCAAAATTTCAACATTCTACGGGTAATCGTTTTTGATCACTGGCGGCTGGTGTATAGGAACTGTGTACTGCAGCACTCCCATTTCCACTTGGTATTATCGATTACATTTGATATAATGCGTCCTTGTTTCTTTAATTGTTTTTTGTATTTCAACAACATAATCCTTAAGTTTAATGTCAGTAGCCATCCCCCAGTTTATGAAAAAGATATAGAAATATTTGTATAGAAGTGTGCGCTTCACAGTTCCAGCGACGTGACAACAGTTATATTTTTTGAAAGCGAAAACAGTCACCCCAATAAAAGGTAAGTTAGGCTATTTTTCGTAGGTCTGCAGGAAAAGAAAAAACCTTTTGCACAGGAGCTGCCAAGTTTAATCGCGATCGAATAAGCTTTAATGTCAAATACCGCAGCGGAGACCCGAGTGAGATGAAAACAAAAAAAAAAAATTATAAAAGATCGAATTGACAGTGAACAAGACAAAGTCAGTACTTCTAAAGGAAACGCCAAAATATGCAAGGGGCGTACATTATTTCATCAACTGTTTTGCAAAAAAAAACCAAAAAAAAAAAACGATTTTTTTATGCCAAATTATTTTAACATTTAAGCAAATAAATTAAGAAAACCAGACCACAATTTGACTAGAAAAAATATTCAATTCTTCAAGAACAAATCATGTGGTGTCCATATCAGATTTTTTCAGTATTGAGGCAAGTACATCAAGGAGGTTTCATGAAAGACAATGGAAAGAGTATCGTAACTTAGAGGAATACAAGAAAACTACTTTGAAGTTAAAAAAATATTTAATTAAATCTCTAAACTGGGGGAGTTGGGGGATCGCCGTCCATCTATTTGGGTCGCCAACTTCTTTGGTCCATCTATTCAGGCTTACAACCTTCTTTTTCTTTTTCACTGGAAACTTAGATTTTCATATCGGTTTTCGAAATTTATCTCTGTCTACATAAATCGTTAGAAATGTTTAATATTTTTAGATCTGTTTCTATTTCTTTAAATCGGGTCGTGTTTAAGGCTCTTTAGTTCAGTGGGGCTCGTAACTAAAATTAGTGGGGATTCCGTTCCAGACATTTTTTCAGGGCTTTTTCATTGCCAAGGTTTTTAAGTTTTCTGTAAAATAAAAGAACCGAAAAAATGAATCAAATAGAATAGCTGGAAGCAGGAAAATAATCTAATTCTACACTTTATCGCATTCAAGAATATAGTACACGGTTTTCAAGCGTATTGTCCTTAAAACCCGTATTCGGATTAACCGAATAAATAATAAAATGTCAATTCAAATAATATTTTTTAGTATTATCAGATAATAACTTAATAAAATGTACTCTTAAAAACACCACAGTCCAACGGTGCTTAATTTAAATTTCTATGTACACAGAAACAAATACGTAATTAGTTTTTTCTAATAACCTTCTATTTCGTCCTTCCAGCGCGTTTTCGGACAGATTTGGAGATCAAAGAGCCCTTGCTTTTCGCCATCTTCTGATCGCTACTGAAAAAACAGTTAAACCGCTTTCCTTCCACTAAAAATAGAAATAGGAACGTTCCACACGCACGCAAAGTAAAAAAAAAAAAAAAACCTTCTAGTACGCCGGAATCGTCACTGCGGGAACAACGTGCTATCTCATTCTCGTAGCCTCACATTCGTAAGTGCGCATGCGCACAACAGCCAAACACCACGCCGCTGGAACTGTGAATTGCACAGTTCCATACAAAGATTTCATAAGCTGGGGGATGGCTACTGTCATTAAACTTGAGGATTGTATACTGTACAAGTATAAAAAAAGAATTAAAAAAAAGACTCATTATATTATATGTTATCGATAATATCAAGCGGAAATACGAGGTGCTGCAGTTCCACAATGCTTATACGCGAGCCGCCACTGAGCGCGTTGTTAATGAATATTTTGGTCGCGTAGTTTTCATTTATATCCATCAGGATTTACAAGAGATGTTTGTGAATCGGTCACCTAAACGCTCATATTCGCAGTTTTTTTGCTTGAACTCTATAAGCTAACTGAATAAGACCTAGATGAAAAGAACTTGTAACATCGAAATAAATTAACGACGAAAATTTACTTCATTTTTAACGTAATTCGATATAATTGGGTCAAGAATGCATAATTGTTGGGAAAATTGAAATAAAACCTCTTTTTAGAAGTTAAAATTATTTTATCGTATCACAAGGCATTTACTTTTCGCTGTACAAAAATAATAACAAAACAAACTGTAGTAAATCAAAAGTATACCCTATTGCCGTAGAAATAATAATAATATGATTCGACCCCCCTCAATTTATTTTGTATATATTCGTATAATTGAGGGTAAAAATTAAAATAAAGGCTTTTATAAATTTTCTAACCGATTCGAAATATACAAGAAATTTTACAGTGAAATAAATTCATTAAATGAAAAGTTGAACCTTAAATTCACGTCTTTAATTTTTTCTTTCGTTATTGGTATTTTTATTAAAATATTCCTTTGTTGATTGCCCTTTGCTTAAATTGTTTGTATTACAGACCTATCATTACAGTGCACATAGTGATATAAAATTGACGTTGTATGTACCTAAAATTTATTTAAGTAAAGTTTTTTGATATCACCAACCACCGACCCAGGGGATGGAAGGAATGGAGTTCGAAGACAAAAATCATTCCTTCCGTAATAGGCACAGTATCGAATCGGTTTAAAGTGGTCGTTAGTTCTCCAAACGTTACGTAAAACGTTTTGATATGACCAACCCTTACGGCAAGGGATGGCCAAAATATTGCTGAAATTGTAAGAAGATGGGGCTTGTCGTATGCTCAACACGTGAAACTTTTTTCACATGCAACCATTGTCGTATTGAGCAAATTTGAAGTTTTTCTTAAGTTTAAGGGGGAAATCTTATTATCTCCTACTTAGCACCGGTAAAATCTACTTCGGGATTGCCGAAAGGGAATTTTTTGGTTATGTTGACGGCTTTAACCGTTATCAAGTACTGTGATCTCTGTTCAAACAATCTATAATCGAGCTTATCTAGGTCGATGTTTTAGATAAATGAAAGTTTTTTTAAATCGTTATTATATGTATTCAATTTCGAAACCGAGTATCTTTAATCGATTAAAGATCGAGCAGTAACATTTATTGTTTACTCTATGCTGTCGTAGTAAAGAGCATTTGTATGTGGGTTTATGTGTCCCGCTTATCTGACCGAAAATACCGATCGCTAGCGGAAAACCCCGATTCCTTAGTACTTGTCTCGTGGTGGTCAGGTGTATACTTGCTATATTATATATATATGTCGATATATGCGGTATATCGATATACATATATATCGACGTTTTGGAAAAATTTAGTACTTTTTAACCGGATCCGAATTTTCGGACGAAAATCGCAAATATCTCAAAAACGGTCGGTCCTAGCGCTCTGAAAAATTTTCTCAACCCCCCTGGACGCTAACCCCATCGGCTCCCAGTGGTTCCCGACAGACGATAATATTTTCAAGTGCCCCTGGGGCGCCGTTCGGAAATTGGGGAGGGGGTGCATGGGGTGCCATCGTAATATCTCGGCAACCGCTGGTCCGATTTTTATGATTCAAACGGCGTAAATATCAGTAGATCGAGCGCTAACTGTTTTGGGTATGACTTGGGTACACTCTTGATCGACCGGATCTTGGTTATCCGGAAATTAATTCGTATGTTTTGATTGCACTCACCCGACGTAAAACGTACTGATCCGATGTTTCGCTAAATACGCTCAAACATGTGCGCTAGCGAAGCTGTAAAGTATAAACTTATAAAGACTAAAAATTAGAAAATAAAAAAATATTTTTAACCAACACTTTAGATTAAACGCACTAAAAGGACGCTATCTCAGAATGGATTTGACAACAAGGTTTGATGGTGATATGCAAGATTATGTGAAAGTCAGCTTCAGATTCAAAATTTGATGTTTTTGACAATTTTTTTCTTATGCGTGATGAATGGCCTAAAGAGTGGGGTTGAAACACGCATAAGAAAAGATTGGCAAAAACTATATTAATATTGAAACAAAATTAAACAAAAACAAAATTAATATTGGTAATGATAAACAATAAATAATAATCAACAATGAAACAACAAATTATATCAACTGATATCATTTTCTCATTAAATTTTTTCATTATTTAAATAATAAATAATTGTCATAATTACTGAATTTATTATTTAAATACTCAAAACATTCAAACTTGATTAGCGAGGAAAAATAATTTTTTTTCATTTTAAAATTATTTTTATGCCCAAAATCAAGGAAATATAATGATTGTTCAGGAGGGTTTGGGAGGGGGAGGGCATAGCCACTCCGATTGTTACAATATACGGTCTAAATGTAAAATTATAATTTTACGTTCCGATAATTTAAAAAAAATATATAGAAAAAATTTGTTGAAAAAATTGTTTCCATTTTTTTTCGAC
This sequence comes from Lycorma delicatula, assembly GCF_047948215.1. Classification (NCBI taxonomy): domain Eukaryota; kingdom Metazoa; phylum Arthropoda; class Insecta; order Hemiptera; family Fulgoridae; genus Lycorma; species Lycorma delicatula. The sequence continues at coordinate 15,754,779 of NC_134456.1, forward strand.
TTAAAATTGGTTTTTAACATGATAATTATTTTTGAGTGATTTGGGAAAGAATTTTTGGGTGGCATATAACGAAAGTACCGAACATAATCGCCAGGTATAAATGCAATGTTCATCATTTTAAAAAAGTTTACGGTTGAAGTGTAGAGATAAAAGAACAATTGCTGACATTTACAGGAACCAAACTGCAACAATAATAATTGAAGAACATAAGAAAGAAGCCGTAATAAAAAAGGGAGCCCGACAAGGATGTTCCCTATCCCCGTTACTTTTTAATCTTTACATGGAACTAGCACTTAATGATGTTAAAGAACGATTTAGATCCGGAGTAACAGTGCAAAAGAAAAAGATAAAGAAAAAGATGCTACGATTTGCTGATGATATAGTAATTCTAGCCGAGAGTAACAAATATTAGAAGAAACAATGAACAGCGTGGATGAAGTCCTACGCAAGAAAATAAAAAAGAACAAACCGAAAATAATGAAATGTAGTAGAAATAACGAAGATGGGAACACTGAATTTAAAAAATAGGAAGAGAAAAGATTACGGAGGTAGAAGAATTCTGTTATTTGGGAAGTAGAATTACTAAAGATGGATGAAGCAGGAGCGATATAAAACACCGAATAGCGCAGACGAAACGAGCTTTCAGTCAGAAATGACAGTCATTTCAGAATCTGTCGTTAGTAAAACGCTGAAGGTCAAGGTGCATCAGAAATGTACAAGGAGGCCTCGAGTCATTGTCTGTGATAAGGTATTGACCTAACTCCCAAATACGGATCAGAGCAAAGAGAGAAGGGTATGTTTTTATCAGACGCTTACTAAGCGTCTTTACTTTGTAAGTCTGTTTCGAGGACTCTGAGTAAATTAAACTGTAGGACAAAACCGAGGTTGTTGCAGGCAACACTTGTTTTGTTGGCATGAGGATAGTATTTTTGGCGTTTAAAGACACAATCAAAAATGATTTGAGTGCATCGTCTAATTGAAGTTAGGTATAGGAATAATTTTTGTGTGAAACCTTTGCTGTTAGCAAAGGCGGGACCAAATATATCCCATTTAATAAAAAATATTATGTCTGGAAATTATAACAAAATTCATTTTATATTTAGCAATTTTCGCTGATAGTAATTAACAAATTAATAGCTTATTCTGTCTTAGAGAACATAATATTACCAAATTTTTTTCTTAACTGAAAAAAATATATCGGTGCAAAAAACAAAAGTTCAGTTCTGTAAATTACTATTGAAAAAAAATGTCTGTTAATTTTCGACTACATCGGCAATTGTGATGACGTAATTTGTTTTTATTAAGTAATATTTTAATACAGGTAAAAGTAAAAAAAAAAACGTTTTGAAATTGCTTCCTTCTTTTATTTTAAATTCAAATATATATTTTAAAGCGATTATATATATATTGAAGATTACTAAGTTACGTCAGGAGGGATACATTAGAACAATTAAACAACTGTAATACAATTGACCAATCAGAGACACAGAAAAGTAATTAACTTGTTTTTCAATTCTTATAACAGACAAAGTTGTTTGTCAAAATGTTAACGTTGGACGGATAAGATATGTCACGAGGGAGTCGCTCGGGTCTGTAACGAAACACTCCGATATGATTGACCAATCAGAGACGCAGAACATAATTTAGTTGTTTTTCAATATCTTGTAACCTCTACGAAGTAAAAGGCAGTATCGCCGAAATCGTTGGACTGTGTACATCTGTGGTAAATTGAACAATCTTCTAGCCTAGATAACCACATAATTTAGGACATTATTTTAAAGTGAGGGACATTTATTTTATTGCATACAACATAGTTTTATTTTTTTTTAATATATCGGTTTTAAATGAAATTTTTTTTTCTTAATTACAGTTTAATGAAAATTAAAATTTAACGTAGATTTTTTAAAGCACGTTGCTACTGTAGCAACGTGCTACATCGATGCAAGATCATCATTTAAACTGTTTAAATGTGATCTTTTTTACGAAAAAAGATTTTCTTTTTTTATGAAATTTTTTTTAAAAATTTAAAATCTATTCTAGATAAATAATAATCTTCCATTTTACAAAATTTGTTTTATTCAAAAAAAAAGAGGGGTGATGTAATCTTTTTTTGAAATGGATTCATCAACATGGCAAAATTTTTATAAAATTAATTACCGATGAATTTTGTGTAGGAACTAAAATGAATTTTATTCAAGAAAATGCTATAAAATGTATGAATATTTTCAATAATTTTATAGAAATTGCCTAATTTTTATATTACATCTGGATACATTACTTGTATAAATAATTAAGTGTAATTTATATGTACTGAATAGGCATGTTTTTTCTTGCGCTTGGCTACCTTTAATGTCTACTGAAAAGAAGTACAATACCTTAGTACGATGAATATCTTGCAGGAACTATCAAATTTTATTGTTTGATGTATCGAACACTTTAATTATTAGGAAATATTTTTTAGAAACTGTATTAAGATAAGATTGTAGTTTGAATTAAAAAACAATAATGTGCAGTTATGTATCATATTTAAAATACTCTTATTCTTTTATAGTTTTTTCAGATCATAATAATTGTGTTATTTCCCCACTTGAACAATCTTAATTTTCTTTCATACAAAATCATTGAACCAAATCTTATTGGACATCCTCACATTTTCACATCTATGTTGTTCAATTTCTTTTTTCTGTAATTCTCTAGAAAATTCTAGAAATAAAAGCCAATTATCACTTGTACAAATATTTCCCATTATTGCAGAGGTATTCTTCCTTTATTTATCAAGAGTTTATAATAATAAGAAATTATCTTTTATCTTGATTAAAGATAATTTAAAATTTATTTTTGTTTCCCATATTTCTAAATTTTTCCTGGACGTCAGTTGTAGTTAACTGCATTCATTCCTGGGTCTCTCGATTGTAACCTGAAAAAGAAATCTTTTGTAAAGCTGTTTTATTGCGTAATCAACCAAACCTGTTTAAGCTAAATTTATTTTAATTTTTTTCAGCTCGCTAATAAATAAAAACAGAATATTCAAATCCAAGTAATACTTATTCTAATCCATTTTCAATATTTTCATTTGATCCATTATCATTTGTAGTGAATTGCCAACCGGCACACAAATTTCTGAATACTGTAATACAATCAAAAAGGTTTTATCGTATTTTTTAATTATTTTCAAGCAGGTGCAATTTTTTTATTTATTCTGATTATACAGATGACTAGGTAGAAAAAAAAAATAAGGACATAATTTTTTTAATTACTCATTTTTCTTCTAAATGAATGTTAGTCTACGCTTTAATATATTTTTTATGTAATTAACTTTGTTTGATTAGGTACTTTGGTGGTTAATCCTATACCTCCTTTGTCACTACATTCATATCAAAAAGTTAGCCAATTATTTCAAATAATTTCTTCATTGAAATCATTTACAATTTTTTACTCTGCTTTTTCTTTTCAGTTACAATTACTTTACTGAATTTAATTATATATAGCCGTTTGTAAAACTTCATACAGGAAGAAAAATGCAATCCCAGTTTATATGCATACCTTTAAGAAAATAGTGAAATGACCATGTACTGTAAAGGTTCCATTTATTTTCATAATAACAAGTAGTACACTATAATCTTGTTCTTTATGTGAATTCTCTGTTTTTTAATGTAATGCAAACAATACAATTTTTTCAAAAATATTAATAAGCATTAGTTTCCTAACCTTTTAATTAAATATTTAAATTTAACCTCTTTGGAGAGAGATAAATGTTTTTACTATGTATATTTTGTATACAAATTATGTTTACACGGTTTTGTTGGCTCAAATACAGTAATTTTAATAATATACATAAAATAATTAGGTAGCTTGTAATTGCATGTACTTGTTATGTAGCTAGTAATTTCATGTGGCTTGTAATTGCAGGTTCTTTTTATGTAGCTTAGAAATATAACTGTTTTATCATAAAAAATTGTTTTACTAACATCGAATAACTTACTAACATTAATCACACTAATTTAAGTTTAGTTTATGGGTATTTTATGTATATCATTCATTCTGCTGCATTTGAGTTGAATATCTAAATTTAAATGTAATATAAATCGATTATCAATTATTAAATTATAACTGTGTCTTCAAAGAGGTTAAATTATAATATAATTGATTTTAAGGAATAGGATACATAAACCACTTAAAGGCTGTTTATACAATTTCTCCAGTTTTGTTTAAATTTATTACTTTTAAATAAGGAGAAATTTGTGATTTACTAATTCATAGTATTGGCTTTTTTCAATCGTATTTGATCTGTTTGTGTAAAATAGCCTCGCATCTTATTTTCTTTGTGGATTTGCTTTTATTTTATAATTATCCTAAGTAATTTCTTAAATAAATACCCATATTTAACAAAAAAATTAATTCTAAAATGTCCCTTTGATTATCTATATGTAAACAAATTTAAGAATACAACACATCAGTTTTTTGGCATTAATTTAAAAAAACTTTTCACCCTAACCATCTAACATTTCATAAATCTATTTTTGACACCATCAAACAGTATTTGAAAGTATACTGACTGGACTTCTGCAGAGAACCATCAAGGAACTATTACAGTATATCCATTAGGAATCAGTCAGTGTTACCTTTGATAATTTTTACAACCTAAAAATACACTATATTAAATCTTTCGTATGAGCAAACTATATATATAAACCCCCTGGTTTTAGTCTTCTAGAGTAGTATATGCCATATGCTGCCTGGTGGTTATCCACTGAAATTATTAGTTTATTTCTATAAATGTATATTTTTTATAAACCATTTTCCAAAACCATGTAACACTGAAATTGAGCACATTCTCTTTCTTATACGAGATTAGAATTTGTAATTTAATCGGTACATGTCGCCTGCTATTAATCATTCTGCACCTCCCACTGTTCACATATAGAATTTCTTTGTAATTATATTTCATATTTTTGATGAAAAAAGACCTCCTTATGGATTACTGAATAATAAAATTTAATTTTTTTCTTTCATCCGACAGATAAAGGTAGGTTCAATATTACATTTAGTATTTGCGTTATATGATACCCCCTTTTCACTTGCATTGTCATCAATCACAACTTGATTCCATTTGCTATCATTAGCAACTTACCTTTTTTTCAATAATATAAATTATAGACTTTTTTTAATTCCAGCCAGGATTGGCCATATTATGCTGTGAAAATGCAATCTTAAGAGAATCTTAAAAGGGGTAATTAAGAGGTCTGGATAGTAATGCATACACCTGCCAAGTACAAAAGGGAAAAAAAGAAATATGTAAAATACAAGTAAATTCATTATTATTAAATACTCTCTAACTGATTTCTTTGAAAATTCTTCTATTTTTAATATTGAAAAAATAGAAAAATCCCTTAAGTTATGTTTCTTCAAATCCATAACATTTTTCTATTAAAATTATAAAACAAACATCTTCTGATTAATATTTCCCTAGTTCAATCTTCTAATTCGGTTTCATTTTTAGAAATACAGCTTCAAATAATGTAACTGTAAAACACATAGATTAGACTGTATTATACAGACAGAAAATTTTATATTCTCTGACACAGTTCAAGGTGTATCATTTTAGATTTTTTATCAACACAGCAAATCTGATATGCTGTGAAACAGTTCAGGGTGTATTATTTTAGAATTTTTATCAACACAGCAAATCTGATATGCTCTGAAACAGTTCAGGGTGTATTATTTTAGACTTTTGCTCCACATATGGCAAATCTGATATGCTGTGAAACAGTTCAGGGTGTATTATTTTAGATTTTTGCTTCACAAAACGCAAATTGCTGTGACACAGTTCACGGTATATTACAACTTTTTCCTTAACGGATAGTAAATTCGATGTGCTCTTACACAGATCAGGGTGTATTATTCACATCTTAGCTTATTAGGTACCAAACATGATGCACAATTATTTTTAATATAGTTCTTGATTACATATTGAAATTGTAAATATCTATGTTGTATGCAATGAATAGTTTTCGCGATTGCTTGGTACATAAAGCATTCGTACCGCGTCGCGACCGTATTTCATCAACCCGATATCGTTGATCGGGTTCCGGTTGGGGGTTGCTGTGTATATAAATGTGTCTATATATTGTGGGGGGGGTGATATATAGATATATTAATGTTAGAAATATTTTTTTCATAATATTTATAATTATGTATGTTTATTATGTTTCTTTGTCTTTTCAGCTCATCACTTCGCTACCAGTGGCTGAAGTCCTCCTTATAAATCAATTTAAATTCATAAAAAATTAAATTTTATAATTTAAATTTATATTTTAATTTTAAATTTAATCACATAAAAATTCCTTTGAGTAGTTTAAATTGCTTTATAAAATTTTATTTGAAATATTAATGAGTGAGTTTTTAAATTCCCTTTCTTATAAATTATTTAAACTTTATTCATTTGATTGACAAAATTAATCATTTAAATAAGTTTATGAAATTAAAAAAATAAGTAAATATATAGAGACAATTTCTTAATTAAATTCAGCTTTTAAATCTGTTTCATGTAGGATATAATATGTTTATTTTTAAAAATATATTTTTTTTATTTGATATTTATTATTTTACATAAGCTTTTTCTTAAATTTCTTTGGTAGGTGTTTAATTGAAGGTTAGAGCATTTTTATATCTATCTACAGTTTTAAAAATTTTATTTTTTCTTTTATTTGAAATATTTTAAATTTTGAATACCCCTTTGCTTTCCCCAATCAGCGTTCAGCCACCTGCTTCAAAGAAGATGCATGCTTGCATGGTAGTTTAATTTTTTCAAACCAGGGTCAGCTGATTTTAGAGGTGCCATAATAAATTATTTCATTTTATTCGCTAATTTTTTACTTACTTGCAAAATTAACCATTTTTTGTGGTAAAATCCTAAGTAGAATGTGAAAAAATCCATCTAGCATAACACAGAAATCCAAATTACTTCAAAATTTAATAATTTTTATATGTAATATATTTGGCTTGCATATTAAAAAGACATGGAACTGACCCTGGTTTTTAGTGTGTAATTATTTTATCTTTTTTACATATTTTTGAAATTGTGGGGGAAATAAGTGATTGGTGTAAATAAAGTGTGAAATTGAAGTGCGATCAAGATCAAAGTGTGAAATTAACATTATCTTCCTCACTACACAAATTTACAAACTATAAATATAAAAATGAGACTAGAAATAATACAGATTACCAGATTACATTCCACATCTCATCAACTCTTCACTTCATCCTGCATCCTATTTCTTCAGACTACCAGATCGACCGATCCTTTCAGCTGCTCGATGGATTTGATCTTTGGATTAGCTGTGGCGATAAATGTAAAGCTGTGTTGCCGAATGGTAAAATATTAAGGTACTACTAATTCTTTACTACATCATATAATTTCATGATAATACTAGTATTTATTAAGACTATAGTCTAGTGGTTAACTCATAATTGCAAGTCAAGAGTTCTAAGGTACAAATCCTAGTAAAGACGTTTAAATGGATTTGAATACTAGATTGTGGATATTAGTTTTATTTCATGGTAGAGTTGTTTCGATTAACCACACACTTCAGGAATGGTCGACGTGAGACTGAACAAAACTACACTTAATTTGCATTCATACATACCATCCTCTGAAGTAATACCTCATGGTGGTTCCAGAGGCTAAACAGAAAAAGAGAGGGTCAGGGCCATTAGTTTAGACTCCAGTTTACATCATTGATAGGTAACTTTCTCTTTTGATACTGCAGTTACTTTTATTTCTAAATTTTTAAAAAATTTTAGGTAGATCTGGCATTAAATGTCATGCGAAACAAAGAAATTTTGTGTGGCAAATTACAAAATAAATGCAATAAAGGAAACAACAGTATAATAAAGAAAAGAAACTTAATTGCGTTACATATCAAGAAATGCCAGTATCTGGTCAATGCCTAATTTGTCTCTGATAAATATTTTATTTGAAATATAAACCACCAAAACACAGAAATTAGATAAGTTAAACTTGCCATATTAATTTCCACCGACTGTTTTTTGCAGTACCCTGCATCTCCAGTATGTATTAAATTCTATTTTTATTACATTAAAACTTATTCTTTTTAATGATATCTCTTTTTTTATGATAAATTATAATGTTATCTATTGTGAAATTTTAAATGATATTATGAACATAAATAGGTACAGCGTATACCGAAATGAAACGACTAGCACTAGATAGGGAATCTTTGAGAGCTGCATTAAACTAGTCAAATGACCGAAGACAAAAAAATGAACATAAATGCACTTGTGAAAAAATTTATAATTTACACAAAAATAATAAAAATAAATTATAAAGAATAAGATAGAATTTAATAGCAACTGAAGGTGCAAGATACTGCACAAACCGGTTATTGGAAATAAATAAGGTAAGTATAAATAATCTAATTACTATGTTTAGGTGGTTTATATTTCATATATACAAATTTTTATGAATTTTGTTACTTACAGCAATGAAACTTCATAATATTATTATGTGCATTTCTTGGCTTATATTTCAATGCAACATGTACTTATAATTTAACTCAATTATTCTTTTATAATGTAAAGAATAGCCATGAAAGGCAAATGATTTTGTTTGATTTCATCGTGTAAAATAAATTAAATAAGAATCAAATTATTGTAGTGATAGTCATCTTTTCACTTAGATACCCCCAAACTTTAATGATAATAAAAATGAATTTTGTGTATGTTTACAGATAGAGATGGGTTTTGATAGATGAAACAAAGCAATATCTTCATTTAACGTATTATTTTAATAGAAGATATACTGTGTGAAAATTTAGAAGTGGTTTCACAAGTTTTTTCTTTTTTGACATGTAAATTTTGTTTGGTCCTTTATTGTTTGCTTGCTTTGGCAATGAATCTCTTGCCAGACAGTTTGAAAATTTAATGAAACCATGCTTGCACCTCTTTGTCAAAATTTGTAGAATATACTTACAAAGTAGATTGTACATAAATATTTCAAGAATTTTAAATACCAGAGCAATCAAAGCAAGTGGAAACCTATATAAAATTGTAAAAAATAATAAGAAAATAAATGATGCATTTCATTCTATAAAAATATTAAGTATGATTTTAAAAAAAAGAATTATAAAAATTAGTAAAAGCATCAGGTGGTATACAGATATCCTGTATCGATTTTTGTTACAATTATTCTTAGCTGAAAATTTTAGCTCGGCCAAGTAAGTTCACATAACACACATTCCTGGATGCAATATAGATCTGTTACCATCTATATCAGTGAACCTTACTTCAAAATAACTTTTTGCTTCTATTCTTGGTAAAGCACTCTGATCTTGTATGAGAGGAATCCTTGCTGCCTTAAAAGGGGCTTAGAATTTTTTTGAGCGAGTTGTCTTGTTTAGCAATCTTCTGTGGATTACTCCTTTCTAACCTCCACTTTTTTCCTTTATTTTCTTCCACCTTGATCTACTAAAAGGGTGTTTTTCAATGATATCTTGCTGGATATCTAATGATGTGGGGGATGTAAAAAATTCAGTGTTCTTGGTATCTATCTAGTCTGGAGGAGGGTATAGCTTTTCTTATGTACCTACCTAGCCAGCGACTCTATTTCTGTAAAAAATGTCTATATAAATAGTTCTACGTCAGGTTAAATATTTACAGACCACCTAATGATTCCTAATAAATATTTTTGTTAGAAAAAGTTCAATGCTATCATAAATGAAATGAATTTAATAACTAAAACAAAACTATATTAATTTCACAACCGTTAATTGAATCTGTCTTATTTTCTTTTGTTTCAGGTAACTCAACGGTTCATTTAATATTCTAAGGGAGAGCTGCCATGTAAGTGGCCCTCCTTACATTGTGGTACTCCCTTTTATTGTAGGATAATTTTCTACTAAAGGTACTTACTTTTGTTATTATTGTTTAATATTATAAATTTGCATGTTAAAAATAAGTTGTGTAGTTTTTAAGTTGATAATATAATATTCTGATAAAATCGCGGTAGGTCCCTAGTCCCAGTAGGGTCCCCGATAGGAACTTTCCTGTAGGAAATTTTTTATGTCTACTTTTGTGTATGTTTCTGTTTCAGGTTCAACATAAATTTTATATTAAAATTACTTAGATAAGCAGTGTAAATTAAGTTTTATGAAAATAGATTTAAATTTTGTATATGCTGTGTATTTTTTTTTTCAGGTACAACGTAGATATTATTTTATTATTAGTTAGTTAAGTCGCGTCCGCGATCCCAATGCCTAGTCCCACTAGGGTCCCCTGATAGGAACTTTCCTGTAGGGAATTTTTATGTCTATTTTTGTGTATGTTTCTGTTTCAGGTTCAATGTAAATTTTACATTAAAATTACTTAGATAAGCAGTGTAAATTAAGTTTTATGAAAAATAGATTTAAATTTTGTATATGCTGTGTATTTTTTTTTTCAGGTACAACGTAGATATTATTTTATTATTAGTTAGTTAAGTCGCGTCCGCGATCCCAATCCCTAATAGGGTTCTCCTCCCTAAGGGGGAGGTTTTTAGTCGGTGAGAGCCCGACACTACCGTCTGTTGCGGGCGCAGACGGTGGCTGGTAGAGCTTTTCCTCCTCCTACGCAAAACAAAAAAAAAAAAAAAAAAAAATTAACAGTTCATATTAAGTGCATTACTAATCTTTTTGCCAAGTGATTTTGAGTTGTAGGTGCTGTACTGGGAGTACGTTTAAATTCATGAAAGCTGTGACAAAAAAAAAATTGTTACTGATTCTCAAATGTAATATTGAAAGCGGAAAATGATTATGGAAGATAAAGAAAATTTTAGTTAAAGTGACTATAAACTGTAGTTTCAAATCTGGATTGAATAAAAAGTAAGTATTGTAAATGTCTAATAGAATTTTTAAAACGCAGCAAAATATAAAAAAACACATCTAGAATTGGGCATGATGATTTTAACAAATATTGGGTGCTGAATTAAAAACTTACAAAATTTTGTGTAATACATTGCATTATTAGATACATACGATTTATTTACCAATAAATGCATAATCAGTGTCATACCAATATTTCAAAAAAAATATTATTTATGTGTATTCATTTATAATTTGTTTAAATCAGCTAAGTTTTTGTTATTCAAATACAGATGAATTGAAATACATTCAATACAGTTTTTAAACTATTAAATCATTGGAATTAAATTTTTAAAATAAGCTGACAAATGTTTTCTCGCTTGTATGATGTTTTATCAGTTTCTCTAAATAAAAATCAACAACAGCCATTGGTGGGACCAGATTACAGTGAGGAAAGTTGTGTAACATGTTAGATACAAATTTTGCATCGACAGTGTTATTTCAACATTTGACAATATGTTTAAATTTAAACAATGTTTTATTTAAATTTTATAAAACATTTAATTATTTAAAACAAATAATTTTAATTAACTATTTTACATCTGCAGTGATAGTAGATCATAAGAATTAATTACATTGTTAGTAAGTAGAAACAAAGTATATAATGTGCTAACACCAATCGGCTACGCATAATCTAATTACATGTTCATTCACTTCATTCGATTTAATGCTGGTAAAAGAGTAATCGATGCTACTGTTCCCATCTGTGAGGAATGTTTAGCGATTCATTCTCTGTGACCTAGCAGAAGTTGTATCTTAAGTGGTTTAATTACATAATCTGTTGCAATCATAATGCGTAGATGCAAATAAGCACAACAGATGCAAGAGATAACAATTGCTTTCGCTTTCATTAAGAATATTGATTTACATATGCGACCAGTCCCAGTGTTGAACAGAGTGAAGATGTCGCTTGAACAGGTGAAAGATTTCCTGTGTTTTAGTGGGCTTGGCCTACTCTGGGTAGAAGACAATGGGTAATTGCTTCAGCCCTCGTTTTCCTTATTAAGCCTGGCATGAAATGCTTTTTTCTTGAGAACGGCAGTGCTGTTTTATGGGACTTGTGTCTCATATCTTGTCGCATTCAATACTTTGTTTATCGCAAATAACATATATAAATGTCATAATTATTTTACTGACTTTTTTCAAACTACAATTTCTTCCTAGGTAAGTAGAAATAAAACAAAATTACCGTAATAGCTGTGGTGCCTCTATCATGTTCTAAAATAAATATCTAAACTTCAATCAGATTTAATTTCTTAATTACAAAAAATTGTTCAGATCTCCTTATGGAATGTTAGGACAAATGGACAAAAACTGGCAAGTTTTACATTAGTAAAAATCTAAAGCTATTGTGAAAAGTGCATTCTCCACAATGTATAGACAAATATGGCTTTTACATGAATTCTGGTAAGAAAAAAAAAACAGTGTCTAAATATTTTGTTATTTGTATCGCTGTATCTTAAAAACATATCTGCACTAGAGTTTCCTCTAGTCGATTTCCACTCTCGGGCACTTGCACCAAAATACCAACTTTTGTAGAAATGATTTTTAAAATCCACCACCCATCCATTTCTGAGCCCCTTATTAGTTTCATTATACCGATTAACAGACAAATCTATCTTAATAAAGAGAAGGTATTCAAGCAGTATCCAAACAATAGGAGTAACAATAAAAATCTCCATCGTGAACCAACAACTAAAGCCTTTGAGTGGCTTAAAGTGTAAGGTTATGCATTTTCATTCAGAAGAATAACAGCCATTGAGAGCAGCCTGCACAGTTTGAGTTGTCTAACATACTTCAGTTCATAATAAGACTGATATGGCTGCAGTCCCGAGCTCCATCAATTCTGCTAGTAGATTCTTTTGTTCCCAAAATGTTGTGACAATCATTTTTCAGTTCAATAATATCATCTGAATCTGTATGGCTCACTTCTCTCTGATTTTCTGGCATCATGACTATGTCGCTCGTAATATTAGTATAAACATTATCATCTACAGATTTTAGTTTCACTGTACGCTTGCTCACAAAAAATGAATTACAAAACACAGAATTACAAGTTGGAAACAGCGATATCATCATGTCTTTCATCAATTGCTGCTTTACCAGCACTAAACAGAATGAAGAAGTGGTTGAACAAGTGATTACATTATAAATTCCTGATCTGTGACTTCTGTGTTATACAAGTCACACAAGATACAAGTGATACCATATAAAGTTGATTTCTTTACATTTATTATGACACAATATAACCATTCAATGTGATGAACAGAGTAAAAGGACCAATTTCAGGGCTGAATATCAGCTACAGTTTAGTCAACATTGTTCTGGTATGCAATAATTTTGAGGCAACAGCATCAGAAAAACAATTAAAATATCCATTTTCCTCAGCAAGCCTAACTCGTGATGTTGAGGTTTTATTAAGACTGGCTCAGCGTTTTTTTGGGAATAGATATGTGTCATGTCAGGTTATCTGTTAAGTTGTGATACCTTCAGAGACATACAAATATTAATTATTATTATTATTATTATTGTGAATTAGACTTCTTGAGTCGATTGGAGTCCCTTTTCCTCAAATAGATTCCGTGAATATCAATTACATTTTTGAGCTTTGTCCTTGATATAATTCTGGATTTATCTCTTAGACTGAGGCAATAGCTACTTTCTTAATTTCCCCTTAACAGAGTGATATCTGTCTGCTTATGAAACTTATTTCCCAGGAAAATTATTATACTGAAAGCACAACATACTAGACTTTGATATCTTGATGAATTAATTTACATTTCTTATAATTTAATTCACCGAATTTCTTCATAACAGAAAGCATAAAGATAAATTTTATATAATTTGTGGATTGACTTACGCGTGAACTGTATGTCATTAAACAAATAATTATACTAGTACAACTTGTAGATTTGTTTGTTAATTATTTGCAATAATTCAATAATAACTAAACAGGTAAGTTTTCTTTTTCAGCAATGTCAGAAGGAGTACTGATATGGAGGACTTTTATCCCAGAATTTAATCAGAAATAGAATCTTCATTTTCACTAAATTAGATTGGTGAAGAAACAGCAAATCTGTGAGTTTTTAATTTAATTATTATAATATATAAAATGTGCAATGCAAAAAGTAAAAACCTTTAAAAAGTTTATGTAGAAAAGTGGTAACATCAACGTACATTAAGTGTCTGGAAAGACAGTTGTAACAAAAGATTAGATGGGCTCTTAAGAAAAACAAATATTCCACAGGTTTTTTAAGTTCAGAGGAAACATTTAAAAGGATTAAGAAAGCTTGAGATTAACTCATCGCTTCTTGATTCTATAAATCTTTGTTTATTTTATTATAATATTTAAAGGTTTTGCTCTATATTGAAGCTTATGAATGTAATTAAATTACAATATATGAAAAATAATTTGTCTTGAAGATCAATACAATATTAGTAATGAAGCGATTAATTTGGATAACATCGAAAGTTCCAAGTCTTTTAGAATAGTTCATATAAGAGATGAAGCATATCCTGGCGGGTTTCAATGTATCTACCAAAGAGAGAAACAAACGATCTGCTTAATTTTAAAGGGAAAATTTTTAAGTGTTTTGGGATAAGAGTGACATTTACACTTTCACTGTTGGGAAATTATATTTATAACCACCGATATTCTTTAACAGAATTTACAAAATTTGCTGGAATATTATAATTTTCAAACTAAAACTAAAAAATCACTTATTTTTTTTTGAATAAGTGTTAAGAGAATAAAGCTCGTCAAATGAAAACACCTTTAAATCATTAATTCACCTTCAGGCATGAATTTTATTTGTAACCTGTAAATTATGGTAGTAAATAATTTAAATTGTTATCCACTAAAAATTTCTGTACCTGCCTTAATTTAAAATTATATTTTAATAAATGATGTCATTCTGTCATTAGAGAATTTTTAACAGTTAAGCCCAAAAATATAATTTTAATAGAACATATGAGATGAAGAGGTAATAATGATTTGAAAATTAACGTAATCATCACAGTTTACTTATTAACTAGTAAAGAAAAATTCAATTTTAAACCAAACATTTGGCATTTTGTAATGTTGTTCAGGAGAGGTACAGTGGTGGGAAAGTTTCTGTTATTATACCATAATTTCTAAAAAAAAATAAACTCGCCTTACAGCAGCTGTTGATGTAGCCTACCATCGACATGTCACTGCCAATCTATTCTCAGCAATATTTAGAAAATACACTTTCATGATTTGTTACACCTTCAAATGTAACATTTGTCTTTGAGATCATTCTGTTATAATACAGCATTACTTTGTTCTTAGTACTACATTAAATCCCTAATCTTATAAATTTATTATTTTTCATACCTATAAATATCTTTTGTGAACAAAACCAAAAAAATGGGGATATAGTGGTTGTTATTTTTAAAATATTGTTACTATAAATTTATATGTAAATTATAATACTATCGCAAACTATAATCCCATTTTACACTTTATAATTTTCACTGTACTTATTCTATCTCTTTTTAGAGCTTATTTATTTTTAAATTTACTACAAAATGAAGCTATATTTGTCATAGATCTACTAGTTCATCAAATGTAACAAGTACATCACATATTATCAAGATACCTCAGAACTTACTAATGAGAAATAAATTTTTAAAAAACAAAAAAAAGAAGAGAAAAAATTGATTGATAGATAGAGCAGTTGATGGTAATAAATGGACTTTTACTCTGTTTTTCATACACAGAATCTGTTCTTACAGTGTTCTGCATTACCTATCCAAATGCTACTTGATCAGAGTAAGATGTGTATTATAACGTACTTAAAATATCATACTCAAATCCATGATAATTAAAAGAAAGTGTATACTTATATTACTATGTTTATTCTGGATAGATATTACTGTGCAGTGTACTGACAGGACAGCTTAACAGCAAGTGTACTATTATATTTATAAGGTAATTTAATTTTTATATTAGCAAACACGTCTAACAAGACGTCGCCATTTCCCAGTTTCTGGAAAATGTTTTAAATTCTTTAAGATAAAAAATTTCATTTTCTATTTTCTAGAATATTTCTAAAACATTTAGTTATACCGATAAAACAACTTAGTAGCTGTGGTATCAATCAGTATCTGAAAAGAAACTTGCTTTTCAAGCCTTTTTTTTCAAGCTTTTAAAAATTTAAAAGAAAAACGTGTTTAAGCAACTGTGAAATCTACGGGATTAATTTAATCAAAGAATTTTATATAATATAAAATTTTATGAGAATGAAATGAGATTGCTCTAAGATGGAAGTTCATTTTGTAATTTTCTGAAAATGAATCGGTTAGATTTCAAAAAACTCCAACTAGCTGCTCAAAAAATTTTAAAAGGCAAGCCAACTTTCATTCTGCAATTTAATGGGCAACTGCATACTTTAAGTAGTGAATGACCAGAGACACTGATAATACAGACATGTTGAAACCTGCATAATTTGACATCTTGCATGGCAGTACCAACTTAATTTGAACATTAAATTATATATGCTATACAATACTAAATATTCTTGTTTTATATTCTGATCAAATTTAATTTTTTTTAATAAATAACAGGCTTTTATTTATTTAGTTTATGTACTGTAATATTTTCGTAAAATCAATTCTTTTATTGTCCATATCTTCCTCTGTACCAAATGATTAAAAGGAAAAGCAAAATTCAGCACAATCCGCAACAGTACAGAATCAAATAAAATTTATTACCTCATTTATTTTTCTTTTTTCATTTATACACCAATAGTACTTTTGAGGAATTCCTCATCAGTTGGTTAAAATTAAAAATTCTTTACTTTTAAAATTTTGTAAAAATATCAAAATCACACATTAAAATATTGTTGTACGCAGTCAAAAATTAAAATTTTTTAAAAATTAAAAATTCTTTAATTTATTAGACATGTTTATGGCCAGCCACTAAATACAGCACTGCATAAATATAATATAAATTTTATCTGACATCGACAAAAGTGCTGCTATTTTTTAGCAGCTTTGATAAGAGAATCATTATCAAACTCTGCAGATTGATCAAGCTGAATTTCCGTTTGTATTTGTAAATATTTTTCTGAAATGTTCAGTTTTTTATTATTGTAATCATTTTCAAATTAGTTTTTAAGTCAGTAATGGAATGTTTATTTATTATTAGATGGTCAGCAACATTAGAGAATCCAACTTTATTGTTTTTATAATAACTAAAATGTTCTGCAAATCTTGCTCTAAATGATCTGTTATGTTTTCTCAATATAAATTTTATCAGTCGCTGCATATTATTTTATATGATACCACATAAACTGTTAATTAATAATTATTATTATGGTTTCTTAAATGTCTTATATGATTGTTTTGCTTATATGCTAGTTTATATTTTTCATGGAAATGAGTTTAGAAGGTTGAGGAGAAAATAATGGAAAAGAACCCTTTTTTTTATTAAAAAAAGCCACAAGATGGCTATTTGGAAGACATCTGCAACTGACAAGACATAAGTAAACAAATAAATTTTTAAGTTTCTACTAAAACAAAGTGGTTTTTAAAATGAAGTAATGCAATTTATTAAAAAAATAAATAAACAAACTTGTCCATGAATATCACCACATACAGTTACAGGTGTTGATACGGGCATAATGTTTGGTTCTTCTAGAACCAAATCACACACTGTATCACATAATTTCTGTAAAATACAAATGAAGCCAGGATTAATTACACAAAAATAAAATAAAAATGTCTACTGTAACTTAAAAGTTCTAACAAGATCTAAAATTTACAATTCTAAATAACAAAAAAACAGCTGTTTTATATATAATTTTTTATTTATACTATTTTAATGTGTTTATAACTTCTACTACTATGGTATTAGAGAAGCTGGTTAACCGTACCTTAACAGCAGTTGAAATTTCATTTCTCTATAACAATTCTATGAAACACTTTTTCAGACTAAATATCTTTTTTAGAAGAGTTATTCTTAAAATATTTTATCATTCTTTATGTATCATAATACTGAAACTATATCTGAAAAGATTAGAAAATTCTAAGCTGGCAGTTATAATATATATATATATATATATATATATATATATATATACATACAGCATTTATGGCGTACTTATAATAATAGCAGTTATTTCATTTACAATAATATGAAATTTTGTTGCATGTTTTAACATGATAAATTCTGCTAGGACTTTTTATTTGTAACAAAATCTTAAATGAAGTGCTAAGATATAATTATAAGATATTTATTATCTACATACATTCCCATCCAAAATATATCTTGGGACTCGTTAAAAATGTGACAGTTTTTGGAATACAAAATACTGGATTTCTAATCACTCTGAGGCACCTAAGAATCAGGAAGACTGAATTTAGGAAATTTTAATTTTCTCACATAATTATATTTTAATTACAAATTTTATGAAAATGCTTCTTTGCCACAAAAACATTTGTGTCAAACCAGATTACAAAATTATTTTTATGCAGCACATTGCTTCAACCTGTTAGGTGCTTCACTTTTAATCTTTATTAAATTACTAACCCATCAAAACTAAATTAAAGAATCTTCTTTTACAAAATTAACTTTATTTTTTTGGTGTGTTTTAAATAATACTACAAAAAACTGAATTTTCTGTATCCTTATTTTAAAACTTGCAAGTAGTACAGACTGAACTAATTAATTCCTCCTAGATTTCATTTTGTACTGCTTTTACTTTTTATCTTCACATATTTACTTAAAAATTATTTCATACATTTATTAGTTTTACAGATTAATAGAAATTTTACCCACTTTTTACAAAAAATTTTGTATTTTGTGATAATATTCTGATCAAGGTTTTTCCATGACTTTTCTCCACCATTCTAGGTAAATTAGAATAGTTATTTTTATTATCAATGAATTAGCATACTTATCCTTTCCAGAAGTGATTAATATAATGTATAATTGTGAATTTGAATAAAATATTTTTTTAACATCTTTTACACAAAACCTTTCATCCCTGTACTTGCATACTTAAGTTTACAGTTTGGAAAATGTATTCACCTTATATGTTTGGTTTATAAAATTATATTACCATCAGTAATCGCAAACATTAATATATTAAATGTGAGCCAAAAAAATACAGTAACAGTAATTTCATTGGTTTGTTAAACAATGTCAGTAGTATTTAATCAGGTTTATGTCAGTGTGTGCAGGTTATAATAAATAACATAAACCAGTAAACAATTTTATACTACTACAGTGGTCGGCCTAGCCTTGTGACATGAACTGACGATGAAAATCAACGATAAAATTTGTGAAAATCGCCGCATTACAGTTACAGAACTCTTGCTGCATTTCCCCCAGACTTGCATGAAATTGTATCAGGGAAGCTTGGTTATCACAAGTTACGTGCAAGGTGGGTGCCAAAAATCTAAGGCGGCAGATTTCTACAGAGAAGGAATTGAAAAGCTTGTGCTTTTCAAAACATAAGTTACTTTCTGGACAGCCCTCGTATATATATAATATCTACCACCTGCCAAAATAGTGGTAGTATAGTACAAGTTCCTATTTCTACAAGCATGTAATCCACTGACAATAATTTCTCATAAATAATAACCAAAAACTGCCTTGGAAGATAAAAAAAGGATATATATATATATTGTATTTTTTATAATCAAAAACCAACTTGAACAAGTCAAGTACAGAATTACAAAGTAAATTAAATGACACTTACCTTATTTTTCTTTTCTTTATTTCAATAGCTCTTTCACAGGATCCTGCATTTCAGTTGTATATAAATTATATAAAATTATAATCAAAACAACAATTTTTTTAGAAAAAATCAAAATTAAAATTATTATCATATACAGAAAACATTAAGTCAATAAAATAAATATTACATACATTTAAATATGACATTAATTAAGAATAAAAATTTAAAATTAACTTTAAAAATAAAATAATTATAAGATTCATACCATGTAACCTAAGACTACATAAGGTAACATTGGCTGGTCAGGTTACATGGTATAAATCTTGTAATTATTCTATTGACTTCATGTTTTCTATATATGATAGTAATTTCAATTTTAATTTTTTCTAAAAAAATTGTTATGTTTTGATATGTAATTTTATATAATTTATAAATACAACTGATGTTGCAGGATCCCACAAAAGTGCTATTGGAATAAGGAAAAGAAAAAATAAGGTAAATGTCATTTTGTTTACTTTGTAATTTTGTACTTGGGTTGTTCAAATTGGTTTTTGATTATAAAAAATACAATATATTGGTACAGAGGAATATGGGTCTTGTAAGTATTGACTTTATAAAAATTATATATATATCTGTGTGTGTGTGTGTGTGTGTGTGTGTGAGAGTGCACACACACACAGAGAGTGAGAGAGGGACAGACAGACAGACAGACAGAGAGCGAGAGGAAAAACTATTTTATTAAGCATTAGACAAAATTTAAATCAAATTAATAAAATGGAATTGAAAAAAAACAATTATATAGATAAAAATATTTATTTAATATTACAATATTTTAGATAAAATGTATCTATCCATCCATAACATAATGCATTAACCATAAAATATAAAACAAATAGTAATAAAATAAATAAGTTATATGGCATTCTGTGGTTGACTTAAATTATTTTAATTACACTACTGCACTACACCTTTCAACAAAATAACTTCTGCCCACAAAATTTTTTTAAATCACTATTTTTTTAAACTTTTTGCATCACAAATTTTATTTATTTTTTTGTATTTATTAATAACTAATAAGTATTACATTTCATAATTTGTTTTCTTCTTTAATTTTTAATGACCTCTGATATCTGTAATAAAAAATTATATTAATTTTATAAAAAAATAAATAAATAGTTTTATCTAAGTATTTTTCAACACAATACTAATCACTAAGCAAATGTTTTTCTCTGAAGGTTACATCTGTAAAACATTATGAATTCTATATATTTCATACCGAAATGAAAGTTGTTCCTACTGTTATTGTTATTAAGTATTAAAATTTACTGAAGAAAATCTCCACAAAATGCAGAAATTATACAAAAGGGTACCTTGCTTTTCTTCATTATTATAATTGAAATGTTCTATAACTTTCTTTAGAGGTTTTAATACAAGAAGTAACACTTCAGAATTAAAATTATTATAATAAAAACAAAAATTATTATAATAAAACAATCTATGATCAATTTCAACATGAGAACTATCTGTTTAATGCTATTTCAGCTCTCATTAAAGTAATTATTTTTGTTGCAGGATACGTTTAAAAATACTATCATGATATACAGTATGAAAATAGTTTTAAAGAATTAAGCAAGAATTATATCATAGGAATTGATGAAATACATCTGAATTACCTGTTGGTATATGAAGAAGTAAAACTGGAATTTATAGATTTTAATAAGAATGCAATAGCAAAATAAAAAACAGGAGCAAATACAGGTGAGAACTATCACACAATCACTTTAATGTGCTTATAAATCATGTGAAGGTGTATTAGTTGAGGCCAGTTCAATCTCAGGAACAGTATAGAGGTACAAGAGAGGTGGTCATTCTAGTCCTTAGACCAGGGGTCAAAATATTCTAGCCTAAGGGCCATACTGACTCGTCCACAACCTTGGAACCTTGAGAGCCTAGAGCTAACTAGCTCATGATACCATCCTACCGTAGTTTAGAAATACGTGAAAATTTTCATTTCAGGACTAGCTGGCGAGTGAGATGGCACAGGGACCGAGGGTGGACTCCACTCCATTCATAATTTCAATTGGTACTTATGAGCAAGGACATTTCATTGCGGCAGAGGTAGCCGATGAGTGTGCTGTGCATTACGTATTGTTATGACTACTTACGACCATGCTAAATGTATAGTAGTGAAATTTTGTGGAGTAGAGAAATAAGTGCAGGATGTCGAAAAACTACAGTAGTGCAGCGATCTGAAAAGTTATACGTAGTGCGATTAGTGTGTTTTGTGACTATGGTTTTTCAGTGAAAATACAGTGTGTTTAATTGTGGGAGTTTAATTTAATTAATTAATTAAAAGTGTAATTTAATAGTATTAATTGGCATTATTTTGATTTGAAGTTACATCTCTTTTGTGTGGATTTGCATAAATATGGAAAAGAAACGAAAGATAGAGAGTGAGTGCAGAACATTTAAAGAGCAATGGGGATATCAATATTTGTGATCGAGTCAAGTAATAAGGCAATGTGTATAATTTGCAAAAAAATAATATCAATTCTCAAAGAATACAATATAAAATTGTCATTATGAGACTAAACATTCTCAGAATTACTCCAGATTTACAGGAAGCCTACGGTTAGAAAAATATGAATCTTTGAAATGCAAGTTGAAATCTCAGTAATTGTTGTTTAAGAAAGTAAATGCTGAACCAAAAGCAGCAACTTGGTCAATCCATTTGAAGTGACCCAAGAGTCAAAAACAAATTAAAACTTAATTTAAACAGTACTAAGATTTTTCAGAACTTCAATTGGAAATGACTGATTTGCAGTGCAGCGATATTTTTAAAGAAAAATATTTAAATCATCATTGCTGGAATTTTATAAGCGTCTTCCACTCACACAGTTTGATCAGGTGCATAAATTTGCTCGTGTCTTTTTTTCTGCTTTCGGCACTACTCATATACGTGAAAAAATATTCTCCAAAATGAAATATATAAAAAATATTTATAGACCCAAATTAACCGATTATCATTTGAAGTCATCGTTGACAATTTCCATGAATAAACTCCACAACTGCAAACAATTGTCAGTGGAAAGTTACAGCTACTTAAATCTCAATAATCATAATTGTAATGTTTAATTTCATTATGGGAATTACCTATGTACGTCACTTACTGTTGTTTTGGAGATAAATTTCATATCATTAATTACTTAAAATATTCAATTTCATTATGTATGTTAGTTATTGTATTTCTTAATCGGTCGTTAAATAAAAACATCTGATTATTTTGTATGATTTACATACTTTTTAAATAATTTTACAATGTAATCAAAATAGACTGTAGCCGGTTATTGGGCATGTCGATGGGCTGGATTGGTGGTGCTCACAGGCTGTAGTTTGGAGACGCCTACCTTAGACTAAAAGGGAAGGTTTAAGAGTTATACCTAAAGACATTCAGAGATCAGAGAGGGGGTTTTATAATGTAGAACAAAATAAAGTTTTGTTGATGTACTCATCATGAAATGTAGCTTAATTTCTGAAAATAAAAACTCATTTAAAAATTCCCTATCATGATAAAACCTATCCTGTCAGTAGAAAATTCAAATCGTTTAAATTTTTGTCCTTTGGATAACCTTTCATAACATCTGAATTTTATAATCAATTAAACATAGTTGTTTTTTAAATGTAAGTGAATAGTTGTTTTTGGAACACTCAACTCTACAGAACACTTATGCGCTGATTTTTTTCAGACTATGCAAATATTGTTTATATCTAAGTGTAGCTAACTTAAACTTAACAAATCACAAAACACACCAAATATTCTGAATCGTAATCATGGTGACTAACAAGCTGCATACAGCTACTGAGCTTGTAACAAAGCACATATGTGCTGGTATAGAACTTGTTTACGAATCGAAAACTTTGCCATTTCTCTTTACTTTGGCATACAATTCAAGTCATGCTTGTTCCAAAACTGTAACTGGCTGCAACTTCACCATTATTTTACTGACACTGTACAAACCATGATGATAATATTTTTCCCAAAATAATTTAGAACTACATTTTTATTTTATGAATTTTTTTTAAGAACGTTTATACAGATGTAGCAAAATAATGAACAGGAGAAAACAGTAGCACTTAAAATAGTTCCATTTGCTTCACTCTGTTCAAAAGAACAGCCTAATAATCGCACGTTTTGAGAAAATGTATTAAAAGGTGGAATCGACTGCAACTTATATCTACTAAAAGCAATAAAAGAAGATTCATACTTGCATACCTAAAAAACATCCACAATTGTTTTCCAAAAATATATGGACTAAAATCTAAAATTAATTTTTCATAAAATTTGTCTTAATTAGTAATTATTACCTTACGGCTCTTGTAAGTTGATAAAAATTAGTAATAGCAACAAAAACATTCACACTGAACAAACTCCAGTTCTTTGGTATAATGACAAGAGAGTATCTTGACCATACAATACCAGTTGCAGCTAATGCAGATGACTGTGAAACACTCAATTTTTCAGCTGGACGTTGAATGTCACCAAGACCAGCTATTACAAGGCCCTGACAAATAAAATAAAATCTTTTATAAAAATTTACAGTTTTGTGCGTGTTTGTGTGTGTATATAGATATATATATATATAAACACGAGGTTTGTTTAAAAATAGACCAATCTTTATTATTTACGCAGCAACAAAGATATTTAATTTAGTAACATTTAGTTGACAGCAATGTCTTCTACATAATCTCCTCTGTAACCACCTGTTTTTGGATTGTTGATATCTCGTTTAGTGTTCATGTTATTGTTATTTGGGTGCAATATGTTTAAGTGTTAATAGTGATTTTTCTAACGTGCAATTTATTGATGATTGAACTTTTGTCTCAATGTCATAGCCGTAACCCCAGCTTTCGTCTCCCATTACGATCCTTTGCATGAATGTTTCATCATCGGCTTGTTCAAGGAGTCGCCAGCATTTGTTCACTCAATGTTCTTTCTGCTGTTAGGTCATCAAACAAGGAACAAACTTTTGTAACTCTATGCATGTTCAATTTTTCAGTCAAAATGTCATGGCATGATCCAATTGAGATGCTAACCGTTTCTGAAGTTCTCTGACAGTCAATCGGCAATTTGTACACAAGAGACCATAATTTCTTGAACGTGTCATCAGTTGAAGATCTTCTTGGTCGAGGGTTATCTTCAATTGACTGACAACCAGTTTTAAATTACGAAAATCATTCGTAGCATTGCATATGACCCAGAGCATCATCTCTGTAAGCTTCTTTCAAAACTTAAAGGGTTTCTGTGAGTTTTGTCCAGTTTCACGCAAAATTTTACGTTGTATAGTTCTTCCTGAAAAACGCACATTACAAAAATCACTACTAACATTTAAACATGTTGCACTCTAATAATAATAACAATAACATGAAAACTAAATGCGATATCAACAATCCAAGAACATGTAGTTACAGGGGAGGTCATGCGGAACACAATGCTGCCAGCCACACGTCACTAAATACCTCTGTTGGTACATAATTTAAAACATTCTTGTCTTAAACATATTTGTCTATATATATATATATATATATATATATATATATACATAGACAAATATGTTTTTATATACATTAATTTATTTACATTAAATATTTTATAGTCCATTTCTTTTTCTCTGTACATAACTATATATAATATAATATTTTTTCAACCTCCACAAAGTACAGAATTACAGAACTACTTTTTTAAATTCATCAAAACGTTTTCAGGCCCAAGCCCTTCTTCGATGATATTTTTTATTTTAATAAATTCTTCTTTGTTTTCATTTAGACATTAATTTTAGCTTTTTACATTTTAAAAATTTCAGAACAATTGTTTTGAAATTTTTAAAATGTTTTAAATTTTATTAACAAGCAATTTTTACAAAATAAAATGTAAAAAGCTAAAATTAATGCGTAAATGTAAACAAAGAAGAATTTATTAAAATAAGAAATATCATCGAAGATGGGCTTTGGCTTGAAAACGTTTTGATGAACATAAAAAAGTAAAGGTAGGAGTGTTCTCTAATTCTGTACTTTGCGGAGGCTATAAAAATAATATTGTATTATATTTTTACTTTTTCAAACATTACATACCTCTTATCAAATAATTATTAAAAAATAAATACTTAAATCCACTAGGTACAATAAAAGCAGTAGCAGCTCATAGCTAAAATTAGTGGCGATGTTGCTCCAGAAAATTTTTAGCTTTTGTTTCATAATTTTCTAAGAGGAAACAAACATCTATAAAATGTTAAAGTTTTCTATAAAAAAAAGAATCGATCAGAGTAACTAGAAGCAGGATAATAATTTAATTCTACACTATATCACATTCAAGAATAAGGTACATGGTTTTAAGCACAACAGATGCAGAAAAAAAAATACCTTCCACCAGCATGCAAGGGTCAGCACTGCGGGAGCGACAGTGCTCTCTCTCCCTTATAGCCTTGTGTGCAACTTCCTATGTGTGCACATGCAGAACAACCAAACACCACACTGCTGGAACTGTGAAAAGCACAGTTTCATACAAAGATTTTTGTATCTTTTTCATAAGTTGTGAAATGGCTACTAACATTAAGCTCAGGGATTATATATTGTACAAGTGCATAAAAAGAATTAAAGAAAAAAGGAATTAATATCTAGTGGAAATAGGAGTGCTGCAGTTCCTAAGTGCCTATATGCAAGCCGTCACTGAATAAAAGGTACGAACACTCATCTATATATAGTGATTTCAGAGCTTTAACTCAATCATCAGCAGACCAATTTTTTTGTAAAATTCACAATTATAAATAAAATATAGTTATTTAAAAAAAAAAATAGTTAAAATTTTAGAATCATTAGTAAAAATTTCCTATATCCCATGGTAACATAGGAGTTTTCATGTTATGAGTTATTTAAAAAAAAACTTTATTTATAACTATGTACAGGTGGTCAGGAAGTCACCGTACCCTTAAAGTTAATGAAAAGTATGAGTTAGGAGATTTGTTTAGAACATATGGTATTTTCATTGGGATCAGTTGGCAACAGTTTTTTACGTCACACACTCTGAGCAAAAGACAGTTGTGCAAAAATGGTTGACATGAGTAGTTACAGCATCGAGGAGTAGTTAATGATAAGTGTAAGAGGTTCATGAACAACATATGAATCAAACAATGAAGCTAATTAGCAATATGTTTCGGTAATAAGCCGCCATCACAAAACAACAATGTTGGCTTGGGTAAATGTGCATTTGAAATAGGCAGTGTTAAAGATAGACCACAGAGTGGATAAAAGTTAATGCAGTTGGAAACACGCATTGCTGTTGCATTTTCCATTGAACAATTCCTAATGAAATCAACTTGTAAATGGTCAGCTAAACTTCATATACCACAGACAACAACGCAAGATCATATGAAAAAGGACTTGAAAGTTAGGCCGTTTCGTCCAATGTTCATCACTGGACTGTCAGACTGCAAACATGGAACGTCGTGCTGCATCCTGTTGAGCTTTATTAGAAAAATTCCCTGCTGCAGTGCACCGTGTAAAGGTGCTTTTTACAGACAAATTTGCAATTTATTGCAGTTCATATGCCAGAAATTTGTTATTTTGGGTGAAAGAAAATCCTATTATGCAACATAGATGGAAAGAAATACCGCATGTCATAATATGAGCTGGAATGACAACTCGTCATTTGCTTGGTTCATATTTTTTTGATGGGCCAATGAATGCACAAACTTAAGATGTTGAATGCACGATTAATACCACAACTTCAAGAGAAGGATCTCATGGAACAAGTACAGTTGCAGCAGAATGTAATACCTGCACATGTTGCTAAATCAGTCCACGTGTTCCAGGATGTTGGATTGGCTGCGGTATTCCAGTGTCACCAGCTCCATTATCATGACCACTATGAAGTCCTGATTTTAACACACCATTATTTTTAGAAATTCTAAAACACCAATAGAAGATGACTTTTCACATTCGTTTTTATTTTCAATCTCAACTAACATACTTATACGGATAGAACATATTTGCATTTTAGTGGAGGTTACTTTTTGAATACATAAAGATTGACGGTAAATACAAACCCTATTAATTTTGTGTGAAAAGTTGTCTTTTGTATTCTGCATCTTATAGATAATGGTTCACTTTTTTTTCATAAAAAGGTGTGATGAATGGTTCTATAGTCACCACACTCCACAGCATTATTCTTTTTTGGCAATGCAATAAGCATTGATTTCAGCCAATGTGTTGGAATTTCCCCTGAGCATAATATGAGTTGAAAAACTGGCCAAAACACAATAGACAATTGATCGTCCTTCAGTAGTTTTAATAGTGTGCCGTGCATTTTTTCAGGTCCGACAGCTTTACTATTTTTCATATTTTTAATTGCTTATATCATGTCTTCTTTCATTTCATCTTCATCTAGACTTTCTTCTTGACCAGAATTGACATTATCCAGCATACGCTGTGCAGGCCTTGCATCACCAAATAATTCTTTGATGTATTTTTTTCCATTTAGCATTTTTGTCATTCTCCTCTAGTATCATATTATCATTTTTGTCTTTCAAGTTATTTAGTACCACTTTACAGTACAAACCAGTGAATACTTTCATTTTCTTATGGACATTGAAAAAATCGTGTTTAGTCTACACCTCTTTGATTTTTTGACACTTCATCTTCAGCTATTCATCTTATGGATCTTTCTGCAAATAATTCTGCCCAGTCTCATGCACTCATTTCCATTACCTTTCGTCATTCTTTATCACTCGTAAATTCTAATATTTCAGTGGTCATCTATGCATTCCTTCTACTACACTGCAAGGCAAGGTGCCTCATTCTGAATTCTAGACTGCCCTAACTTCTACTTTTCCCAGATGACATTTAGGTCTGCTACAGACTGCAATTCCACCATTAAATCTTTCATTTCTTTCGTAGCATGCATATGAATATCTGATTCTAGCAGCTTGCGATCATTGATCAGTTGTGGTAACGGTGATTTGCCCATCTGTGGAAAATGTGATTTTAACATAATAACAACTAGGTTGTAATCAGAATTCACATCAGCGCTAGGATATGTCTGCTCACATTTAACATATTTCTTCATGCTGACCTCTACTGAATTTTGCATTCCAATCGCCCACCCAAGACTATGGTGATTTCACCTCTTAGTGAGTTTTAATAATGTTGCAATCTGTTCATAGAACCACTCGATTTCCTTGCCATCCTTGTCTGCAGTAAGTGCATAAACTTTAATAATATTCAGAAGACAAATTAGTTAACTTGATTCTTTCCAAAAACAGAACGTAATCCAAAACCCCATTGCCAATGTGTTCAACCATCAAAACAGGAGCACCCACTCTGTGACTAGGATCATTCAAACCGGAATAGAAAATCACTGCTTTGTCCAGCTTCACACTTCCGCAGCCAATGCCCTCACTAAGTCCAAGAATGTCTGTTATATAATTGCTTCCTCTCTACATCAGTGTTATGCAGTTTACCAGCTTGGAACAGACTGTGAATGTTCCGTGTGGCTAATTTTACGTTCCTATTGTTACTGCAGCTTTCATTTGTCAAGGAGTCGGTGCAGCCCCATCTGGAAATCCGATTGGGGGCTGTTTTACTTCCAGCTGATGATTTTACAATAACTCATGCCATGTTGACTGTTGACAATACTCCACTGGTTTCCCCGATGTCTTTTGGGGGATTTTCTATCAGGGTTTACTCCTCTATAGCATGGTCTCATTTTGAGACCTTGGAGACTCTTCTACACAACCAACACACCATGTACTTGGCTGGGGTACATAAACGTGCCACAGGTTCTGATTGCCATTTCATTTCTCCTTCTGTAGGACTAGCACCATATGATGGTTGAATTCAAATAAGTTTTCTCAAATCTAACTTCAACTTAATTTATGTAAGCTATTTTTAAAGATTGAAGAAGTATGTTTCATAATATTTGATACAAACATCTCATCATGTAGTTCATGATAATTACTGATCTTAGATTGATTTTTAATTTTTGTATAACTAGTGTTGTTTTTTTTTAACAAAAAATAATTTCTGAACAAACTGAAAACAGTAATACAAGTATCATCCTACTTCTTGTACCTTTGCCAGCCTGAGAGTTGAGATAAGATATTGCAGTTATGCAATATACCCAGCTATGTACAGAGTTTGTATGTATCTAAACAAAAAATATTCATTTTTGACTACATGTTCAAATAAAACGAAAATGACAATTTCCCTTTTGTTTTCCTTCTGTCCCCTATTTTGTGTTTTTCTACAGAAATACTTATATCAAGATCAGATTTTATTCTCAATACAATGAAAGGCTTATCATGTTTGCTAATAAAACATACTTTTATAAAGCTATGATTATCAAGATATTGAAGATTAAAAAATTGACATCACCACCATTTTAGAATTAGTAAATATGATTACAAAATAGGTGATAATTTTTTATTTATTAATTAGAGAAAGTTGCTTAAACATATCTACCCTGTACAAATGTTTACATATTTTTGTCCAAAGAAGAGATGGGATGGACAAAAAGTGGTAGATCCAGAAATTAATGAATTAGATACAGCAGAAAGATGACCATTATGAAAGAAATAGAAGAAAAATAATACAAATGGTTTGGTTATGACTAAAAAGAGACAGAAAGAGAAAGAATAAACCAAGGTCAGAATGGAAAAGAGACATTTCAAGGTAGAGTCAGAAAAGAGCATAGTGACCATGATGAAAATAAAGATTGAAAATTAGATAAATATTAAAATGATTCCTCAATCCAATCTTTAGATAAAATTTTTTTTTAGCAAACACAAAATGGATGGCAGAAGAAAAACGAAGGGGAAATTACCATTTTTTATAGAACTTTTTTGTTCATTTTGAAATGTAGAGGCAAAAAAATGAATAGCCAGATACACGTTTTTGTTACACATTCCACATTTTAAGTGGGCATTTTCAGTGAAATATTACCTTCAGATAAAAAGCAGCATCAAAAAAACTTCCTTATTATTGTGTCATAATACTCAGCATAACTGTTGTTTTATGGGTGGAGCAAAATGTTAGTTCTTATCTCTAATTTTGTTAATGCATTATAAATTTTAGATACCACACTTATAGTCTTTCATCATATAGTATGTAATCAGATTTAGAAAATGTAATATATTTTGTATTGTAATTTTGCATGACCTGGTACATTTTTTAGGTTATATTTGTTTATTAGATTTTATCACTTATTCTCATCGGTTCATATTTTTATTTATTACTTTTTCTTTAGTGTTTTTATTTTATGCACTGCTTGCTCGGTACTGATTTTTCATGTATGTACATCTTGTGTATGTGTTATGTAGTGACCCAAGCATCAGTACAGAATAAGGAAAATTTGAATGCGGCTGCTTCCAGATCAAGTACAGAAGCGACTGGCACTAGTCATTCTGAATCGACCTCTAATAAAACATCTAATATTATCAGTAAATGATTATCAGTAAAACATATGATGATTATCAGTAAAACATCTAATATTATCAGTAATGATATCGTTAATAGCAGTGTAACTAATATTAGTGATGGTAAACTGCCTGATAGCCCTTTACATGAATTTATTTCTGATACTTTTACGGCAAGTAAACAAGATTTATTAGAAGTTGAACAGAATATGAAGAAACTTGGAATAACTGATGATGCTCAATCAAGATCAGCTAAAAATGGTTTGTATACGGTTAGCTTTTTTAATATTTTTTTTTTATTTATTTATTTTCAGTCATTTATTTACTGAAAAATCATTTTTAAGTATCATTTTAAGTTTTCCTCTGAACATATTAACTATTTTACAGGTCGTAAATATCCATTTATTTTATCTTAACAATTTGCAATACTAAGAAAAGTCCAAGTATAGCGCAGGCTACACTTTGTATTTAAATCCTTTTGCAGTATTCTTTTTATTTCAATGAATGAATCGATCAGTCAATATTTACTCCCTCAAAATAATATATTTACAGTGGTAGTACATAAATATATTTAAAGTATACATATCAATCGCTTTACAAACTGAATTATGCAAGTATAATAATTTCAATTAGGGATCACTAGCAGAAGAGAACTTGAATGCTAGTGATGGTGCTATTGAGTGAATATAATTACAATCATTTTATAGTTACCACTAACAGTAAAACAATTGTAAATTAAACATAATATTGATTGTAAATTTAGACAACATAAAAATTTTCACACAACAATAAAATCATGAGTTCAAAATAGATATAGATTGAATAACTGCAGCGCTATCAAGACAAATTTACAAAATTTATTTTGAAATAAATTTTATCCAATATCTATTCAGTTATTTTCCTAAGTTTAAAGTTACTTAACCTCAAAAATGTAAATTCAATTTGTATCCGGTGTACTAGTTTGTGACATGCACAATGAAACTGGTCTCCTACATGTAATCATGTAAACCCTTTCTTTTAGCAAAGAATGAGCATATGCATAGTACATTTATTTATTTAGCATATGGCACTAAAACATAACACTAATTACAGTCAAAATTACAAACAAAGATTTAACAAACTAATATATGCTACTGATTCTGGAGTCGCCATCAGGAAATCTTCAGGATTCCCTTTATACGCTGTCCTAAGGCAAACTTCTGTGATGTGTCTGACAGTTTGATTTTCACCACACTCACAAAGGGGCTTCTGTGTTTTACCCCATTTATACGTAGTACATTGATTTAATGATACAAAAAGATCTGATTTTATTGTTCAAAACTGATAAAATAAGTGTCTTTTTTGTTACTTAAAAATTTGACACGAGTTTGCTATTTCAGACATGGCATCCAGATATTTTACTGTTGTAGCTTTTATTATTAATTCAGAACTGCAATTACTTATAGTATCATGAACCACCTCACAAGATGTGTAAATTCTGATCTAACTGTTATCTAATATTCATACTGGCCAGCAGCATTTGTAGAAAACTTTATATATTTGGTTTTATCCTGGTTTAAAATACATTATGTTTGAACTATCTTCCAGTTTATCTCTTTATAATCGTTTGTTCATTTTGATTAATTTTATTTTAATTTTCAGTGTAATGTAAATTTTTTTTATTTATGTGAAGGTATAGTGAATTTCTTTTTTTGAAGAAGTACTATCATTGTAATAAACATCGCTATTGTTTGTATTTATAGGTTATTTTATTTTATGATATCTTTTACTTTTTACTGTCTGTTTTTATCATTATATCATCGCAGTTCAGCATTGGTGTATCAAAGGCTTCACTTTCTTTCCATTCTGGAGTAACTTCTTTATTTTCATCATGGTCACTGTTCTTTTCTTAATCTACCTGAAATGTCATTTTTCTGTCATATTTTTGGTTTTCTCTTTCTTTTTCTTTCTCTTTTTAGTACATAAACAAATCATTTTGAGTTATTTTTCTTCTATTTCTTTCATTATGTTTATCTTCCTGCTGCATCTAATTCATTAATTTCTGGATCTAGCTCTTTTGCCCATACAATTGGAATCTTTAGTCATCTCATCTCTTTTGCTACATTGCTTTATTGGTATATTCTTACCGATTATCCAGTTTTATTACTGTATAGTAATGTTAAGCAGTATAACATAAGGGAAAGTCAGAAGTAAAGAGATTTATATTTCTAATCCAATCTCTTATCTTGCAACACCAACTTCTATTGTAAATCATTACCTCATAGAGCTGTTTGTGGTTGTGATAAATTTCAATTTAAAATGAATGCTCCCCTTGTCCAATATCACTAAGGAAAAAATACTGACAGTGATATATTATCTCAATATGGAAGTGAAACTAGCTGAGGTTATTTATAGAATGCTGCAGCAATTTATAGAGTGGAATTTATACAGCAATTTATAGAGTTTGAGTGGAATAAAAATCTACATAAGGATAGATCACTTTAAAGAAGGTAGGATTTCTCTCTGCGATGAACAACAGAAATTTATGCTTGCGGTCAAAGAATAGTGTCTATATCAATGCAATTATCCAAGTGATTCACAATTAACAATGAGTAAAGTTGATAAGTTGTAAGCTAGTTAAATGTTAGGCTGTGGCCTGGCATTTTTAATCCATTGTTCTTTAAACTTTTGAGAAGTTTGCCTTCTTTGGTTTCCACGTCAATTAACAGGACTTCTACAAAAACAATTATCTGAAAATTTCCCAGAAGCTTTTGAAATATTATGAAGATGGTTAGACTGATGTGAATTAACCTTTGGTAAGATATGGGCTTAAAGCTCGGACCTGAAAGTAAGCAACAAAGTTTAGTTTCTGAACACCCTTCATCTCCTACAGCAAAAATTCAAAATTCACATGTCTGCGGGTAGGTTGATTATGATAATATTCTGATTTATAGAAGATCCAGTTTTTATTCGCTTCACAGCTAAATGTGAAACTGTGAATAGTGAAAGCTACTATAAGATACTGTGATCATTGAAGATAAAATTTGAAGTCCAAAAGGTGCAATTTGGCTTCAGTATAGTGCTTGATCACAAAACAATCCTTTATCTTCATATTGAACTGTGAATAGTGAAAGCTACTATAAGATACTGTGATCATTGAAGATAAAATTTGAAGTCCAAAAGGTGCAATTTGGCTTCAGTATAGTGCTTGATCACAAAACAATCCTTTATCTTCATATTCTCTGCTTTATAATTTAATAATAATAATTTTTTTTCATTTTACATAATTATTTTAAATCAATATTTGTTGTATTTACTAATGCTTCATTTACTTAAATCTTGTTTTTGAAATAAATAATATACTTTTCTCATTCAATATATTGTGCTTGCTGTTGCTGAGGTTACATTCATCATCCATGGTACAAAAAACATTAGTAAAGTTTTGCAAATGACTTTGTTATTTTAAATTTTTCAAAATTATTTCCATCACACATTGTACACTTCTCTATCCTTCAAAACCAGTCTTCTAAAAATGTCTGCCTGTGCTCACTCATCATCCTAATAATAAATTAGAACTTTAGGAGGTCATCTTCACTTGTAAAATGCCTCCCTTTTAGACTCTGGGAGAACTGCGTGAAGTCACATGGAGTGAGTTAAAGACCAGGAAGGGTGCTTTAACCCTGCTCAAATACTCAGAGCAAACTTTAAAGCAGTGTGCTACAGCATTATTGTGTAAAAAAAATCATGTGTTCATCCGTGAGTTTGGGCACAGCTTCTTGAGAGCTTCAACAACTTTAGGTAGGCATTCCTCAGTATAACACGTCCCTGCAACTGTTTTCTGAGTTTCCAACACAACTCGCTCTAAAACTTCTCTCACACTAAAAAATATGGCCACCATTTTCTTCTTCATTGATCTGGATTTTCAAATAGCCACAAAGTTCTCCTCATCTTCAAACCCACACTTTGTTCTGAGTCTTGGTCGGGATGTCATAATAGTACTTCCAAGTTTAATATCACTTGTTACAATACTGTTCACATAAGGAAATTTCCCTTTTTCAAACTTTTTTGCATTTCACAGAAACATGAAACACAGTGTGCTATTTGATCACATCAGTCAAGTTATGTGGCACCTAAAGGGTACAAAGCCTTCTAACGTGAATGTGATTTCTAGAATAGGCTGAACTACTGGTGCACTAAAGGTCAAGGACATCTCTATTGGGTGGTAGGTCACACACCTGTCTGCCTCAAGAATTTTTTGTGTTGCAACAATGTTGCTGTCAGTCCAGACAAAGACATTCAGTCTTTGTCCTTGGCCTTGGAGCATCGTGAACGGCAAAATTTCATCTTTGAAATTCTCTTTCCCACCTAAACATTGTTGTACAATGAGGGTATCTGCTCCAAGCACAGAAGTTATTTCCTCTAAAGGTTGATCCTTAATCCATGATAAAAATTCTAATGCAAAATTGCCTGGTATTCAGTTTTCAACTACTATGACATCATTTCCTCGTTTCACTAACACAGCTAAAAATCAAATGATACACAATGACTAGTGTGACTACAGTATAAGTTGGGATCTGTCAAACAAGCGCTAACTTGTAACCGCTTGTGATGAACCACTCTGTTGTATTTCAAAACTTTCCTGCTGCCTTTGTATGAGTTGAACTATCGTACCATGCATATTTTTTGCAAAGGTGTCTTTGAGGTCATAATGTTGTACGCTGCGCCCGTCTAGGCTCATCGTTTACAATTCCAGTGTTATAGGAATATTCTTTTGCGAGCCCAGTGTCTTTTACTGTTAGTGTCAGTGGCTACAGAAATGTCTCGCGAGAGAAAGTCTTCGTGATCGCCGGCATAAAACCCCTTGACATCTTGGCTACGGAACGTAGCCAGCGATATATTTCCAAGAAGGGAGGCCTTCTAACGTCACAGCGTACGCGAGAAATGTTAGACCAAGTTTTTGACTCTTGACAAGCTAGGTGGAACGATTCTTCTACTGGTCGATACACACATTGTATTTTTCCAAATGTTAGGGACTTGTGAGTGACTAGCTGGGTTTCCCCCAATCGGCATATTACTCAATTTCTTTCGGGATATGGTGCTTTCAAGGATAGTTTGGCTAGGTTTAGATTGGATTACTCCAGCTTGTGTCTGGACTGTAGGGTCGATGACACGGTGGAACATGTCCTGTATGTCTTTCCCCGGTACGAAGCTGAGCGTACCAGAGTTGTTAGGGAACTTGAGAGAGTAAACTCCTTCTTTGATCTGCGGGTCACTGGAGGACTCGCAGAGATTGGGCAATTGTTGCTGGCTTCCTTCGATTCCTCGCCCTGCTCAGGACGACCGAAGGGATCTAGTAGAGTAGGAACCTGGGTCGCTAGGGTCTGCCTGGACAGTTTGACTGGCCGAAGGTAGGCGCTTTGACAGCAAGCCATGGTTAGCTAGAATTGAGGTTATTAAATAATAAAAGCTGTCAGCGGAACGGCGACTGCACTGCCGATGGGCATGGAATGCCATGTAGCCATGAGGTGTAGCGGCATCTCGACTAGAGTTTATGAGGTGAATGTCACTTGGGACTCTGCGATGGATCCGAGTGGGAGTAAGAGTTCTGTGCGCCTCTCCCTAGTGGACTAGACTGGAGTATATAATTTAACCTAAGTGTGTGGTCTGAACTAAGTTGAGTTCAACAAGGGAACCGGGACTAAATATTCGTTGTTGCAATCAACATTTTTGGTGGTATGTTGTGTTTTTTGCCTCGAATTACGAGACATTCACGAAATTGGCTCATTATAAGTAGAACTAGGCGCAGGGTTCGCACTTCCGCGAGCTTGGTTAGTTATTTCAGAGGAATACAATGTAGGACATTCAAGATGTCCAGACGAGGCCTACAGGCAATAAGCTGAGTTATTAAATACCGATGCAAATGTCTATCGACAAATTTCTCCCGAGGCATTTACATCAGTGGCATCCCAATCAGGCCAGGCTTATTGCTATGAGATGTAAAAGTCAGAGCGCAATAGATGACTCACGTAAACCCCAGCAGGGCATTGAACCGGGGGGGGGGGGGGTTGGCGACCGGAACGTCACAAGGCGGGTGTCTTCCCGTACGGGGTTTGGAAGGTGCCCTTTGTATATATATATAAACTGTTCTTATGCCATCAGAAAGAGAATAATTTCAGTGCAGTGGTATCATTTACAACTAAAATAATACTATTAGTGAGATAGTATATATGTGAAAGGAAAATTCTCCACCATTCTGATCAATAACAGCACTCTTAGTTTACTGATCAGAATATTATTAAAACAAACTTGTTATAAATCTGTGAACGTACTGTTTACTATGTACTAGCCTGGCGACGTGGTATTCTTAACACTCTCAAAGAATGGGAAATCAAGGGCAATATACTTTTATCCGGGGATTATTAAATCACCGAACGGCTCGTGTTCGTGTGGATGATTCGCTCTCAGATAGTGTCATCTTGGAGAATGGAGTGCCTCAAGGTAGTATATTAAGTGCCACCTTATTTTCTGTAGCCATAAACAGTATTACCAAATGTGTGCAGGCTCCTGTCTCATGTTCTCTATTTGCTGACAATTTTGCTATTTACATTGCAAGCCGCTCAACACCCACAGCAGAGAGACTACTGCAGAACACTATATCCCACCTTGAAGCTTGGTCCAGGATTATTGGTTTCACATTTTCAGCTGAAAAAACAAAATGTATAGTATTTTCTCGGCTACGAAACCCTTCTATTCCGCAAGTTTTTCTGAACGGAGAGATTATTTCTATCTCTACTTACGTCAAGTTTTTAGGTTTATTTTTTGATAGTCGTCTTACTTGCGTCAAACATTTAAAAGAATTGAAAACAAAATGTTCCAAACTTCTAAATATGATGCGAGTCCTTACTAACACCAACTGGGGAGCCGATAGGTCATGTATGATACGTTTTTACTATTCCTTTGTTCGCTCCCGTTTAGATTATGGTTGTGTCGCCTACTCTTCAGCTCGTCAACCCGTGCTTAAGATGCTGGATAGTGTACATCATGCTTTCCTTCGGTTTGCCACAGGCGCGTTTAGATCAAGTCCTGCCGCAAGCTTACTTGTAGACTGTGGTGAACCATCACTTTGGGATAAACGAGAACAGCTTTTATTATCTTATTTTGCTCGTCTCAGAGGACAGCCAAATCACCCGGCTCTTGACTCAGTCTTTAGAAATCCTAATCTAGGAAAGTATGAGGATCATCCACGTAGTACTGCACCTGTAGGTGTCCGTACCTGGCGTCTGCTGCAGCATATAAATGTTGACACACCGTCATTCTTTCCTACGTATCCTTGCTCATATCCTCCATGGAGAATAAACCTTATAAATTTTAATTTTGACCTTACGACATACAATAAACAATCAACACCATCTATTGTCTTTCAGCAAATGTTTCAGTGTGTTCTCTCCAAGATGAAACCAGACGCGGTTGTATACACTGATGGATCGAAACAAAACGATACAGTTGGCTGTGCATTTGTTGTCAATGAAAGAACTTATATGTTTGGTCTACCCGGTATTACGAGTGTGTTTACCGCTGAACTATACGCTATAAATAAGGCTCTAAACATCATTAATCCTAAATATAGAAAAATTCTTATTTGCAGTGACTCGTGTAGTGCTCTCCAACATTTAAAACACTTTTATTCCAAACATCCTATCGTCATTGAAATTTACAACGCAATCGCTGAGTTGAATAATCGCAACACAGAATTAAGTTTTTGCTGGGTCCCTAGCCACGTAGGGATTCCAGGTAATGAACATGCAGATTCCGCTGCCAAAGAAAGCATGTAACCAGCCTCCTTTCACCACCCGAGTTGCTACTTCTGATTTCATTAACTATGTAAAACAATCACTAAGAGCAAGGTGGCAAGGTGACTGGACGGCTACCGTTGATAATAAACTCCGTCAGATTAAAGATTCTGTGTTACCATGGGACTCCTCATACAGAAAACCCTGGCGTGAGGAAGTAGTTCTCTGTCGATTGCGGATAGGACACACAAGTACCTGTTGACAAGAGGACACGCACCTCTATGCGCACGATGCAACTGCCGCGTGACTGTGCGCCACATACTCGTGGACTGCATATGGTATGCGGCATTGCGTCGTAAATTTAAACTACCCAGAAACATCTGTGGTATCTTGTGTAATGATAAAGAGGTTTTAAACCGGATGTTTCTGTTTTTGCGTATAGGGTTAATACAAAAAATTTAACATAACATAAAAATTTAATTACTTTAGTCCTATGTATTGTTTTTGTTATCCGAGTAGCGAGCCTTTTACACTCCCTATCGGAATTTTTTTTATATATATATATATATATATTCATTTTTTTTAATGTTTTATAAATTCGTCT
Source organism: Lycorma delicatula (assembly GCF_047948215.1). Classification (NCBI taxonomy): domain Eukaryota; kingdom Metazoa; phylum Arthropoda; class Insecta; order Hemiptera; family Fulgoridae; genus Lycorma; species Lycorma delicatula. The sequence continues at coordinate 15,794,241 of NC_134456.1, forward strand.
GTGATATTAGTTGTAAGACTTTAAACATAATAGTTTTAAGTTTTATCTCCTTTTTTAGTTTTAAGTTTTATTTATTTTTAATGTGATAGTTTTTAACGTAGTTTTAAGTTACATGTTAGTGTTTTTGTTATCCGAGAATGGGCCTTTTACACCCATTCCGGATTTTGTTTCCTGTGATAGTAGTTTTAAGTTTTAATTTTATCTAACAACTTTAATTACTTTTATTTATTTATTTTCCGGGCGATGATAACGTTCAACCGTTTTTTTCGCCCTAAAAAAAAAAAAATAAAATAACAAGATATCGTATATACTGAAGTATACAATTGCATTTGTTGGCATCACTGATCGATTAATATCATGTTCAGTTTGTCTTATAGCGTTTTACGGAGTTATTTAATAGATATTAAAATATTAGTAATATATATATATATGTTGGTATTCACTTTCGTTTATGTAACTATGTAAGTAATTTTATCCCATGCTAATATAAGTTAATAGAATATAAATGATATTTTGTTGAGCTTCGTATTTTCCCAGATGTTAATTCTACGATTAATTCAATTCTATTTTGAAGTGCTTTTCAAAGAATTTTATTTGTCAAAGGTAAGAGGGGAAATCCCTATGTCGTTATTTACTTCTGTTTCATCTTATTTGTGTAGCGGATGTATTAGTGCATTTTCTGGTCTTGTAGGATTTTTTCAGTTTTCCATATCTCTTCTAGCAAGTTCTTCAGTTTTTACTTCGTTGTTTTCATGATTCTTTTCGTAATTCTGTTGCAGTCAAGCTATCACCTTCTACATTGTTTAATTTCTGGCTGATTTATCTATTTTCATATAATTTTTATTTTATTTTTCAGTTCATGTTGCTAGATTTTGAAATTGAAATCTTACCTTGGTGTTTGGTAGTTTAATATGTTTCAAAGTACTTGCTGGAATTTTGCAATTGTCTTTGTTGTTATGACTTAATTTTCTATTTTTACCCTAAAGAAAAAGCTGGGTGATTGGTATTTGGTAAGTTTTTAAAGTTTGGTAATTGTGGTAAATTTTAAAGTGTACTTATTTACTTAATTGAAGACAGGCGCAAAATCCATCAATACAAAATCATATTAAAAAGAACATACATACATAACAAAATTATCATTCATAAATTAGAGTAGCTCTTGATAAGATATTAAGTGTACCTTAATGTACATTACGTAGTAAATGTAGCCTGGTAATAGGTGATATATACGAATCGATTGAACTGAGAAAATATTGAAAATTATACCTAAGCAATCTAGTTCTTAATATATGAAAGTCAAAAGGCTGCAATAAATTAGGGGAGTCAACGTAATTACTAAAAATTTTATTAGCAAATATTAAATCTGTCCTCGTCAGAGATGATTCAATTCTTGGTATTTTTAACAAATTAAAAATACTAATAAAGTTATGATCGGTAAAGAACATAGAATCACAGATTTTATAGGCAGCATATCTAAGAAAGATTCTATGTGAACTTTCTAGTAGTTTTAATTGCAAGTCAGCAAAAGGTCGCCAAACAACAGAGCCATAATTTAATACTGTATAAGTGTATGACTAAAATTCTGCAGAGTTAGTATTTCTGTAATTTGTAGAGAATCTCTCGATAAAATTTACCATTTTTAGTGAAGATACAGTATAACAAGTTTATTCACTGGAGGATAATTTGCTATCAAAACATACAGCCAAGTTTTTAATAGAAGATATCTTTTGTATTGCAGTATTATTTTATATTATTCAGTTTCACATTTATATCATTATCTGCAAACCTTCAACATTGAATATGAAATTAATTTTTGTAAGTTAGAAGAAATACTATTTGTCGCATCATTTTTTCACAAAGTTCAAGTCAGTTGGAAGTAATTGAATGTAAACTAGTTTTTTAATAGGCTTAAACAATTTCATATTATCAGTGAAAATAAAAAAAGTGATAGGGTATGAATAAACTGTTATCTATAAATACTACAAAAATTGGAAAACCTAATAATAAATGCCTGCTTTGCCTTACTCCACATCTAGGCTTAGAGATAAAATTATCAATTTTAATGTAGGAAATTCTGTTCGAAATGAATGTATCAAAGACAACAATTTATATTATTAAATTGACACGCAGCAAGTTTTTTAATAGGTAATTTGATATTAACTACATCAAACACACAATGAAAATCAGTATAAATTGGATCAAGATAATTACAATCATTTAGTGCATCAACAGTATCTTCCGTATGTACATACAAGTTTGTTCAAGTAGATTTACCTTCCAAAAAACCATGATGTTCTAGAACGATATAAATTTCTTTATATAAGTGTGTTTTTCTTATAAATTAACTTACCTAAGATCTTTGCAAAAAAATTGTATTTGCCAAGGGCAGTAATTATTGATATCTGAATGTCACCATTTTTAAATAATGGACATATGTAACAAATTTTTGTAACACTAGAAGACTATTTAAAGAATGATTGAAGAGCTTAGTTAAGAATTGTATAAAAAAAGCAGAGCATTTCTTCCTAAAAGAGGATGAATATATTCTGTGCTTGTCAAAGAGTTAGCATTAAGTCAAATGGCCTCTTTAACATCATTTTGAGTTAAAATAATGTTTAACTGCGGCAATCATTACAACTAAATGTAATTTCAGTTAAGGAAAAATCATTGTTAATATAGACACTCCCAAATATTTTAGCGAAGTTCTACAATATCAGTGCCCATATCATTTCATAAAGAATACAAGATGGACAAGATCTACTGTTGTCATTTTTATTAACAAATTTTAAAAAATCTTTGGAAGCATCAGATTAAAGATCCTCAACTTTTAACAGTGTAATTTAATAACAAATCTTTATGACTGAGTATTCCATACACTTTGTTCTTAAATAATTCTTAATAATAAGTAGATCTATATTGTTTTTGAAGCTTATAGAACTTTTTGTTATTAATAATTGTGATAATAATTTCACTACAAAATTACATTTTTTTTGCAAGTAGTTCTGGTATGTGACTTTCAACAATATTATAGTGGTTGGCATGAAAGATGGCACTTGTGTTTAAACTGTTGTATTTCAGTTAAAAAAAATTAATTAATCATTTAAAAAAATTAGAAATTGCAGTTTTTTTTTTGCCAACTGGATTTGGCCGATTTTAGTTAGTCATTCGTTTGAAAATTAGGGTGTGAGAAGCGGAAAACTCACAATTTTTTGCATTTTTTTGTTGAGAATGTCAACTTTGATTGATATAAAATTAAACCCGAAGTAGATAAAAGTCTTCTGCTTTTGGAGGTAGGTTAAACGATTGTTTCTCAATAATTATAATTAGGATTTATCCCAAATTTAGTATTATGTAAGCATGCAGAGTGTTTTTTTATGAGACAGCCTGCCTTTAGTTTCAGTGACTATTTTATGGAAAAAACAGATTTTTGTAATCATTGAAACAATTTGAATAAGATGACGATATTTAGAATATAATGTATTTAATATTAAGCTTTTAATTGAGGTCGGAAAGGTATGAAAAGTTCATTCAAAAAGTACAGCCACAACCAATGCTTGGCGTGTGTCCTGTTTGTTGCTATAATAATCAGCTGCATGTAGGCATGGTTTAATATTGCCTTTCACACAGTTTTATCAGATTACTTTATACATGGATAATATTAACTAATAAAAAAAGTGGTTGCAAGCAACCACTTTTTTGTGAAGCTACTGTTGGATTTCAGCTTTCCTCCAGCTGTTGGTGGTAACTTTATTTACTGCAAAAAGGTGATAAGTTGTGTTATATATTATTATTATTACATTCCCTTCTTGTAAGTAATTAAAAAAAACTCATTTGTAAACCAAATATTGAAACTGTTCAGTTTCATTTTTGAATGATAATCACAAGAATTTACTGCTAATACTTTCTTTAATGAACCCTTTCTTTAGCCAAACCTGCACGACATACTATTAAACGACTGTCTTTCTGATGAGGATTTTAATTTTATTATCGTATTTTTCTTTGAATCTTGCTATATTTATGAGAATGATTTTCATTAACCCACGTCTCGTCTGTGTAAAATGTACGTCGATCATCACATGACGCTTTTAATTTGTAAAATATGTTTAACAATTAAATTCTTTTTAATGCAATATCAATTTATTCCATCAAGAAACATTGACCATCTTCAGTTTTTTTATAACAAAAACCAATTTTTTTACAATATTATAAACGGTCACAGATGGTAGATGATTTATATCCAGTTTTTACCGTATTTCATCTTTGAACTTCTTAATGGTAGGGATTTCATTCTGAACGGTACGGGTAGTTACTGATATATGATTGTGTGCGCAATACATGATAGTTGAAATCGTTCAGTGACAGATTCGCATTCCGTGTCCTATTTTTCCCTGGCATCTCAAACTGAACGCTACTGTTGTTACTGTCGCAATCCTTAGCTGTCCTACATATCCTTTGTAGCGACCTCCAACTAATGCCGCATGTTTTAGTATTGAGTTCATGAACTTCATCAAAGTAAATCGTGCTACGGAATTCAAAGTCAGATAGCTTTTGAAGAAATTTATATTCATTGTAGATTACATTCTGGAACCGCCCTTAATTGTACAGCCATGTTGATTGGGAAACTGTGTTTCCATCTCATTCATATTAAACTTAAGATAGATACAGAAAAATTACTTATAACCTGATAAAAAAATGTAAATTAATGTACTATTCTAAACAGTCTAATGTAACGTGGCACCGTTAAATAATCTTGCTAACAAACCAGTATGAACTGAACATATGGAAATAAAATATACTTTGTTAGATACCATAGCTAAGGACTTAATGAACTCATCAGAGTGAACACTGGCATTGCAATTAATTTATACTAATATACAATGACATAATATTAGTATACTGTAATCAGCGTTGAGACAACTGCTCACTGAGACTGCTTCTTCAGTCCTTCATATATTGCCACAATTTTAAATTGATTATTATGATCCTAACCATAAAACGCGAATGTTTATTAATTCAACTCTACAAATAAAAATTCTACAAAATTAATGCCTGATATTAATGGAAATTTATTTTTACTACACCTAATGTTAACCGAAATGTGATGTTTTTTTTATTGAACAACCTGTAGGCTTAAATAGTAATAGTTGTGGGCTAAATATTAATTAAAATGATTGAGAAACAATCGTTTAATCTACTTCCAAAAGTATAAAATTTTTATCTCTGTTGGTTTGGATTGTAGAGCAATTCAAAGTTGATGGCCTCAAAAAAATTCAAAAAATCTGCTTTTCATACCCCTAATTTTCAAACAAATGACAGTAACTAAAACCGGTCGAATCTAATTAGCGCAAAAATAATTGCAGTTTTTTTTTTTTTTTTTACTGAGGTGCAATAGTTTATACAAGCACCTTCTTTCATAGTGACCACTGTAATACATAGTTGCAATTACTCAGAAGAAATTTGTATATCATGATCAATATCAAAATCCAGTCAGGCATGATATTTTTCTTATGTTACAAAATTGCATTTTCATGTTCTACACACAAGCTTATGTTTATGTTTATGTGGCGACATAAAAAGTAAATAAATATTATTTAGAATCAAACTCATTCATTAAATGTTGAATCTTAGAAAATTTATGTTTTTATAATCTGGTATGTATTTATCAGACATAAGATTACAATTCAAAATTTTAGTAGGTAACATTATCTCTAAAGTTATATTATATTTATCGCTATGAAAAATGTCACCATAAACAATATACATAAACAATAACACACACTAATGTGTGTAAGATTAGAAAAGACTGAATCAGGAGAATTACCGCAAAAACTTAACAAATTATTTAATTGTAAAAGATTACAATTTGTAGAAAAATCTGTATGTAAGAAAAGTAGCAGGATTTTCAACATATAAATTAGAATAATAAAATTTGGTATAAGAAACATTTTCTAGGTTTTCCCATATAAAACCTGGCCGATTAAAGTTACCTAATAATAATAATTTGACTGTGACTGCACTGTTAATGTTGTAAGTGAATTAGATACAAATTATTTTTATTTGATAAATTGTACAATAAATCATAAACATATTTACTTTGTTCTTTGTTTTTTATTACAGAAAATAAATTTAGTACAACCGAAAGAGGAACCGTTTGACATCATGACTGGTGATATCAAAAAAGATTCCTTAGCAATTGAAGAGACCAACTTAGTTAAATCAGAAAATTTAAAAGTTGAAAATGAAGTGGTAAGAGTGTTAGATTTTGCATATGCACACCGATTATCCAGATGGACCTTGCAAGGCCAAATCTGGATAATTGAAAGAATGTTGTCTTATTTAACTGCACATATCATTCTAATGTTTAGTGGGTAAGGCACTAAGTAAAAAAAAATATGTAAAAAATAAATAATTGTATTTTAATAAAATTAAAAAGAAATTCGGAACATATGTACTATGTAAGAAAAAAGAGATTCAGTAATACGGTTAAAAAATACACTGTGTAGATATTTATAATTAGTTTTATAAAGACTAAAATACGTATATGTTTTTGCTAAATGAATTGAAAAAAAAATCACTTAAAAAACTCGGTAAAATTTTTTTTTTTTTTTGTCTTCAGTCATTTGACTGGTTTGATGCAGCTCTCCAAGATTCCCTATCTAGTGCTAGTCGTTTCATTTCAGTATACCCTCTACATCCTACATCCCTAACAATTTGTTTTACATATTCCAAACGTGGCCTGCCTACACAATTTTTCCCTTCTACCTGTCCTTCCAAAATTAAAGCGACTATTCCAGGATGCCTTAGTATGTGGCCTATAAGTCTGTCTCTTCTTTTAACTATATTTTTCCAAATGCTTCTTTCTTCATCTATTTGCCGCAATACCTCTTCATTTGTCACTTTATCCACCCATCTGATTTTTAACATTCTCCTATAGCACCACATTTCAAAAGCTTCTAACCTTTTCTTCTCAGATACTCCGATTGTCCAAGTTTCACTTCCATATAAAGCGACGCTCCAAACATACACTTTCAAAAATCTTTTCCTGATATTTAAATTAATTTTTGATGTAAACAACTTATATTTCTTACTGAAGGCTCGTTTAGCTTGTGCTATTCGGCATTTTATATCGCTCCTGCTTCGTCCATCTTTAGTAATTCTAATTCCCAAATAACAAAATTCTTCTACCTCCATAATCTTTTCTCCTCCTATTTTCACATTCAGTGGTCCATCTTTGTTATTTCTACTACATTTCATTACTTTTGTTTTGTTCTTGTTTATTTTCATGCGATAGTTCTTGCGTAGGACTTCATCTATGCCGTTCATTGTTTCTTCTAAATCCTTTTTATTCTCGGCTAGAATTACTATATCATCAGCAAATCGTAGCATCTTTATCTTTTCACCTTGTACTGTTACTCCGAATCTAAATTGTTCTTTAACATCATTAACTGCTAGTTCCATGTAAAGATTAAAAAGTAACGGAGATAGAGAACATCCTTGTCGGACTCCCTTTCTTATTATGGCTTCTTTCTTATGTTCTTCTATTGCTACTGTTGCTGTTTGGTTCCTGTACATGTTAGCAATTGTTCTTCTATCTCTGTATTTGAACCCTAATTTTTTTTAAATGCTGAACTTTTTATTCCAGTCTACGTTATCGAATGCCTTTTCTAGGTCTATAAACGCCAAGTATGTCGGTTTGTTTTTCTTTAATCTTCCTTCTACTATTAATCTGAGGCCTAAAATTGCTTCCCTTGTCCCTATACTTTTCCTGAAACCAAATTGGTCTTCTCCTAACATTTCCTCCACTCTCCTCTCAATTCTTCTGTATAGAATTCTAGTTAAGATTTTTGATGCATGACTAGTTAAACTAATTGTTCTGTATTCTTCACATTTATCTGCCCCTGATTTCTTTGGTATCATTACTATAACACTTTTTTTGAAGTCTGACGGAAATTCCCCTTTTTCATAAATATTACACACCAGTTTGTATAATCTATCAATCGCCTCCTCCCCTGCACTGCGCAGTAATTCTACAGGTATTCCGTCTATTCCAGGAGACTTTCTGCCATTTAAATCTTTTAATGCTCTCTTAAATTCAGATCTCAGTATTGTTTCTCCCATTTCATCCTCCTCAACTTCCTCTTCTTCCTCTATAAAACCATTTTCTAATTCATTTCCTCCGTATAACTCTTCAATATATTCCACCCATCTATCGACTTTACCTTTCGTATTATATATAGGTGTACCATCTTTGTTTAACACATTATTAGATTTTAATTTATGTACCCCAAAATTTTCCTTAACTTTCCTGTATGCTCCGTCTATTTTACCAATGTTCATTTCTCTTTCCACTTCTGAACACTTTTCTTTAATCCACTCTTCTTTCGCCAGTTTGCACTTCCTGTTTATAGCATTTCTTAATTGCCGATAGTTCCTTTTACTTTCTTCATCACTAGCATTCTTATATTTTCTACGTTCATCCATCAGCTGCAATATATCGTCTGAAACCCAAGGTTTTCTACCAGTTTTCTTTATTCCGCCTAAGTTCGCTTCTGCTGATTTAAGAATTTCCTTTTTAACATTCTCCCATTCTTCTTCTACATTTTCTATCTTATCTTTTTTACTCAGACCTCTAGCGATGTCCTCCTGAAAAATCTTCTTTACCTCCTCTTCCTCAAGCTTCTCTAAATTCCACCGATTCATCTGACACCTTTTCTTCAGGTTTTTAAACCCCAATCTACATTTCATTATCACCAAATTATGGTCGCTATCAATGTCTGCTCCAGGGTAAGTTTTGCAGTCCACGAGTTGATTTCTAAATCTTTGCTTAACCATGATATAATCTATCTGATACCTTGCAGTATCGCCTGGCTTTTTCCAAGTGTATATTCTTCTATTATGATTTTTAAATTGGGTGTTGGCAATTACTAAATTATACTTCGTGCAAAACTCTATAAGTCGGTCCCCTCTTTCATTCCTTTTGCCCAGCCCGTATTCACCCACTATATTTCCTTCCTTGCCTTTTCCAATGCTTGCATTCCAATCTCCAACTATCATTAAATTTTCATCTCCTTTTACGTGTTTAATTGCTTCATCAATCTCTTCGTATACACATTCTACCTCATCATCATCATGGGCGCTTGTAGGCATATAGACGTTAACAATCGTTGTCGGTTTAGGTTTTGAATTTATCCTTATTACAATGACTCTATCGCTATGCGTCTTGAAATACTCCACTCTCCTCCCTATTTTCTTGTTCATCACAAAACCTACTCCTGCCTGCCCATTATTTGATGCTGAGTTAATTACTCTAAAGTCACCCGACCAAAACTCGCCTTCCTCTTCCCACCGAACCTCACTAATTCCTACTATATCCACGTTTACCCTATCCATTTCCCTTTTTAAATTCTCTAGCCTACCAACCTTTTTTAAGTTTCTAACATTCCACGCTCCGACTCGTAGAATGTTATTTTTTACTTTTCTGGTGACCCCTTCCTTAGTAGTCCCCACCCGGAGATCCGAACGGGGGACTATTTTACCAAGGAAGGCGCCTCCATTATTGCTTTTGAAAATGCAGAGCCACATTTTCTTGGAAAAAAAAAAACAGCTGTAGTTTTCCATTGCTTTCAGCTGCGCAGTACTCAGAGGACTGAGTGATGTTGATACGGCCGTTTAAGTCGTCCTGACTCACGCCCCTAACAGCTACTGAAAGAGCTGCTGCCCTCTTTCAGGAATCATTCCTTAGTCTGGCTCTCAACAGATACCTCTCCGATATGGTTGCACCTTCGGTCCAGCTACTCTGTATCCCTGAGCACTCAAGCCCCCTCACCAACGGCAAGGTCTCATGATTCATAGAGGAGGAAAAATTAAGATTTATAAAAAAATTCCTATTGAAGCAAAGATCTATTTGAGTAGTATTTACATTTTTCAAATTATGCATTAGTTTTTTTAAGTTGTGTAGTATGAATTTAAGCCACTGCTAAGTTGGACATCTGGAAAATTGCTGTCCCACTTATATCTTTTAGTCATCGACTGCAGTGGTCATATTAGCCCTAAATTTTCATTATTTTTATTATTGTTTTCATCATCATTATTACTATTATTTTAATTAATCATCAGCGTGTGACCACTGTGTCAAATTACCTCAAATAATAAAAAAAAAATCACCAAACACAATAACAGAAACCTAAAAACCTAACACCGAAGTTGACTTCCGTAGCTTCCTGCATTATCAGTCTGTATAAAATTCCAAAAATATATCAAACAAAATCAAAAATTAATAAATTAAAATTTAGAAAACAAAAACCCCAATAACAACATAACTTGAGGTCAACTGGAATGATAATCATTCCATTTGTTGTTCAAATTTTGCCATTATTAGGGCTTATATTTTCCAAATTTTTGTTTTTATTTGTATTTTGTTTGATGTAATTTTAGAATTTTGCACTGACTGATGATGCAGGATCAGTTCAAAGTTGAATTTTAGAATTAGTTTTTTAAGGTTTCTGTTACTGTGTTTGTGGTTATTTTTTTTTTGTTATATATATAGCTCACCAGGCTGGGCTAGTGGTTAACTTGTTGCAAATCAGTTGTTTAACAGTCATTTTTGAAGTTGAAGGTTCTCAGGTTCAAATCCTAGTAAAATAAAAGTTACTTCTTTTTATATGAATTTAAAAACTAAAGAGTGGATATTGGTGTACTTTGGTTGTTGGGGTTTACCCAATCGCACGTTTCAGGAATGGTTGGTCTGAGTTTGTACAAGAGGTACCTTTTGTTTACATGTCACACACATCATCATCATTTAATTGGGCCATGGTGAACCAAGTTGACGTGATGATGACGATTGAAGGATGTAAATATGCATCTCCTACGTATATTTTTCTCACCATAAAAAAAAAATGTCTACAGGAGACATTTCATGTATATTTCTTCTAAACTAATAAATCTTATTCCTGATAAATTTATATATAGTAGAGTGAACAAAAAACTCCTTAATGAAATAGATGAGTGGATAATGACAAATAATATATATGAATTACTATTTTAAACACGTTGTTGTCATCCTGTGTAAATTATACATAGTTAATTTTTTAATCTAATCTTAATAATATTTTGGTTTTTTGTATAAAATCTTGTAACAGAGCTAATCAAAACTAAGGAAGGCAAACATATTAAGGGTTAATCTTTAATTACAATTATAGTCATAATATTAATACTAAGATTATTTAGCATTATTTTATATTGTTACAAAATAGTGTTAACAACATAACAGATATAACAATATTCATTTTACTCCAATTTATACAATATATAAAGCATAATAATGTATAACATAATCATTATTTACATCATCTTCATATTCTTGTATCTTTTTGATATTACAAAATCTAGAATATTGAATTTTAATGCACTAGTACGAGTGTTCATTTGGTCACTAGTGTCCAATAGGAAGTATAAGTTTGTAGGAAATGTTTATTATGTCTACATATTTCCTCTATAAAGTTTAATATCAAATCTTGGCACTCCCTCAAAGTCAGATTGAGCTTTTAAGATAGAAAATTAGGCTGTCTGATCATTAACTGGTGTTTATAAGTGAAATTAAGTATCCTTGTGTTATATTTATGGATGTGCAATCTTTACTAAAAACAATTGTCACTTATTCTTAAAAAAATAACAATATCCACCTAAACCGAACCGTACAACAGTACTGTTTTCGCGTAACTTGACACGGTACGTCAGATTACAAGAAAGGGGCCTTTGTGTGCTGCTGAATTCCTGAATCATTTTCATGTTTTTATGGAAACAACTTTCTGTTGTTGATGAATTTTTAAATAATACTAATTAAAAAAAAAGCTCAATTTATCTGGATTCCGATCAACGTGTATTTAATTTTCAGTAGTGCCCTCTAAATTGTGAATTATCTTTTTGTGACTTTATTTTTAAATATTTACCTTAACATTATTTCATGTGTTTTTATAAACAATTTGTATAGACTTTAATCACATCTTTTTTTATGTTATAATTTGTTTTATTATTACTAATTTATTTTACGATGACATTTTATAATTATATAATGGTATTATTAAGTTCCAGTTAGAATAAAAAGATATTATTTGTCAAATAATAATTAGTTTTTCACATTTTTATAAGGTTTTTTCTTTTATCTTATTTAAAGGAGTCTGAGATCTCATTTAATGATGAAGTTTCACCGCAGATTAATCTTAACATGAAAACCAGTGAATTTGAAATAAATGATTTACACACTGTGAAGACAGAAGAAGAGATGGAATTTTATCCGGGTCATGTAAGTATTTATAATTATTGGATATTATAACAAACATGGGTTAATCTCTTGTTAATTTCATTTCTGTGTATGTACGCGCCCACGTGTGTGTTCTATTATAAAATTATAAAAAAAATTGTTTTTAATTCTCTTTCTATTTAATTAATATCGACTTATTAAGTTGTGTGTGAATAATAAACGTTTGAGGGCAAAAATGTAGTTTTTAAACTTCAGTGATATCTGAAATGCGTGTATTTTAACTTTTTGATAGAGTTCTCATTTTAATAAGCTCTGGGTAAACGGTTACTTGTAATCACTTGTCATATTTGAATATTTATCAAGTTAGTAATAAAAACCTAACCCGATGCAGATTCAACAGAGTTGTGACATATAATTTTATTATTGAAATGAAAATAAAATAAAATGTAATTCTGTATTTACATTAGGAAAAGTTAACATATTTACCATATTATTACAAATGATATTTTAAGTTAGCACTCTGTGGAGCTGATGCAGCAATGCTAAAGAAATTATACTAGAGTCACCTGATGCAAAATGTTGTCAATAATTTCAGTTTTTTGTTGTGAACATTTGCCTTCAGTTATTAATAGTGCAATTTAAAAAATATGATAGTAGTGCAGAGGGTTTTATATTTGTACAGTATTATAATGTTATTAAAAGTGTATATTCAAAAATAATCATTTAAAACTTTTTCTAATTTTTGTAACCCTGTAACTTGGTGGCCGAAAGGGATTAAACACATGTTAGGTCTCTTATAAGAGACTAGCTGTCTAACCAGAACCTGGACCATTCGAGGCTCAGGTCAGCCCATGCGAATCCCAGAGCCAACTCGGGGGCACCTCAAGGTCTACCTCATGGCTGCAGACATCGCTTCAATTGCCATTCCCAATTTTCCAGGGAGACTGGTGTCTTGGACATCTGCAGATTTTGCTTCGGTTGCCGTTTCCATCTACCCAGATGACTCCATATCCTAGACTCCCGCACTGTATGTTATTCTCATGGTTATGAGAATAATACTGATAAATAATAGTTACAGTATTCAGGCTTTACAGAAATCTGAAAAAGGAACTAAATTACAATAGGTAGAATAATGGGAACTATAGTAACTAACACCTTTGACGATGAAAAATTCTTAACTTATTTCTTTGCAAGGGCAAAAATATAATAATGAAGTAAAAGGATTAGTTTATTTTTTTCCTTAATGAGTATCTGTAATGCATAACTACACCCACCTTGGGGGCGAAGTTAAGTTATATCTTAACTTACAAGGGAGCCAGGGCCTCGGGTGATAGTTTAAAAGCTTCTCTGGGATAACATGAATGTATCCTGCAAATTTGAAAGTAATTGGTCAGTTGGTTCTCGCATGATGCATTAACAACAGACAAACAACATGTGTGTGTATATATATATATATATATATAAACTTAGAAAAGTCAGTTTTTTTTTGTTATTGTATTTGTCCGTATTTCCCCTCTATACTGATTATGTCAAAGACAAAAGTATAAAAAGTTTACCACCAAAAGTACAGAATTCAATAATGCCTCACTTAAGCATGTTTTTATTATATAAAAGCTCTTTCGAGGGTTTCCCTCATCATCAGTTAATAAAACATATTCTTTTTAAAAATCACACATTAAAATTTAAAACTTATAATTGTAAATATATAAAAACATGTAATAGTTAACAAGATTAAAAATTGTTATTATATGTGACTAGTCACGCATACAATTCTGTACTAAAATATGTTAAATTTTTATTTAAATGTGCTGTTGTTATCTAAGGTGGTTTTGATAAGAAACTTATTATCAAATTCTGTCTGTACATTAATCAAACCATTTATTAATTAAGATTAATATTGATTAGCAAGATTGGAGAAACCTAACTTGTTTTTTTACTAAAATGTTCTGCAAACCTTTCCCTAAAGGATCTACCAGTTTTTCCAATATAAATTTTTTTACAATCATTGCATGTTATTTTATAGATACCACACAAGCTATTGACATCATTATCATTATTATGGATTTTTAAATCATTTATTATGCGATTGTACGGTCTATAAGCTATTTTATTTTTTTATCATTTTAGACATTAACCAAATTTTCAATATTGTTGTTAGTGTAGCAATATTTTATATAAATATTTTCATCAACACTTTTATTATTTATAGGTATCAACATGGTTTTATTATTAGATTTTAAATTTTGCTTATTATAACTATTATCAATTAATGACATGTTATATCCATTTTTTATTGTAATAACTTTAATCTAGTTTTTTTTATTATTAATTTTAGTTGTTGGTTTTCTATATACATGTGTAATAATTTTATTACTTTTACTAATTTCTGTCAACATCTAAAAAAAATATTTTTCTGTATTTGTCAGTTTCGAATGTAAATTTTAAATTATTATAAGAATTAAGTTTTTTAAAATTATTAACTGTTCATTATTTATAATAGATAAATTTATAATACAAAAATTAGAAAAAGTTTTAAATGATTATTTTTGAATATACACTTTTAATAACATTATAATACTGTACAAATATAAAACCCTCTGCACTACTATCATATTTTTGAAATTGCACTATCAATAACTGAAGGCAAACATAGATTACCAAAATATAAATATCATCCACGTATCAAACCCGTGAATGAATTTTATAAATGTGGGTAATACCATATACTATTCGACTCTCAAATTCCTGTAAATAAATTTTGGCAATAATGGCCAGTGATGGTAATCCCATGGGTAAAGTATTATCTGGTGTGTAAAAATTTGTTGTTAAACTCAAAATAATTTTGTTTACATATATTTCTAATGATGTTTATAATATATTATCTATACATTTCAGGTCTTTATTAATTTTCTGTTTATTTCTTATTAAACA
The DNA here is from genome assembly GCF_047948215.1 of Lycorma delicatula. Lineage (NCBI taxonomy): Eukaryota > Metazoa > Arthropoda > Insecta > Hemiptera > Fulgoridae > Lycorma > Lycorma delicatula. Next base: position 15,809,431 of record NC_134456.1, read on the forward strand.
TATAGGTTGATCTATAGGGATACTAGGGTACATGTTATTTATATCATAACTTATCATTCTAGGACTTTTGTTTACTATTAAACTATTTAATTTGTTAAGTAAGTTGTACCCATTTTTTATAATATACTTATTAAGTAAATTGATTTTTCATCTTGAGTATTTTATTTATTATTTTGGTAATAAAATAACAAGGAGTGAAATTAATTAATGGACGCATTGGGTTATCTGCATACATTTCGTGAAGTGTATATTCTTTACATTTCTTTGATATATATACAATGATCTTTTTAAAGTCAATTTTTTGAAGACCCATATTCCTCTGCACTAATATACAAATTATAAACCAAATTGATCCATCCTAGTACAGAAACATTTATACCTTATTTTATATTTTTACAAAAACGTTTTGTGGAAACCCACATCTTCAGTTGTAATTTTTTTATTTTAACTGTTTTATCAAGAAAATATAAATATTTTGATATTTTAAAAATTAAAATATAAGTTTTAGAAATTAAAACTTAAAATAAAATTAAAAACGACATGTATAAAATATGATGCCAAATTTAGTAAAAATTAAATTAAATATATAACCAGATTAAATACATGTGACTTGGCCAGTCAGTGTTACAGTACTATGTGGATTTGAATTATTTATTCATTATCATTATTTGAAAAAGTGCTGCTTTCTAGTGCAGCTTTGTGTAATATGTACCTTTATAAGTTTATAATTTATAATATATATATTCTCCATTTGAATTTTGAAAATCGGATGATTGTGAGCAAAGATATTATAACAGCACCACATTGCATCTCCTAAAACAGCGCCCTAGGGGCATCCTGTTTGTTACCAGTGATGGTAATGATTGGTCTAGCCTCCCATGAGGTGCTCATATATCTCATCACTCTAGCCTCACACGCAGTCCCTGCTGGAAGTCCCATGGCTAAACAGAAATTTTATTACTGTAAAAAAAATTTGTTGTTACAGAAATTTTTTTAATATTACTCGTATTATTTTTGTAATATTATTCAACTGACCGATATGAGTAATTCATTTCAAACCCAGCTCACACAATGACAGACTCTCAGTCCATTAATTCAATTCATTAAAGTTTGTGCTTCAACCCATAAATCTCCACTACTACATACACATACTCATATATATTTTTTTGAGATTGTTCATTTACCATCTAATTCATAAACTACCTACAATGTGAACTTTGCTCGTCATAACGTTCTTGTTTAGCTAGTTTTTTCATTATTATTATTATTATTTTCATCAACATTTTTTTGTTATATGGGCATCGACTTCAACAGTCATTAGCTCTTGTCACACTCTTTAAAATAGGTTTAAATCACCATCAGGTTCATCATATGTAAGGGTCTAAAGGGCCCTTACATTTTATGTAAAAACAACACAAAACATTTAGGCACTCAGATATATTAGACACTAAGAACACTTACAGGGTGTAAAGGGCCCCTATATTAAAATGCAAAAATAAATAAAACACAAAATAAAAATGAAAAAGTATGTCTTCACCATACCAATCTATACAATTTTTTTCCTTTTTCTTTATAAGCACTCCTGGGCTAACTGGAACTGTCATTAAGCATTACATGAGTCGCTGCAGGATGCCGTGGCGGTTGATTGCCCCTCTATAAATTATATCGTAAAACTTAATCCATCAGAGTTCCCCTGCATCGTAGGAGCAATTTTACCACCTGTTCAGGATGGCCAAAGAACCCCTTGGCGGGGAGGCTGCCCTTTTCGGTCCTGACCTACCTGGCTCTAGGCATGTCTTGTGCATACCTTTTGCCCTGTAGTCTCTGTCCACCCTCGAGGGTCCCCCATATCATCTTTGGATATGTCCTGACTCCCAACTCCTCCACTCATGCATGCAGGCGAGCCTGAGTGTCCTAGGCAAGAGGGCTACCTCCCGACCCTATACACGCCACGCTTCAAGACACCCTTTTTTATCTATAGAATTAAACTACTTCACTTAGAGATTCCTTAACACGGCTTAAATCTGCTTATTGACTTGTTAATAGTCCACTGGCATCCAGATACGCAACTATTTTTTCTTTATTTCCATCTTCCAAATCAGCAGCAAAATTAGTTCTTAAACCGAACCCTTTACTGAGGTTCTCATATATGGTATGCTCTTCCATTAGATGCTTGACTATAAGTGCTTTATTACAAACACTGCACATTGGTCTTTCTTCGCCGGTTAACAAATATAAATTTCTTATTCGTGTTTGACCAATTGTAAGTCTGCTCACCACCTCTTGTTCTCGGCAAGTTTTACTTCACGTCACTCTTCCATTTATATGAAAAAGTTTTAACTGCATTTAGTTTTGTATTTAATCTTCTCCATTTATTACTCTACCTGTTTCTTATAGTATTAGACAATTTTTAACATCAGCCACTCGTTCAGGAAATATATCCAAGTTATCACAGACTATTGCTGTACTGGCAGCTTCATCTGCGCTTTCATTTCTTGCAATGCCAACATTTCCTGAAGTCCATACAAATACACATCGCTGTCCTCATCAATTTAAAATATATAAAATGGACAGGATGTTTGCAATAAGGACATCATTAATGTTCTTGTCCCTGTTTAGCCTCCAGTTAATTACCATTCAGATAATACTTCAGAGAATGAATGAAGATGATATGTACGAGTGTAAATAAAGAGTAGTCTTGTACAGTCTCAATTCGACTGAGGTGTGTGGTTAATTGAAATCCAACCACCAAAGAACACTGGTGGTATCCACGATCTAAAATACAAGTCCGTGTAAAAATAACGACTTTACTAGGACTTGAACGCTGGAACCCTCTACTACCAAACCAGCTGATATAGGAAAATGTGTTCACCACTAGACCAACTCAGGTGGGTTAATGTTCTTGTTGCGAATTGCAGTAAATGCACTTAACGAAACGGAACATATAAGCACCATCTCTTCACAGAAATGTTCAGAGTAGCGAACAGATTGCTGTATGGCAATAACTTCTGCCATTTAAACACTAACCATGTTTGACAGTTTCCATTAATGGACTTTTCCATTTACATATATGGGGCATCCAACACCATGTTTGGTTTTAGAACAGACAGTTTAAATTACTATACATTATTTGTAACTACGATGGTTGATAGAAATTCCTATCGGTTGATTACTGCTTGCTTGTCTTTTTTTTTCCCAAGGTAAAAACCTCCCTAAAAAAATTAAGAATCTTTAAAATAAAAAAAATACTCTGTTGCCACTGATATATTCAATATATTTTAATAGATTTGTATATATGATTTTATTATTCTTTTTTTTTGACTTACGAATTGATAGGAAATAGATAATCGAATAGTTGTAGGAAATAGATAATCGTGTTTTTCCTGTGATGACTTAATGTTTCTATTTTAATTTTTGCTACTTCAAAATTGTCTGTAATCATTGCCTGATCTTACATAAAGGTAAAACAGTATCTCCCTAGATTATCTTTTTTGTAACCTAAACCTTTTTTTCTACCACATTTAGTTTTCAATGTTTTCTTCCATTCCTTTATGATTACAATGAACACAATTAAAGGGGATCAGAATCAACAGTCTTGTCAGTATTGTGATTGCGAAAAGTTTGGTTTTCAGATTTCAACAGAAATATCCATTTTGACCATGCCTGTATTTGTAGTTTTGCCATGATGTCTCTACATATGTATGTATCTCGGTTTACTCAAAACCGATTAGCCATAGGATGTTGAAATTTTTTTGCAATAAATAATTATTCAGTAATAACAATAAAAAAAATCAGAAGTTATTAGTGAAATAAAATTTTATGTACTTCTAAAATGTGTATGTGTAAGTTAATAGGTATTACTACATATGTATATATGTAATAGAGTTTGTGAGATATCTGATTTAATATTAATTGAAAATTATAATTTAGAATCTTGTTATTTTTGGATTTTCTATTTTAATTTCTGTTTAATTTTATCTACATTAAAGTTAACTACAGAGTGACTGAAAAATAGACCCTCACAAGAACAACAAATCCACTGAGGCGTACATGCCCAATGTTTAATAAAATGCAAAAATTCTTATCTTTTAGTTCATTACTCCTTTGATATTGTCGGGCAATATTGTCCCTAACTCGGAGTTCATCAAAATTTCATTTTGTTTTTTGTTGCCGATCATTTAATTGGTCTTTGGTTTGATGTAATTCTTCTGATCTTAATTTGTGCATACGTCCTCCAGTTTTAGCAGTTATGTAACTGTCCACTTTATTAAAAAATTGGAGGATTGTATCTCACTTTCAAATGAAGTGTAGCAAAAAAGTATATATGTAATTTAATAAGCCAACAGGGAAGTCATTTGGTGACCACATCAGATTTTTTTTTTATTGGTTTCGATAATGCCAAATAAATTTAATTTATGAAAAATCATTGGAAATTGTCTCTTCAGTTAAAAAGTTTATTATTTATGCCGATTACTTTTATAAAATGAAATTACATAATCCTTGTATTTCACCATTCTATCTCGGATTATTAATTTTACACAAACATTTTTCCATTTTAAACCACCCTGTTGTATGCTACAGATTTTTTATTATGTGCCTTCTATTCTATTCTTTACAACTTTTGTAAGATTTTTTAAGGTTTTGAACTTACAACTTTTGTAAGGTTACTGAAAGAACAGAAATTAACAATTTTTCAGAATAATATGCTAAAATTTTGGTACCATAAGTTTATATGACTTATAAGTATTCTTTGTGAAATATGTTTATAATACATAAATTGTGATTTTTATGTGGTATAAATAAATAACATTTTGTTCTTAATGTAAACAATTTCAGAATTATGTACTATAACATTCACTTAAATATTTAAGCAGATTGATTATTGATTAATTTCCAAATGTACATTACAAATTATTTATTTTTTAATCTAATAAACAAAGTTACACAGAAAACAGGTTGTTTCTTTATTTTAATCGTATACTATTTCTTTCCATAAAAGCAAATCAATTGTATTATAGTGCGGACTGGATGCAAGTTTATTATTTATCTTGTAATAGATATGATGATAAACACTAAATCAAATCTTCCCAACCTGCATACTGAAAGTGGTACTAATGTGTGTCTACAGGTTTGGGGGTTTGGATCTGAGGTTGGTTTTGAATCTTTTATTTATAAGTGCCTGCAAATATTTGTCAACCTGTCTGTTTAATATTTTGAAATTTTTTTATATCTACATCATTTAAAAATGATGTGCAACCTTACTCTTTCTATTTAAAATTTTTAGTGTTCCAACCATGGGGGTTTGAGCAGTGGTGGATTTCTAAATATGCTAGCTAGGCTGTAGCCTATGGTGGCAAATTTTCAAAGGCAGTAATGGGCTGCCTGGAACCGAGTCAGGCTCCCGGACACTTGTTGGAATATAAGGTGGTTACCGTAGATTTAAGCTCATCAAGCACTACTACTATCTCCCTCCATTCGGTCTCTACAACTGGAAATAATTGTTTCATCTTCTCAATCGCCATTTCACCAGGTAGAGGAGGGGGGGACATGTCTACCAATTCAGTCCATCACAGCCTTGTAGGCTCCCCCCCAAGAGTCAGCATCAAGATCAGCAATGAACGTCTCCCATGCATTTATCTTAGCTTCTCTGATCGCATCAGTTAATGGCTTTCTTGCTCGACTATTCTTTTCTCTTTCCCTCATTCATTCGACCCGTTTTACACGTGTCCCGCTGTATTTTTCTCTTCAATACGAGTACTGATTGCTCTTATTTCTGCAATTGCCTGCACACAATTGGTAATACTGTTTATGCCTACAGAAAATAAGGTGGCACTTAATACACTACCTTGAGGCACTCCATTCTCCAAGATGACACTATCTGAGAGCGAATCATCCACCCGAACACGAGCTGTTTGGTGATTTAAGAATCCCCGGATAAAAGCAAGCATATTGCTCTTGATTCCCCATTCTTTGAGGGTGTTAAGAATACTACGTCGCCAGGCTGTGTCATACGCCTTTTTTTATATCAAAGAAGATAGCGAAGAGGTGTTGGCGATTGAGTAAAGCGTTTTGTATGGCTGTTTCCAGTGACACTAAATGGTCAATGGAAGATCGTCCTTGTCGAAAACCACACTGTTCTGGAGATAGAAACCCATGTTTCTCCAAGTACCATGTAAGCCTGCGGTTTACCATTCTCTCCATTATTTTACACAAAACGCTTGTTAATGAAATAGGGCGGTAGCTTGAGGGGTTGGTTGGTCTTTACCAGGTATTAGTACTGGTATAATAAATGCTTCTGACCAGCCGGGTGGGAAGACTTGTTCAGAGAATAAACCGTTAAAAATATTCAAAAGTTGTTGTAGTGCCGAATTAGGAAGGTGTGAAAGCATGGAAAGGCAAATGTTGTCCGGTCCAGGGGAAGTGTCCCGTGAGTTTTTAAGTGCATGTAACAATTCCTTAAATACGAATGGGGTGTTTAATTCACCAACCGAATCACCAATGTTTAATGATAATACTTCTATCTGTATCTTGTACCTTTGGAAATCGTTATTATATGATGAGGTGAGAGACACCGAGCGGAAAGATTTTGCTAGACTATTTGCCACTGCCGAAGGTGTTGAGGGGGAGTTCTCATTCATCAATAAGACCGAGAATAGATTGTTTCGGTGATCCGAAAATTGCACGAATTGTTTTCCACACAGTAAACGTGGGAGTAGTGCGTGAGATAGTGCTCACGTATTTCGTCCATGAATCCCTCATAGCGTTCAAAAATACCCGACGACACACCGCTCTAGTCCTGCGGTATAAATTTAGATGTTCAGTTGTAGGCCTACGATTAAATTTGCGTAGTGCCTGCCGTCGATTCCTAATAGCATATTTGCAATCATCGTTCCACCATGGAACGAAAGGACGTCTAGGATTACCCGATGTTTGTGGGATATATCTGTTTGCATTCTCAAGTATGCATCTCAAGTAACAGGAACTTTCGTATGTATAACACTGTTGGATTCACTAACTGCGACGAAAGACTTTTTACTCATCTTTGTCAGCTCTGAGATAGTGGCTGTAAGTGAAGCTACTTGATCAGAAAGCATCTGAACAAGTTTTTTAAGTTCATTGCAGGATCCGCACTGCTGATTATTAACGTTTGTAAGAGTTTGTTTCGATGTAGCGGTGGCAAAAGATACATCTGGTTTAACCAGGTTTCGTGAATTATTTAACTTTTTGTATTCTCTTCGTGCGGCCGGGAAAGATAGCTTTTGCTCCGTACAGATTTTGAGAATTGCCTTTTCTTCTTTAAAGATTGGGCGATCTCGGGAGCGGGCTGTATGTGGACCACTGCAGTTTGCACATTTTTCACTTTCTTCGCAGTTAGTGTCATTGTGACCTTCTTTAGCACATCGAGCACAGATCTCAGTTTTCGTGCAAGATGTTGTAGTGTGACCAAAACCTTGGCATTTGAAACATCGCCGTGGGTTGGGTATGAATGGTCGTACCCGAACCGAGAGGTAACCCACTTTAATCTTCTCTGGTGGAACAGGGAGATTGAATGTTAGTAAAAGAGACGGTGTCGGTTCTTCTGTTCCGTTCTGCCATTTCATAATACGTTTCACTTCAACAACATCTTGGTGGCAAAGCTCGTCAACTATTTCAGTGATATCTATATCTAAAAAGTCTCGACAAAAAATTACACCCCAGCTTGTATTTAGTTTTGTGGCTTTCTGCACTTATATTTATACCACCATATTACGGAGACGTAAGATAGATCGACTTTGTTCGTCGTTGAATGTTTCGATCAGAATCGATCCGTCACGTAATTTCCTGATGTTCTTCGGGGAGCCACTTGCACCTGTTACAGTTTTGTTTATTAAGAAAGGTGAAACCTTTTGGAGGGAGCCACCTTCCTGACTATTTCGGAGAACAACGAATCTAATATTTTTATATTTCAAGTCTAAAGATTTGCAGTTCTCTTCGGTAGGACTTTTATCCTCTTCAGACAAAGCTGATCGAGGTCTCTTCACAAGACTTAATTTGGTGGTTTTTTCAGATGGACCACCAACCATCTTGGAATTTAATATAGGAACAGAAATTTTGGTCCCACAAGTACCGGCGAAAAATGGACCACTCCAGCAGAGCGCACGCGTACTGGAGCTAGAGCTAAGTACAACTGGGTTCGCCCTGGTGCCCAGAGGACATCGTTCGAGACTTACTACGTAGAGCCATTCACCCATCGGCACGATTTGTTCCCGCCTTGGGTTACGCTTGCATTTCGTAAGATGTCGCAACACCACCGAGTGTAAATGTAAGAAATATCAGTGTAGGATGTTGTTGTGTAAGTGTGTATGTTGTAATTTATGTAGTGTTCCTGGTGTAATATATGTGTGTAGTGTAAAGTGTTCTGCAGCTCACTGTATAGTGGGAAGAAAGGTTGCAGAGGCTAGGCCCATGGGCGCCAACCCCCAAAGTCTTAAAGAATAAGACTCCCCGTCCAGGGGGAGTAAAACAAATTGTTAGGGATGTAGGATTTGGGGGGGTTATACCAAAATTAAACGATGGATAGGAAATCTTGGAGAGCTCCATCAAACCAGTCAAATGACTGAAGACAAAAAAAAAATTAATGGAAATGATTCAGAAATAACCTCAATATGACACTTTTCGTTTGAGTTATGTACCTCGCAGGTACGTATGAAGTTTTTTGTGAGGGTACTCACAAAAAACTTCATAATTCAGTACTATTAGTAATATACATTATTTTCATACTCAGTTATTGTATACAATTATTGACTTGGCCTAACAATCCACCAATTTAATATGTAGGGATAATTACACGAGGTTAGATTATGTTTGCTGAACTCCCTCTAATTGATCTTAGTGACTACCTGCCCTTCCTAGTATTGTCACCTTAACAATCGTGGTTTATGCATTTTGGAGTACCTCTGAAATTATGTTTAGCGCTCGCAGCTGAGTGTTAAAAGTAGTTTTGAGAATGAAGGGCTGAAAATAAGTCAAATCAATTATGATAATTATAGTGGAAATATGAAATATTGTGAAAAAAATCCCTTTTAACTAATTTAATAACGTTCTTTACAATCTATCAGTTGATACAAAATTCAGTGGTTTATTTAAAAACAAATAATAAACATTAGATATGGATCACACGAAAAGGAAAAAAATATAAACACAAAAGTATTCAAACAAATTCAAATCACTATGCTCGGCTGCTATGGGAATAAGTAATTTTTTGATTTTTAATTTTAAAACTTCAAAGTCAAAAACTACAATAAAGTGATTTTTTTGTAGAATTAAAATCAGCATTGAGAAAACAACATATACAAAAATTAATATTAAAGATAGGAGGAAAGAGTAGATGAAAAAAATACCCTAACCAGGATTCAAAAAATCTTTCCCAAAAAAGACACATACATTACCATTCCACCAACAGAAAAAGTTCAAGCATCTAGAAGCATATTTTCATTTTTAAACAGCACAGAGACAAAGAAATTAATAATAATATATACAAATATGAAAATTGAACTTAAAATAAAAAAATAATGGCAAATACTGTAAATGCAGTGGAAATAATTTTTTATAGAATAAGTTCTTTTGTTTTTGGTTTATATATAGAAAAAAAAAATATATATATATATAAAATGTAATTTCATGTTTTTTTGGATTCAATTATCACACATAATTAATAAAATCGATCACATGAGAGCTTTTATTTATCATTCAATTTAAAACTTTTCAGCAATTTAAGTTTGTAAATAAAATTAGTTTGAACCATAATTTAGTAAATAGCTTAGCAAATATTACAAAAAATAAAATGTTTATAATTCACATTTCTTTTGGAAAATTACATACATTCCTACACATATGGAAAATTTGTAAAACTCAAAGACAAGATAGAAAAACCACTTATTGAAATGTCTAATGATACATATATCTACACCACTTACTGAAAAGACTAATGATACATATACCTCTACACATAGCTCCTGGCAAGTTTATTCATTAACAAAGGTAAAAAGACTTGCATGTTATTGTGGGAATGCTGACATATTACATAGAAGTAACCTACAGTCCAAAATGCACAAGCACATTGTGAAAATGGGCATTAATTAATAGTATTGTGAATTATTTTACTAATGGTATTCCATTTAACATTTATTTCTCCAAATATTATCTGTCCTAAAATTATTAAAAGGATCTTGTTAAATGCTTTTGTTAAATAATGATACAAAAGTATGTGAACTTCCAACGATCAAACAGATACTGTAAGACCAGACCCATAGGGAGAGCATATCTACTGAATCTCTTGGAAAGAATAAAGCAGCATATGAATAATTTTTTCCTTATCATAATCATTTCATGTACCAGTTGCAACATAACACCACAGAATACATTTTGTTCTGAAGGAAAGGAAACAAATTATGCCAGAATTAAAATCATAACAATTCTGGATTCCTTCTTTTCAATGCCGTGAATAAGTCTTTATAAGACGGACATTGCAATCAAAATCCTACAATCTACTTGATGAATAACATTTGCAAGGCAATCTTTGTTTATAAATTTAAAAAAAAACTAAACCCATTCACAAATGTAGCAACCTAATTCTTAATCTTTTTCTTGAATGAACTACTTTGTTGGTTTTAAAAGATTATTTACAAAGCTCAAATATGACTCCCATAAACTTTAAACTTAACAGCATAGAAATTAAAGAATAGTTTTAGACAAAAAATTGACATTTAAACTGTATTAGCAGTGATTTCTACAAGGATGCAGGTGTACTTTTACACAAACATACTTAAAGTGCTATGGTAACAGATACTTGCATCATCTGATTCCATTGATTTCTCAGAAATTATCCAAAAGTTGATTTCCACAGACCATTACACAGAACAAAAAATTTGGAACTGAGATAAGTGAAAAAATTTCAGTTTATAGAAATCAAAATGAAAATTTGATGAAATACCTTAGAAGAGATGGTTTAATTTGTTACTGCCATGATGTTAGGGGGGCTAATGTCTGAACTGGCCATTGAATATGTTATTCATGATTTGTATTTATTTATAGATTCATTAAAAAGAAGTTTAATGGCAGTGTTGTTGCATAACTTGAATAAGTTTTCTTTTGTACAGGTAGCACATGCTGTAGAAATGAAAGAAACATATGAAAGTATGTCAAAAAGTTTAAAAGCTATTAAGTATGATGAACACTCATGGTGAATCATTGCTGACCTGAAAGTGATAAGGCCTCATCTGAGTCTTTCTTTTTCTGTTTAGCCTTCAGAACCACTGTAGGGTACTACTTCAGAGGATGATATGTATGAATGTAAATGAAGTGTAATATTGTAGTCTCAGGTCAACCATTCGTCATTGCTGAAATTGAAACCCAGCCACCAAAGAACATCAGTAACAATGATTTAGTATTCAAATCTGTATAAAAGTAACCGCCTTTACAAGGATTTGAACCTAAGAATTCTTGATTTCAAAACTTCTTTTTTGTCTCCAGAGTGGCTTTACAAAATATATGTGTATCTTGTGTTTGCGTTATAGTTAGGCTACAGGTAAAAACTATGCAGTTAAAGACTGGCCAAAAAGAAAACGGTTACCTCAAGAAAGGAAAATATTGTCAATAGTCCCATTGTCGAAGCAGACCATATTATTTTACCACTTCTATACATAAAACTAGGCCTGATGAAGAATTTTGTAAAAGAATTAGATAAAGATGGAGACGGCTATAAATATTTAGCTGAGATTTTTTCACAGTTAGTGAAGCCAAATTAAAAGAGGGAATATTCATTGAGCCACAGATAAGAAAATTAATTCGTGAAAATAAATTTGACAGCAAACTGAATCCTACCTAAAGAACTAGCAGCATGGAAGCCATTCAAAGATGTTGTTACTGGTTTTCTTGGTAACAAAAAAGCTGAAAACCGTAAGCTTATAAATGAACTCTGAGTGAACAAGATATATTGCAGATGGAATAATGTTATCAAGAGGTGGATGGGATGAATGTATGGGTAACCACTGCTGGATGATAAAAAGACTTCACTGAACACAAAAGGAAAATAAGAAAAAGAAATTAGATAAACGTAAATATCTTAAAATAAAGGTAGGAATTTTGACTGTTATTATTATTACTATTATTTTTGTATTTTAAGAAGTTTCTCAATAATTTAAAAAGTCATAACTAAAAATCTGAGGATGATGAAGAAAAACTTTCATTTTATCAGTAAAAAAAGAGAACATTCTAATTTTAAAAATGCAGGGGTACATTTCAGTTCAAGCTATAATTATTACTTATAAAAGAATGAAAAAAAAGTGTTAAGCTAAACTTATAATTTAGAAAAACATAAAACTCCACAAATATATCAATATTTATCCTGTAGATAAACAATTACACTAAATTAAGTTTGTAAAATCATTAAATACAGAACTATTTCCTAATATGCAAAGGAAATTGTTACAATTTGTATAAAATGATTGAACTATTCTTATAATCTATAACACAGACAATCACAACAAAATTACTGCACGAAATCAAAGAAGTCTGTTTCCAACAGACGTTACATACTAATCACTTGACAATTCCAAGAAAAACAGTTAATAATAAATAAAACAGTAATTATTTAATACAATCTTATTTAAAACTATAAGTTTTTGAAATGTTGAAGTAAAATATTAAAAATAATGTATTCATTAAAAATTTGGTTTAGTTTGCAATTTTAAAAGTTTACAGTTATAAAATGTTCATTGCTGATTCTCATGGAAAAACAGACTTTAAATAAAAAATTAACTAGTACAATTTAGCCGAGTTCTATGTAGTATTATTTAAACCGATGAAACTTCATTACTTTTCAGAATACTGAACCCTTCAAATTCTTTTTCCTTGGAGAGAGCAAAACAATTAACATTCAAAACCTTTCTCAGTCAAATAAAGGAGACAATCAGGTGAAGAAAAAGAAGATTGTTGACATATGTGCTAAACTCAACCAGTTCTATTATTATATTTATTCTTACATTTTACATATTAGAAAAGTTTTGTTTTATATTGAAGTTAAATTTTTTAATTATTTTAAGACAAAATTAGAAGAAATGGAGGGAGATAAATAGATACCAGTCTACTGCGATTACCATATTAAAATATAACTGACAGTGTTAATAGAGAATTATACAAAGGATAACAGTTTATAATCGATGGCTTCCAAAGGGTTAATAACGAAGGACATAACTGTATATATTATAACATTTTTTGACCAAACTCTATACAACAAGATTTACACATAAACTGAGGTCACAAAGAAAAGATGAACAAACAACTGCAGGCTGTTGTCAGAATATTTCTGAATAAACAATTTTGTTCATTTTAATTTAAAATTATTTCAGTATCTTACATCATAATGTGCAGATAAACATATTATCTATAATTAAAAAAAACTCACAATTCTTTTAATGAAATAAATTGAAGCTATTCATCCGAAAATAGCTTTCTTTATCTTTGTCAAAAAACCTGTTTCCTGTTCATTGTCAGCTTCCAAGCCTGCCATTGGTTGTTCATTTAGAATTTTACTTCCTAGAACAAAGAAGAAAAAATCCCACCTTAGCTCTGTATCATTATTAGATTTCCAGTAACACCTCAAAACTTCTGTAATATTATTATTAAATTAATTTTTTTTTACATCACTGCAAAGCAGTAACCCAATCATTACTAACAAAACAGATATACCAGAAAAATAATTTTACATAATAACAAGTTCCTTACAAAAATGAAACGATCAGAAAATATATTATCACCATTAAACCCACATTTACAAGGATGAATTAAATAGTCATACATTTTATAAATTAGATACATATTGCCAAAATACAGCTGTATGGAAAAATTTATCAACCGTAAATAAAATTAGAGCTATCTTCAAAGAAAAGTTATTACATGTCGGATTAAAAAATTTTATTTAATAAGCGAGCTGGATCTTATCGCACTCATAGAAATTGGGAATTAGTCATCTGAAATTTACATTACAGATGGACTAATATTTATTAGAAAGAAAGAAAGAAAATCATTCAAGAACAGTTTTACAAAAAAAAAAATGAAAATCTACTACTAATTAGACGGACATTTTAATTGCCAAACAATAATTTGCAGTACAAAAAATTAATTAAAACTAAATATAAATCTTAAAAAAAGATCTAAAAATAATTAAAGTAAAAAAAATCTCCTGGAATTTCTACCTATTTTTTTTTTTTACAGAAAACCTAGAAATAAAAGCTAAAAGTCAATTCCAGTATGCTAAAAGTCAATTCCAGTATTTTTTATAAGTTTGGTAGAGACAAATTTTTCACTCTCTTTGGCACTGCTCACATACTGGAAAACTATAAACCTTCCCTCTTATTAGGGAAGATTATGTAGGGGTTTTAAGTTGTATCTTGGATAAGCCAATACAGTCATATGTATAAGTACAATGATGTTTAAATGTGCTGCTGCTTGTCTTCACTGGTAAATACGTTAAATAAGTATAAATCAATTTTATTTAGAAAAGCACAAACGTTTTGTATAAATCGGTTTCAACAGTGTGTCAATACAGTGTTTAACAATTGTCATACAAGAATTTAACAATATTTTATTATGCATATAAAAAATATTTAACAATATTTTATACACACACATACTAAATTAGTGTATGTATGTGCGCACGCGCACATACACACACACACACAATACAATACAATACATAAACATACAATATAATAATATATACATATATGTTTTATATTTTATTTAATTATATATATATATATATATATATATATATATATATATATATATATATATGTCTTTTATAAATCTCTTAAGTCTTTACATGTTTATAGTATGTTTTTTTTTAAATTACCTATAAATTAAATTTTGATAAAATAATATAAGATGAAATGGTATTTCAAACTATCTTGATCCAATTAGAATTCTTTTAACACTAAAAATAGGAAAAAACAAATCATTCTGTAATATGACTGTCTGAAGACATCAATGTAAAACAAATTCTACAAAAAAAAATTATAAACGCAAGGAAATTATAAAACAATGGTCATGGTTCTGATATAATTTTTTCCCCTGAAAATCAACATATTCCATTGAAATGTTCTTTATCATAACCTTAACAAGCTAATTTTTTTATAAGAAAAAGTTCTGATGAAAAGTGAGGGTATAGTAGACATTTGAAGAAATTTGTGTCTGTTAAATCATACAGCAATGAAAATTTCAGTAGGCAGAATGATCTTCCACACATAAATTAACCTATAATTTTGAACTAATCAGATTTTTCCATTTTTGCATTTACTATTAATTTGTTGAGGTAATAGAAATGAAGTATGTTTTTTTACAAGAACCGCTTTGATACAATAAACAAGCAAATTTTATTGAAAGAATTTATCCTTCAATTTAACCTGAAAGCCTGGATCTTAACCTACAATTCTACATAATCCCGACCTAGATTTAGGCACTTATAATATAGTGTGATTAGCTTCTGCAATCCAGCTTTATAGAAATCTGCTGCCTGAAAAGTTAACCATCGCTGAATGGCTGTTGTTCTTGATGTTGCTGTCACTGTTACCAAGGCACAGACCACCAAGGTGCTGCTTTAAATGCAGGAACAAGTGGTAGTCACTGGCTTAGTACTGTATGGTGGGAAATCAATTTGATTTGAAGCTATGTGTGAGAGGGGGGATTACAAATCCCCCCTCTTGAGGATGTGCTTTTTCTGTTTGTGTCTATTTCATGTGATTAGAACATTGATGGCAGCCTAGCAATCCCCCCAAACCCTTCCAGGATAAACATATGTCTGGATGATTTTAAAATTAAAGATTTTTCAAAGAACAGTCTTCATTTCAGCTTCTAATTTCACGAAAGTGTTAACAAAAGGCGACTGCCACTCCCCAACACTCGTGAACATGATGTAAATAATACTCTAAGATCCAAACTTCTTTTTTCACCTCAAGAAGACAAATGAGAGCAACGAATGAGGTCAAAGCCCAGCAGTAGTCAGCCAGAAGAGAGAAGTGGCCTGCCCATGATGCCCATTTCAGGGCCACAGGACAATACAAGGTTTATGGTCTGTAATTTATATTTACAGCTGGTTTATGGAAAGGTAGGCTTAAGAAGAAAAGAACAAAGAATGATAAGAGGCCCACCGACACGGGCTGGAGTTCGGCTGACCGAGCTCAGCTGAGATGTAGCAGCATGACAGCCAGAGGGAAGAAAGTCCTGTAACTTCACCTCACCAAACCCCCAACATCCTTTCCAAAACTTAAAATTTTGTACCGATCCGTACATGTGACTCCCTTTGGAGAGAGGAACGGATTGCTTCCTCCAAACACTAGGGCCCCGAAAGGCATATTTCTGTTAGGCCGGAAGGTGCTAGCACTGAAAGGACTTAAAGGGAATGAAGTGGAATCACGCAGGGAGAACAAAGCTTATATGCACCTAGTCTCCCGTGATCAGCCCCGGTCAATTATCCTCACTGGTCTAAAGGACCAGAACACAAACAACAATTCCATCCGTAAATAAAAACACAACAATCTATATAACTGCCACTAAATAAATAATGACCCACCCGATACAACGAATGACATCAGCAAGGGACATTTGTCCATGTTCTGCGATTTGCAGGAAGTTAATAAAATCTCCCGCCATCTTCTCATTCCGTTCCTTCTGTTTTGGATTGCATGACTCAGTTTAATCAGTCTCAAAATATGACTCATTATTTATCACTTCATCCCAAGGCAAAAAATCAACAACCAATGGCCCTTGTCTATCACAAAACACAGTGCACATGATTTTCAGGGCTGACATTGTTTGCTTGAATTTCACTTTCTTGGGAGATGTTGAGAGAATTAAGTTAAAGAAGTTTAAACTAGAATTCCATACAGAAGAATTGAGAGGAGAGTGGAAGAAGTGTTAGGAGAAGACCGATTTGGTTTCAGGAAAAGTATAGTGACAAGGGAAGCAATTTTAGGCCTCAGATTAATAGTAGAAGGAAGATTAAAGAAAAACAAACCAACATACTTGGCGTTTATAGATAACTTACACTGGAATAAAATGTTAAGCATTTTAAAAAAATTAGGGTTCAAATACAGAGATAGAAGAACAATTGCTAACATGTACAGGAACCAAACAGCAACAGTAACAATTGAAGAACATAAGAAAGGGAGTCCGACAAGGACGTTCTTTGTCACCATTACTTTTTAATCTTTACATGGAACTAGCAGTTAATGATGTTAAAGAACAATTTAGATTCGGAGCAACAGTACAAGGTGAAAAGATAAAGATGCTACGATTTGCCGATGATATAGTAATTCTAGCCGAGAGTAAAAAGGATTTAGAAGAAACAATGAACGGCATAGATGAAGTCCTACGCAAGAACTATCGCGTGAAAATAAACAAGAACAAAACAAAAGTAATGAAATGTAGTAGAAATAACAAAGATGGACCGCTGAATGTGAAAATAGGAGGAGAAAAGATTATGGAGATAGAAGAATTTTGTTATTTGGGAAGTAGAATTACTAAAGATGGACGAAGCAGGAGCGATATAAAATGCCGAATAGCACAAGCTAAACGAGCCTTCAGTAAGAAATATAATTTGTTTACATCAAAAGTTAATTTAAATGTCAGGAAAAGATTTTTGAAAGTGTATGTTTGGAGTGTCGCTTTATATGGAAGTGAAACTTGGACGATCGGAGTATCTGAGAAGAAAAGATTAGAAGCTTTTGAAATGCGGTGCTATAGGAGAATGTTAAAAATCAGACGGGTGGATAAAGTGACAAATGAAGAGGTATTGCGGCAAATAGATGAAGAAAGAAGCGTTTGGAAAAATATAGTTAAAAGAAGAGACAGACTTATAGGCCACATACTAAGGCATCCTGGAATAGTCGCCTTAATATTGGAAGGACAGGTAGAAGGAAAAAATTGTGTAGGCAGGCCACGTTTGGAATATGTAAAACAAATTGTTAGGGATGTAGGATGTAGAGGGTATACTGAAATGAAACGACTAGCACTAGATTGGGAATCTTGGATAGCTGCATCAAACCAGTTAAAAGACTGATGAGAAAAAAAAAAGGGAGATGTTGAGTGTCTCCATTTCATGGACTCAATTTTGATTCTTGTGTAATGTTAGAACCCATGTCTCGTCGCCAGTAGCAATTTGGCTTAAAAACAGATAGTTTTCATTTTTGTATTTTATGAGAAAATTCAAAGCACTGTCACCCCCTCTGTGCCATATTGTGTATGTACAGCCTTCTTTAAATGCCCTAACCCATTTTTGCCCTGTCAATGAATTTTGGATGCTTTCATACCTCTTTGATTTAAGAAACAAATCACAAATGTATTTCACAATCAGTGGCATTGTCTATAATCATAGGCATTTTAGGAAACTAAAAAGACCAACAATCAAGTTATGGCATCTGTAGCAAGCCAATAGATGTAGTTGAATAACTACAGTGCTAATGCATGTAAAGGCAACAGCTGCATTGCAGCAAACATATATCAAAATGGCATGTACTTAAAAAAAAAAAACTTACCTCATAAAATCATCAATTTCTGATTAAAAGTTTAAAAAAAGGAGTAATTAGGTGTGCAATGATTCCTTGCATCGAATTAACTTGATAGCCAACACAACAAATTACCATACCAGAAAACTTTGTATACACTGGCCTAATATCTGAAATTTTGTAGACAAATGGGTTCAATGATTTATGGCCACTTCAAAATTTATTCTTACGAAAATAATTGTAATTTAACTTATTATATATGGCAAATTTTTCCAAATTCAGATGATACAAAAATCACTTGTGAGCAACATTTTTTTGAAAATCATAAAATAATTTATTTGAAACCAAAATTTGAATAATGTCCATAAAATCGTGAATAAACAAAAATTAGATAGTGGGAAACTTACTTTACAAAAGATAAAATATAATAACATTCATCTTCCTCTACTACAGGTAAGAGAGATGTTGCACTGTTTCCCAAAGAAAGTAGAAAATTGATTTGTAGTTGTATACTATTTGCACACTTTCTTAGACTATGATGCATTTCGTAAAGCATCAGAAGTGCAAATGAAACTAGAATGAGTTGGTTTTTCTGAGAATAATGATGTTCAACGTGCAGATAATCCTTCAGAAAGTCAGGAAAAATTGGAAGGATGAATATCAATGGCATTTCAGCCATCGGCAGCTTCTTCAATAAATGAAGTTAAAAATTCACAAACTAATCATCAATGGAGTTCTGAAAAGCCACCTGGTAGAGCTGAACTTAGTTTGAAACCAGGTTTCATGTTAATGCGCAGTGTAGTACTACTGATGAAAAAAATTATTTGAAGTGTTCATATTTATAAATCCCTTATAGAAAGAAATGGAAAATAAATTTCTTACAAAATAACTTAACCATTTTTTTCTCTGAAATATTCGTCTACCTACAAGATACCAAATAATTTTTCAATATGATTGAGCACCCACACATCTTTAAGAGGTTAGAAATAAACAATAAAGAGCTCAATTAATTAATTAGAAATGGTGGATCAATTAACTGGTCTTAAATGTCACCTGACCTACACCAGGATTTCTTGTGAGGTATATCAAAACTTCAAAAACAAACAAAAACATTAATACAAGCGAACGTGGTGATGATGTAATACAATATTGTATATCCGGATCTTGCAATTCCTGAGAGTCATAGTTTAAAATGTACACTATCAGCTTAAATACCCAGTCTAGCATGTACTGTACAGACTATAGTCTATTGAATGAGCAACATTTGATATAATTTTTTTTTTACATTAATGCTTGCTATGTACATGAAGCAAGCAGTTAACTTATAACTTCATAAGGCAAACTAACTGCTCAGCACAAATCAATTTCTCGTGAAATAAGGTTAATTTACATTTTCTGCTAATAGTTTGTGTAACAAAAATACTAAAATGACTAAGCTCAAACTATTATTATGTAACATGAAAATTAACATTTTTATAACAATAAATTTATTCCTTTCTCTGGTTAAGCTACACTGTGGTTATTAATCACCTCATACATAAATAATTCTCAAGCTTGTGTTAGCAAATATATTTCAGTATAATTAATAATGGTGTTTTTTTTTCTTTTTTTTTGGCAGCTTAGAATAATTACAGTTAATACAGGTATTTAAATTTTATATACATTTTTAATTATTTTTAAAGTTCTTTAAGTTTATTTTATAAAAGTTAAAGCCAGATGCAAAATACTCCATATCCAAACTCTAAAATGATGGTGCAAATAGCAGGTTATGAAGACTTCTTCTCTACCACTTGAATCTGAAGCCCATGGAACTTGTACAGATGGATATGAAGAACTGGACTGCATATCATAATACAATATTGAAAATTTAAAAATGTAAAAAAGGGAAAAACTGAACAGGAATACAAAAAACTAATAATGTTAGATTAATTCAAAATTGGAAAATGATACCAATGAAAGTGATATAATCTTCAGATGAAGACCAGGGTTTTGAAATGGCTAAACCATTATTTGATAATAAAAAATAATTAGTAAAAAATTACTACATTTAAGCATGAAAATAAGATTAAAAACTGTAGTGTAAACCATCATAAAATTAGATGTTACCAATGCAGCTTCATTTGTAGATCAGAGTTAGTTTTTAAATAAGTTGCAAAATTTTAAAACTGCATGTGCAGTTTTTAAATTTTGCAACTTAGTACCCCCCCCCCCCCAAAACACACACACACTAGAACTAATGATATAAAAAATAATATATATTTATATATTTATTGAAGTTAATTTAAGATTCATATTATTTCTCTGTTATGTTAAATTATATTTTTAATTCTATTAATATAAAACCACCTAGTACAGAATTTTGAGATAAGATATAACTTGCATTAATTTTATGAAGAAAGTACTTTTGCAAGATCCTGCAATATTTAGACACCAATAACATCGCAAACATTATTAAAACTTACAATAAATAAATTTAAACCAGAGTACAAACCTAAAATATTATAAAAAAAATTAAGTAAATGATTATTGGAAATTTATGATTAAAGTATAATGACTGTGATGGAATATAGGGAAAACAAATAGATCCTTTAAAACTAGATTTCTTGAACATTATAGAAATGAAAAAAATAAAATAAATTATGTTTATCTAATACGGTAGACCATCATATACACAATAAACATTCTATTTCTGATATCAACACAAATTTAGATATTAAAAATTAATAAAGATGACATAAAATTAAGTATATCACAAAAATATTACGTTCAAAAGTAAGGGCCAATGAGTTATAAATAGCAACTGACAACACTGATTGGTTTGCACATACAAAGTAGCTTTAAATGGTCTGTTGGATATATAACTGTTGGATCAATCATTACAAGGGTCATTCAATAATTAAACAGACAAATATCTGTAAATGACAAAATAATGGTTTGCAGGCAAATAGCAAAAATGATTTATTACATAAATATAATTTTTTTGTCTACTTTTCCACATAATCCCCACCAACTTCTCTGGACTTGTCCCATCCTTCTATGAGTCCCCTCGATGAAGAATTCTTATCTTGATCTTGCAGCCAGTTTTGTATTTTTTCTTTATCTCTTTGTTGTTGTTGAACTGATACCACGCAAAGGTTCTTTCATCAGACCAAACAAAAAAAATCCTAAAAGACAAGGTCAGGGCTATAAGGAGGATGAGGTAGAAACTTCCAACCCACTTTGCTAATAGTTTTCAGTATCAGTTGTGTCATATGAGATAGAGCATTATCTAGAAGAAGCACGTCTTTCCTCTGTCATCCTGGACATTTCCTCTTCAATCATGGCTGAGTAGTACAGGCTGTGGTAGCGCGTTGCTCCTCCAAATAATCACAGAAAATCAGACCATAGGCACTCCTAAATATGGTTAATGTGATCTTACCAGCCGTGTTGTGTTTGGAATTTCTTACAGACAGGTGATGCTTTGATGCTTAGACTCCGGCTCAAAATGATATATCCAAGATTCATCACAGGTTAAAATCCTGTCCAAAAATGTGTCATCTCTCAGCTTTGTGATGAACGGTAAGCTCTCTGGGAACATACCTCGCACAAGTTTTATGGTAGTTCAGTTTGTTTTGAAAAATGGAATGAGTTGGGCCAACACCTGTGGGTAGGTGATTCAGTTCCTTTGACGACTATTAGTTTTCAGTCTTACTTGAGACTAGAGATGTGTTTTGTTATTTTTAGTAATTGTTAAACCAATGGGAATGTTCGCATCGGTGGCATCCTAAGATGTTACATGCCGAGGTTTATAAGATGAAAACCCAGCTGGTAAAACCCATCAGGGCTAGGTGCAGAGCGGGTGGTTGGAGGGTATCTTCCCCTAGGGGATCAAGATGTGCCAACACTTAACCAACATTTTTCAGCAATTTGTTCAACTGTAAGTTATCGGTCTTGGATACGTGAATCAATGCAAGAATCTAAAGCCGAGGTCGACACTGTTACTGGACAACCACAGCAGTGCTCATCAATCACGCTTTTGCACCACTTTTAAACTTTTCCACCCATCCATAAAAACTCGCACGGTTCATGCAGCTGCTGCCGTATTGTTTGTTCATCTGAGAGAATATTTCAGACGGTTTTACACTTTCCGAAAGTAAAAATCGGATCACAGAAGGCTGTTCTTCAAAGTACTTTCTTCGAGCAGACAGGCCATCATAACTAAAACTTTAAAGGTTCTGTTAATGTAAATATTAATCAAACAGCTGACTAACACTCTTTGCAAGGCTGCCAACTAACAAAAGTTTCAATTGCCTGCTTTAAGCATTTCCTACACTAAAAATGTTTGTATGTTTAATTATTGAATGGCCCTTGTAGATTTTTAAATGCAAGAGAATATAATGCTGTTGAAATTGACCATTAATTGTGTGAAACATATGGGCTTACCACAATGAATGAAGGAAAAGCAAGGTAATGGTGTCATGAGTTTAAGGAAGGCTCTTTTTATGTGTTAAAAACTTTTTCTCATTAATGTCAGCAGCACAAGACCATCTTTAATCATATGATACCCCACTTAGCAGTGAAATCAAACCAAAAAAACTCAATCTGTGTCAGTTAAACTTCCACACATAAAACTACCCACATTCAGCAGAAATTATGATGAATGGGTGTCATTTCATGATATGTTTGTGTCATTCTTTCATTCTAAAGAAATGTCAGAAATTCATAAATTTCATTACCTCCAATGGTTCTTTAAAGGGTGAAGAAACTAAAATTTTATCATCTTTAGAAAGTTCAATAAAAAATTATGGGGTTGTTTGAAAACTTTTACAGGCCAGATATGGCAATAAAAGGTTCTTAATTAATAAACATCTAACTGCACTATTCAACCTCTCTAAAAATGATAAGAGAAAATTTTTTGTCATTAAGAAAGCTTTTAGACAGTGCATTAGAACACATACGTGATCTAGCAGGATTAGGACATCCAACTCAGCAATGGGATACACTCTTTAATTCATGTAATTACCACCAAATTAGATTAGGCTACTTTACGCGAATGGGAAAATTCCTTAGAAATAAATCAATTGCCAACAACAGAACAGAACAAATTTTGTTGGGGCCCAAAGAGAGCTGATTCAGCTAGCAGAATTATTCAGAACTAAAAATTTTCATATAAGTGTTGCAGAAGTTTCATCCATTGAAGGGATTCAAATGGCACTTTCAACCTCCCAGTGTTCCAAACTTTGGCAGATTCTGGGAATCATCAGTCAAACTTTTTAAGAGCCACATGAAAACTGTAATCAGTACTAACAATCTGACAATAGTTAGTTTACCACTCTACTGACTCAAATTGAGGCATGTGTAAATTCCTAATCCTTAATTCCAATATCGACGACCCTTCTGATCTTCTTCCTCTAACACCAGCACATTTCCTAATAGATGATATCTTTACCAGTTTTCCAGAACCAAATTTGCAACCCTTTCCTGTAAATATACTTAATCACCGGCAACAAATTCAGCAACAAATGCAGCACTTCTGGTCTTGTTGGTCCAATGAATACCTAACAATCTTCAGCAACAATAAACATGGAAAACTCTACTCCAGATCTGCAAGACAATTTGGTCATCATCAAAGAGGACAACCTCCGTCCCTCCACTCTAATGGAAAATGGCTTGTGTCATCAATATACATCCTGGAAACTATGGAAAAGTGCATGTGGTGATACTTAAAACTTCGACCAGAACATTAAAAAATTAATTTCAAAAATATGTCCATTACCAAAATAATACATTCATTGTTACATAATTATATTCTTGTATTATGTCATATCTTCCTTTGTTTTTTTTTTTAATTTTATATATTTAAAATGTATATGCAGTCTCCTGTATTATTGACACTTATGTAATTCATTTTTTTTTTTTGAAGGTGTTCCTTCAAGGTGGGAGGGGCATGTTGGATATTTTTCTGTATGTGCAGGCATGTGATGCATGTCTGTGTTATGTAGTGGGGAGGAATTCTCCCACTTTCTTTTGTCATATGGTGTTGCTCACTCAGTTGGGTTCATGAAGTGGACATGATATCAGTCAGTTATGTTTTATCACAAGTTTTTCTTTTAGTGTACTGGTATTCAATTACGATCACTGTCAATCTAATACAATAAAGGTGTCATAATTTTTAGTTACAATCAAATTGTGTCATTTTATTGTACAGTCCACTTAACCATTTTATAATCAGCATCCAAAAATGAAGTGCTGAAAATTTCAGTGCAAAAGTGGGTACAATCTTAGTAGGAGGAATTTTATGCAGTGCGTTTGAAAAAGCTTGTTTCACGATATCAAACATATATGGGATTAAATTATGATTACGTAGAAAAATAAATATCTAAATATTTGAAATGATTAATAATCATTTTTTCAACTGTTCTCATTTTGCTACCGATTGGCCCTTACTTTTGAACTGCGCCTCGTATATAAATACAAACAAAATTTCAATTTGATAAACCATCAGACAGTGTCAAATTAAGGTAAGATATGTCTATTTCAATATTTTGTACTGTGGTTTATATACTAATAGAATTAAAAAAATAAATTTATATATATATTAATTTTCATTCTTTTGATTAATGTTTCTATTATTTTTTTATATTATTGGTCACATGATGGAACCAGGCAACAAGAAATGCTAGTAGTGAGGAGGAAGAAAAGAGGTGAAGGAAAAACAAAAAATGAACCATTTGAATGGCCTCATATTTTGGAAAACACACCACAGAACGTAGAGCAGTAGCCTTAAGTTAAATTTTAATTCTTAAAAGATGGAGTCACCTTGCACAAAAGAAACTATTAAAAAAAGAAAAGAAAAAAATAAAGGTGCTTTAATAATTTTATATACTTTAGTACATCTCAAAACTTATTAAAAATAAATTTTACTACTATGTTAATAAAACCTCACTTTTGCAATATATTGATAGCTTAATGATTTTATTTTACGATTCCAACAATCCACGTTTTGTTTAATACAAGGGTCCTGCAGTCCATATTAATTTGAATTCACAAAACTGTACTTGGTGTGTTTTGTTTTAAATAAATGACAAATTTCACTTAGAATTATTTTCAGTTAACTTATGTCAATTATTTCATAACTGAATTCTCTATATATTCTGTTTTAAAATTATATTTGTTCATTGGCTATTTAACAAAATAAATTTATACCTTACCAAAATATTGGTTTTTAGACCCATTTATTATAATTTCCTCAGAAACTGTTACAGACACAGTTCTAAAGCTTTTTTTATTTTTGAGGCAAAAAACTATATACAACCACAAACTCTGTTCCATATTTTGTATACTAAGGATTTCAGTAGAGAATCATCTTACAGTTTGAGTGGAAATCAGGGCAAACTTTTAGCCAGTTAGGACTTGAAAACAAAGCACTTCTGGACATAATTCTATATTAGATTTTTTTCTTTATTTTCGCTAGTACAACGTAACCTGAAATTATTTCTGTTTCTTCATGAAGCACCCTCACATAAGTACCTTTTTTCAATAAATTTAAATTAAAATAAGAAATGTAAAGCAATACTGCTTACTACCTTAATAATTAGATCAATACTGTGTATTAAATTTATCAAGTAAATAGTAAATAACATCATTTTTTATAGTGCACAATTACACAATATATATTACCAGCTAATTTTGATCAAAATTCAGCAGACTGTGTCTTCATCAAAAGTATAAATATTACAGATATATTTAATTTGACTAAACATTCATTTAATACATGCATTATAAAAAAAATTACCACTGGGTTGAGTCTAAATTTTTCTATATATAAATATCAGTAATTCAAAAGATTTATAATCTACAAAAAGATTTTTTTTATTTTTAAACAATCTGTTGGTTTTTTATTTTCCTTTTTTTCCCTAAGTGCACAATGAGTTGTTGTTCAGTGCTCGGACACAAAGTTACTACAGTAATTGATTAAAATTTAAAAATTTTAATTTATCTTAAAAATTAAAAGGATGTGAACTGCCTAAGCATATGGTAAGTGTGAAATAACACCAAAATAAAAGCAATATTAAAAATTAACATAAAACAATAAAATTACGAACATAAAAAAAAAACATAGTTTTAATCAAATGTTGGAATCCCGAGGCTCAGCCTTAAAAAATCATAGTACCTTAGACAACATCAATACGTTGTTGCCTAAGATAATTGGGTATTAGCCTCTAATTTAGCCACAGTCCACAAAGATGTGGTGGACACATCTTGGCAGTCGCAGCGAACACAAGATGGGTGCACTGGTTTGATTCAAGAGGTGCCCATATAAGTAATTTTAGTGTGCCCTATTCATAAACAGCAAATAATAACCTGTTGACAATCATTCCTGCATAAGGAGCTTCCTCCTACAATAAGGAGTGACACAGTGTTCTAAACTGGATAGTTTACTGTTGATGGTAGCATTCCATTCACTTTGCTACTTACTCATCATGAACCCTCTTCAGGAAACAGATAAAACAAATTGTTCAAAACAATGGGATTGGTGGCATTACTTTATTCAAAACAGGTCTCTTTTGCTGCACGATCAATGCATTCGTTGCCTGAAATTCCAATATGACTAGGGATCCATCAGAAGCTTGCAGTTGTGTTATAGTTGTTATCATTTCAGAGATAACAGACAACATGGTATTTAGAATACATGTCACTAATCGCCTGCAAGGCACTAATGAAATCTGTAGCAGACAAGTATGTGCCTGAATGTTGGGCTAAATATATTTAAGGCTATGTTAATTGCATACAGCTATGCAATGAAAACACTGGCGATGCCGGGAAGGCCTAACATGTGTGTTCTATTGGCAACCACAAAAGCACAACAAACAGAATTATTGTGTGTAGAGCCATCTATATGAACTATAGCATCAGGATTCACGTTATTTACAATAGTAAAAAATCTTTCTTGTTCTTACAAGAAAGAATTATCTTTAATTGGATTTGTTTTCCTTTTTTTGATATTGACTGAAACTAAAGCAATAATCCATGAGGGAAGGCCATCAAGTGGGGGTACGCTAAGTAACAGGAGGTAACTGTATATCTACAGATAAGAAAAGCAGATGAGCTGTAACAGCTAGTGAAGCAGTAGATCTTGGTTGTTCCTCATATCAATTAACTAGCTGGTTGAAAAATATTGCATCAAAGGTAGGATGATTTGGTTGCACTTTATGCAATCTACATAGTAGCATATTATTTGGTTTTGTCTATTCCGAATAGATAGCTAACCACTGTCCACTAGACTTACCATGGGGCTTGAGCGAAACACACCTGCTGCCAAGACAGATAAATGAATGGAATCATTGGGCATTTTTAGAGTGCTAGCCCATGGGGACGAATCGGCCACACAGCCATAGTCTAAGTGGGAATGGACCAGAGCTCGGTAGAAGTGCAACATGCATACTCAATCAGCTCCCCAAAGAGTATTAGATAGAACTCTCAGCATGTCTAGCATTTTTAATCATTTTATTACCTTCAACTTCTTTAAATGTGTTATCTACGTTAGTTGTTGGTCAAACCACAATACTGAAAAATTAACCCACATGCTTGCTTCAACTGGCTCACCATGTAAAAACAGTTAAGAGTCAACATGTTCCTTTTAAGCATTCCGTTTTCTAGTGTAAAGTGTTTGGATACTGTCATTCCAACTTGAACTCAAAAGGACCAAAAAATGAGGAAATCATGACAAATACAAGATTCCCTTATATATCCTATTGATCATTGATCAGTTTATTTAGGATTCCTCTCCTCCAAGCATGTCATACACCTTTTGCATATAAAAAAATACAGCAACAAGGCATTGACAATGTAGGAAGGTGTTTTGAATGACAGATTCAAGAGAAACTACATCATTGATAGACGATCTACGTTGGCGAAAACTTCATTGTTCAGTGGGATAATTAGAATGTTCTTCTCAAGGTACCAAACTAGACGACGATTTAACATGCGTTCCATTACCTTGCACATGGTATTGGTAAAGGAGATAGGACGGTAACGAGGGGCATGATTTATTTTTATCAGGTTTCAAAGAAGGAATCACCAATGCTTCTGACCAAGAATCTGGAAAAGCTGATAATAAAATATTCTATTATAGATATACAAAAGATGTCATAATACTGAATCAGAAAGGTGTGATAACATGTTTAGCCTGATATTATCATTTTGGGGAAGTGTCATTGGAAGTATTCAAAGCATACCTATATTCATCAAAAGAAAAAGGTATGTTTAATTTATTTTGCGAGACTCCAATTACAAACAAGATATTTCCTACCTGCAACTTATACCACCTAACCTCAGGACAGTATGATAACTGAATCTGACCTAAGCAAGTTTCCAAATGCGTTCAAACATCAATTGACACGGTGACGAGGAAGCCGTTGCTTTTTAGTCCAACTGACTGTCCTGTTCCACACACGGCTCAAACTTTGCTCCAAACATCCGATGATGAAGTTGTTCAAGAAATGCTATCAACATAAGTGCTTTGCTTCATCATGCACTTCATCGGTCTCCACATTCTCGAAGAGGTCTTGAGATGATGATAGGGACGTGAAAGCCTGAGAGCCCAGAGACACTGTACCAGCCTAAGATTTTTCTGTAGATCCCTTTATTCAGATCTTAATAGTTTACTGCGTTGTTGGTGCAGCAGGAATTTTATTTGATGGTGTACTGACTGGAATGGTTTTTTGTAAACAACTGTTAGTCTTTCTACTAAATCTATCCATCTTTTTGACAGTTCTCAACACTGCAATATAAGAAATGAGGAACTCACCTTGTGTGACAAAGCCTGGAACAATGATCAGTTCTTTGCACAATGTGCATTCATTCTGTTTTTCCATATTGTTAGAAACAGCTTGGGCAGAAACAAAACTAACACAGGGCAGTACAAAATTCCTCATGTTGAGTTATTTTCTGTATTCCCTATGAGCCACAGGAAAGGACACTTTCTGCTAAGTACATAACTTAGTATAGCCGCCTTTTCTTCCTTATAAAAGAGGCATTCTTGAAGCCTTGCCTAATGTGGACCTTTACAATTAATAAACTTTTCTACCTCAGTGCAAACAATTTTGTTGTAAACAAATCTCTGATAATGAAAGCAGCGTCTTGGGTTTGGTTTATATGGTTGCACATGAACAGAAAAGTAGTAAATTTTTATTCGCTCATGGACAGTTGGAGTAGAAAAGGTTAGAATAAGTGATGTTGGTACATCAACACCATTCCCCTTCCTTATTATCCTCTGCACAGAAGTGACTGACTGCTGTGATAGCTCTTCTGATACCAGCAAAATCACAGTAAAAGATCATTTATTCCCTTGTTGGAATTTAGTGTACTGTGGGGCTCTACTACCTGTCCTTCCATTCCTAAGGGCTAGGAGCTTCTGACTCTTGTTTATCATGAATTACCTCAGTCATCAGAGCGCCAGTCCTAAGCTTTTTAATAGATTAAGGAAAGGTACAAGCCATTCCACTACATTTATTTATTAGGAATAGAGAAATCTTAGAGAAGGATTTACCTTCTTTATTATATTTGACTCTAAGAAACCATACACTAGAAAATTTAGCACTACCTCTTTCATTTCTGTTTCATGTCTCCTGACACATCTTCGGCTGACAATGTTGGTTGAAGTTTTTTCAAACTCCCCAGTTCATTGTTTTTTTCAAATGGACCAACAACACCAAAAAATTATTATTTGGGACTGAAATTTTGTTCCCAAGAGTACCAGTGATTTAACAGACCACTCCAGCAGAGTGTCTCTTTCTGGAGCTAGGACTGCATATAACTGGGTTCACCCTGATGCCCAAAGGACATTACTTGAGACCCACTACGAAGCTGCAGAGACTGGGGCTGTTGGAATGCCAACCACCAAAATCTTAAAGAGCAAGATTCCCCATCAGGATCACCTGGGTTAACTAGTTTCATACTATCCTTTCTTCCTTCTTTTCTACAACAATTTTTTAACTACTACATATTTATTTATTACACCTTAATTATCTGTTCAATATTTCATTATCCGTTTTATAAATTCAATTTTTGTCTGCCTCATTTGTTTACCTTCTACACTTCCTTCACCAAACTAAACCTGTATGTCTTTTTTTTAATAGACAGCCTGCAAACCTAGTTTGTCTTTTTCAACGGATTCTATTAAAAATTTTCTCTCCTATTTATCTTAAATTTTCCATTTCAAATTTTATCAAGCCATCTAATTTTCAACATCTTCCTTTAACAATATAACTTCAAAGATATCCATTCTTTTCCCTCCTGTCTTTCCTATGGTCCATGTTTCACTATCATAAAACACATAAATATATTCGAAATATTCTGAAATCTATATTTGATATTAGCAGAATTATTTAAATATACTAATTCATAATTTAATCCATCCGTTGTTCTTTATTAGCCAAATAACAAAATTCCTCCAGTTTGGTATATTGTGTTCTCCCATATTAATAATTAAATCATTATTTTCCTTGCTGTCATGTTTCATTACCATTGTTTTAGTCTTATTTATTTTTAACTAAATTTCTCTTTAGCAATAAATCAATGCCATTCAGATTCTTTCAAGCTCATCTTTGGTTCTGACATAAGAACAAATGACATCTGCATAAACAGTAAGTGTAAAGTAATATTTAGTCAATATTGCTTCCCTCTAGTCAAACAGACTACAGCACTTCAATTTTGAATATGAACACATATTTAGAATGACACAAAAGGTGTTGGTTTTCTTTGGGGGCAGGAAATGCGGGTATAGATAAAATCCAGCACACAATGCATTTTTAAATTGACTTAGAATTTTGCAACGTATTTTCTAACCTTTATGATGGTCTCATGTTTTTTATCCTCATTACATATTAACTCAGAATCAATCAACCAATTTTATTAAAAAAAAATAAAATCCTGAAATTTAACAGAAAATATTAAAGTTTTTAATTTTAACCATATTATCTTTAAAAAAAATCAGAAATATAGCAAATTAAAAGAAAACTACAGTTTTTATTGGTATTTTTCTAAAACCCTTTTTTTACCAAACATTCGTTCATATCAAATTAAAAAAATATTAACTTTTTTCAAAATTTTTTAAGTACACTGTGATTTTACAAACTTCTCTACTATAAACTTACACAATTACAGCGATGAAATTTATGGGATAAATACATATCTATGGCATCATAATTCAAACTATTAAATATTACTAGTTATTTTTTAATACCATTACATCAGAATGACTTTTTTTCAATAACTATAAAATATCATTTATTTATGGGAAATCTCAATACCCTCTGAATGGCCATGTCAAGTGTTTTTTATGATAAAGCAGTCCCGAAATGACATTTTTAAAGCAGATTTATTAAAATGGTGCAGTAATTTTTTACAAGTGTTGCATAATTTATTTAAATACATTATTAACCCGTTTTTTTTCTTCTGAATATTTAATAAAGAAACCAACTATAAATGTGTAATATGAAATGTAAGTACTCAACATAAGTCATTTTATAAACAGCCAGCAAAATCATCATGTTAATTAATTATTTTGTTTATAAGCAGTTATTTTAAAAGTGTTTTCATGATCATGGTATTTTATTCAGAATTGGCTTACTGTAGCAAATTTTTATCACATAATATGGGAATATGAACTTACTTAAATAGAAAAATACTATAAACTAAATTATAAGAAATTTTAAGAGACTTCTTTTCAAGTGAATTATCAAAGTAGGTTTTTCAGAAGGGGATAACAGAAAAGGATGTATTACCAAAAACACTGTTTATCTTCACTGAGATGAAGATAAACATTGTATCTCAAGTCAATTTTTATTGTATGACAATAAAATAAAGAGCAAATTAATAGAGGTTTAAAGCTTTAAAAACTCAGATTATTTATTTTATAGAACCGCTTATTTTCAGTTACTTGTAGAAAATGAAAATTTCTCTTTCGTAAAACTAGTGATACATTCAACCCTGCTGTTAATTGATTGATTACTGAATGAGTTTCATTCTTTATATTTTATTAAAAAGGTTGAAGTTACTTTTAAAATTCTGTTTTGTAATCACCGTTTATTATTATTGTTTGCTGTTGCCATTATTGTTATAATTGATTTGTCTTGTTCTATTTATGTTCTTTAACTAATAAATGGTAATTGTATAAACATTTTAAATTATTTGTCCCTCAATATCCTGATCGAGCCACGAACACGCAACAATAAAATTTTAATACCTAGGTGCTGAGATCCTACATGATTCACATCCATAAAGAAGTACAACACTCTCTTACTATGTAAAGTAAGATGGTGTTTACGTTTCTTCCTCTTAAATGTTTCCTTACCGTGCTGTTATTGTTTTTATTTTTTTTCCATGTTTGTAATCTTATGTTAACATAGTACCTATATTGTTTTATTTGTTCAATTCTTTTTTTTAGTGCAGACATTCGCTGGCTTATTTTCTCCTACCTCGTTACTTTAGTTTTCCTAATACCCATTTTATGTCAAGTTCTGCTAATTTTGAAATCATCTGTTGAATGTCCAGTGCTTTACCTAAAAATCATGTCAAATGCTTTACCTAAAGAATCAAGAGTCATGTGTGAACCACAAAAAATGTATTCTCCTACTTGCAACACTGCTTCTATCTAGATAATTTTTACCATATCTTCAACAATTGTTGGTAGGCAGTAACCTTGCCTTACTCCTCCTCTAGGTCAAACCACTTGGTTTGAGCATCCTATATGTTCATAGCTGTTTTCTAATTCACGTACAATTCCTCAGTCTAATCTTATCCTACCTTCTCGATTTACTCTTTGGCTTCTTGGAGAATTCTCATAAGTTTATGTTCCATTCAACATGGTCAAATGATGTATCTGTGTTATACAGAATATACTTATTCCTTTACCTCTCACCAAACTAATAATTCATTCTAGGCTAATTGCATTCCTTCTTTACTAAATCCAAATTGTTTTCAGTAACAATTTCCTATACTTTTTACTCAAACATGTTCAGAATTCACAGAAGAATCTTTTTTGAATCTGAAGTTAAACTAATTGTACTGGAATCTTAAACAACTGTCCAGGCTAAAGGAATCCAAAAGTAATATCCTATATTTAGAAAACCAGTCATCGTAATCTTTAATCGTAGGCTCAATCAACATAAAATACCTGCAAGATTTGTTCTACATACTATCAAGGTCATCAGAATATACATGCATAGGCAAGCCGACTCACAATGCAATTGTAGTCAGTCGAGATGTGGACCCCACAACAGAAGGTTCAGTGTGTAAGCAGAGTTTCAATCAGTTTCACCTGTTCAACAGCATGTACACACTGAATGGAAATCAATCTTCCTACATCCAAGTCTATTCAACAGTGGGATATGATTTTAAGAAACTGGTAGTTGGTCTCACAGACTGAAAATCATCCAAAAGTTTCAGTTAGTGACAAAACTGTGGTTTGCGTGTGCAATGCATTCACTATCAGTTCTGGGAAGTCAATTAGGTGGACTATTTACAAACTGCAAATTCCTTGTTCCAATGCTCATAAGCGGCTCCATTTGTGAACGTACAAGTTACAAATCCTTCATCACATTAAAAACAAATGATTGTCTTCTACGATATCAGTTTGTTGCAGAGGTAATGCACCATGGCGAGAACAATCCTAATTATCTTGATATGTTGTTGTTTAATTATGAGCCAATTTTAGTATCCAGATATCACTCCTTTGGACTTTTTTACTTGGGGATTTAATAAAAGTTGTGTGTGCCAAAGAAAATCAGAGATTTGGATAATTTAAAAGAGGACTGTTGAAGCTGTTTGAGGACCACAGATGCTCCTAAACACACCTGGTAAAAGTTAGATTATCATCTAGATGAATGCTGAGCTACTAAAGGTGCACACACTGAACTTGACTAACCTACATTGAAACTTGGTGAGTGCATTGTTTATTAAAAAAAAATAAATTATATTAACTGGTTTTCTTAATATAAGCTATTACTTTTGGATACCTTTAGCCCAGACACCCTGTACTTTACCGCAATATGTTGTTTGGAGAATAGAATCATGGTTGTTTTAATGAAACCAATTGTTATTTTTTTCCAGATTCCGTTTAGTTATTTTCTTTGCCTTTTTAACTTTGTTCAATTTATTTCTATTTCTTCTGCTGTCAGAGGAATATGATCACTAAAGTAACTGCAAACACTGACAAAGATGTCAGTTAAGGAATATAGCTTCAAATTAAGATATAATAAACTTATAGCATTATTTTGCACTCATCTTATTTGGTATTTGGTAGAAGTCTCTCTACAATCCCTTTATGATGTTCTTTACTTCCTCTCTCCCATTGCTTGGATTTTTTTTAACTTATGGGAGTTATTTTCTTTTGTTTCTCAAATTTAAATAACTGTTAGTTAATGTGCACAGTAACAATTTTTATTTTGGGGGAAAGCAATAATCTTTACTGGTTGTTTCCTCATTAAAATACACTATTTATAAAAAAAAAAAGAATTATATATATTTCAAACATATATATATATATATTCCATAATAAAAATGTGTTACATTTATAAGACAAATTACATACTACTCAAAAATATTTAAAATTTCACTTACCAAGTTATAAGTGTTCTGTATGCCCTCCATTTGTCGCATGGATGATACATACGGCATATTGTCTTGATATGACATCAAGACAATAGCTGAATTCTTGTACATGCGTTGCAGACAGTTTTCTGTTACAGAAGTTACTGCAGCTGTGATCCTGGTTTTCAGCTCATCCAAATCA
This sequence comes from Lycorma delicatula, assembly GCF_047948215.1. Classification (NCBI taxonomy): domain Eukaryota; kingdom Metazoa; phylum Arthropoda; class Insecta; order Hemiptera; family Fulgoridae; genus Lycorma; species Lycorma delicatula. The sequence goes on from NC_134456.1 coordinate 15,844,747, forward strand.
GAAGGTAATTACAGAACACAAACACTTTTTTTCACACATCCCCACAAAAAAAGTACAGGATGTAATGTCTGGGTACCTTGGAGGCTAAAAATGTAATGCCAAATCTTGGGCTTTTATACACACTATTCAACATCAAGGGAATGTTTTGTTTCATTTAGAAGCTGACAGGGAAGGTCCCCATCTTGCTGAAAAATGATTTCATCAGTGTCTTCATTTAGTTGTGGAAAAAAATCAGTCCTACCGCATTTCAAGATAGGAATACTTTGTTACTGTGTTTCCTTAACACATTCACTGCTGAATTTTTTCTTTACTTATCTGCTGCACTGATTTAAAAAAAAATAAATTATATTAGTATATAAACTAGTTTTTTTTTTAGTCCAAGATTATCAGAACCTTGATAACATGCAATGACCTCACTGTGCGTCATCAGCAAGCAGCATGCAAATGACACCTGCAGTTGTGTAACCCACCCATTACATTGCTTCTTGGCAAATATTTTTCTATTTGTTCTTGGATATTATTCAATGGTTTAATATTCTAACAGAGCAATATTGCATAGGTTAGTCTTTTTAGGTTATAATTTACTGAAATTATGGAATAATTTCTAAAATAAAAAAATTCTTTATATTTACATTGAAATTCTTTCTTTTCTAAATAATAGTTTTTTGATTTGCAATAAAGATTATAAAAATAGTAAAAAAAAAACATAAATTTTAATTAATTTTCATCTTTTAGAATGTAGCTTACAAGCCTACAAAATTAAAATTTGGGTTGTGGAATGTTTTTTAAATTTTGATAGTTCATTCCTATGTATTTTTTAGTGCTGAATCCGAAAATAACCTTCACTTTTTTCCATAATGTCAGGATTTTTCACAAATATCAAAATTTACAAAAAATGTGATACTATAAAATAGACATAAAACTTCTTTTTTATAGTAAATTAATATAATATATTCACTTTTTTGGCTTATACTATGCATTCTTACAGCTAAACAGTTGAATGGTCTGAAGAACAGGGTGTGGGGGGATTTGGGTTAAAGGTGATAAGGTGGCGGGAGAGCTTGGCTGACAGGCTGTGACAAAATTTAACATGTTTATAGGCAGCTCACCACTCATGGGCTGTGCAGCTACTATCAGCGAGTGCTGTTTCAACCATCAGCGTGCGTAAATCGAGTTTTTTTCAGTCTGTGATCAAACGCACTTTTGTTGGTGGAAATATATTTTCAGGCCATAAAGCAAACTTTCCATTTTCAAAATTGCTTCAAGAGGATGCAAAAATTCTGCACATTTTTTTTGTTACATTTGTGGTGAGTTAATGGTGGAAAGGCAAAAAAACAATTTTTGTTAGACAAGTGTAGCTCACGTATTTCAGAGTGAAAATAGGAGATCTAGACAAAACTTGGGCATCCCCACTATGTTTGCTACACATGGTGGAAGTCCTTAGACGGAGGTCAAAGAGTGAGCAGGAAGAGTTCAGATTTGGAGTACCAATAGTGGTGCGACAGAAATGGAATCACACCAATGATTGTTACATTTGTTCCATTAGTGTTCACGGTTTCAATTTGAAAAATAAAAAAAGAATCATCTATCCAAATATGCCATCTGCTTTACACTAGATTCCTCATAGTCCAGACGTACCAGTACCAATTTCACCAGAAAATTTATCTGAAATAGACAGTTCCACAAGTGATTTAAATGAAGATTACATCAAGGAGTATGAACCCAGAGATAGCTGTACACCAGAGCTTTAGTCACATTTTGAAATAAACAATTTGGTTCGACATTTAAATCTGACCAAAGAAAATTCAGAATTGCTTGGTTCGAGATTTAAAGAGAACTTTCTAGCAGCTGGCACCTCATTCTCCTGCTTCAGGTACGGAGAAAAGGGTATTCTTCCATATTTTTCCAAAGAAGGAGAATTAGTCTTTTGCACTGATGTACGTAGACTTTTGACTCGATTTAACATTCCATACGAAAGGACTGATTGGAGACTGTTCACAGATTCGTCCAAAAGAAGCCTCAAAGTTGTTCTTCACAGTGGGAATACATATCCATCAATAGCTGTCGGACATTCTGTCCTTTTAAAAGATGGTTATGATAATTTGGAATTCGTTCTCGATTAAGTACAAAAATCATACGTGGATATGTGTGGCAATCTCAAAATAATATCTACACTCATAGGACAGCAAGGATACATAGTTTCCTTGTTTTTTGTATGAATGGTATAGCAGAGAGAGATAAAATCATTGGATAAGGAAAGATTGGTCAAAAGAGCTTCATTAGAACCTGGAACCAAACATATGCTCTAAAAAGCTCTCATATACCTGAATAAAGTTTTCCTTCCACCTCTGCATATTAAATTAGGCTTGATGAAGCAATTTGTCAAAGCCTTACCAAAAGGTGGTAAATGTTTTAAATACATCTGTGACAAATTTTCAGTCTTATTAACTGCCAAACTAAAAGAGGGTCCTGACATTAGAAAACTTCTCAAGGATTTTAATTTTGAGAAACAAATGGAAGTTGCAGAAAAAGAAGCCTGGGAAGTCTTTAAAGACCAAGTTTCTGGACAATAAGAAGATCCAAACTTCAAATCAATTGTTAACATTACGCTGCAGAAGTACAAAATTTAAGGCTGTTCCATGAGCTTTAAGGTTCATTTCCTAAATTCACATGTGAACTATTTTCCTGAAAATCTTGATTCCGTTATCAAAGAGATGAGCGAGAGATTTCATCAGGACATGAAAGAAATGGAAAGGAGGTATCAAGGAAAATGGGCTACTATTATGATGGCAGACTATTGCTGGACGTTACACCAAGATGAACTCTATCAGCATAGAAGCATAGAAGTAAAAGCGCGAACCAGATGATAAGCCGTCCAAAGAAACATTGACCTGCCATTACGGGTGGGTGGTTTCCAAAGGCATGACGTACTTCATAAAAATTAATTAAAAAATGCACTACAAAAGAAATTAGGCTTATTTTGTGGCAATTTTCATTAGAAATTAAGCAGTAAATGAGCCCCCTGCCCACCTCTTCAGACCACCAGCTGTTTAGCTACAAGAATGCAAAGTATAAACCAAAAAAGTGAATATATTGTATTTATTTATTATGAAAAAAATGTTTTGTATCTATTTTATTGTATCAAATTTTCGCAATTTTTCAACTTTTTACAAATTTTAAATTTGCAAAAAAATCCTGATGTGATGGAAAAAATGCTAAAAAATACAGAAGAATCAATTATCAAAAAATAAAAAACAGAATCATCACAGGCTTGTGACATTAGTTATGAGAAGATAACTTCTATTTGAACACACTTCTTTTGAAATTACTATTCACAAAAATTAAAATTAAAATTAACTGATAAAAATTATACTAAATAATAAACTTTGTCACAAGTAGCTTGCATTTAAAATGCTTGTAAAGATGAAGTTATATGGTACTACACTTTGCAGAATTTACCAAATTTTTATAGTTATGAATTAGGGCTCAAACAAAATTACATCAAAATCAGTCAAACTTTCATAAAATGATAACAAATCTGATTGAGTAATTTTATAAATAAACAAGGTTTTATTACAATTTACTATGATAAAATTCCAGTATTAAAAAAAGTAAATCTTTAGTTTTATTTTCAAAAAATTAAAAAAAAAAATAATAATTACTAAATACATTTTAAAAATAAATTAATAAAAATACAATGAATAGAATTTAAAAAAAAAACAGTAATATGATTTTCTGTAAAACAAATCTACAAGAAGTTGTAAAAAATGATCTGTATGAACAAAACTGTACAAGTATAACACAACAAAAAAGAAACAACGAACTACACAACCAAACTCAATAATCCTTTCTCCATGCTAATACACAATAACAAAACCCTTACCGGTTGCTGAAAAAGAGTGGTAGAGAATAAAAGAATGACTTATATAATAAAAAAAAGCTCTTGACGCATAGGTGGGATCATGTGCATGAAGCAATTCCCTCTCTATGAGGCCACTGTGGGGTCATCAGCACTGAATGTGTAAAAAATATTATCTTCTGGTAAATATCCCTCCTACTGTACAATCTGCAGAGGTGTACGGTTTTGAATCAGGTGATTTTTTTTGGTAGACTCTTTTATTGTTATACTTATATAACAAAGTGCTGTTCAAATACTATCACAATTTTAATAAAACTAATTAAAGCCATTGTTAAATAAGCCATGTTATACTCCATACTTAAACACACACTCTCAATTATTTACACCCAAGAATATTATAAATTTCCAAACTGAATTCTTGATAAACAAGTTAAAAAACAAGAAATAGGGAAGCTGCCTCCTCCTACTTTTTATGCACCTATATACTACACTGTTACAATTGTGTTCATGCTAAGATCAGAACTTTTTCATAGTTGAAAAATGAAATTAAGAGTTAATGAAATTTTTTTCATAGTTCAATTTTAATATAAAACATTTGTGTAACTTATGGTAGCTTTGTTGAAAGAAAACTAATAAAAACAATTGCATACACACACACTTGCTCTGTTGAGTTACTCCATGACTTGGTGCCCATACAGTGTTTCCTTATGTATTATATATTATTAACTTTTAAGATATTTTAATTTTATGATAAACAGTATAAAAATTTGTTTATTATTTTATAGAGCATGAAAATTGGTGTTAACTTGGAGAATTACTGAACAAAATTTACAAGTGTGTTTGATGTCAAACTATTACGAACACTAATTAAAAACACTTTTTGAAAATTTAGTTGTCTAAATAAAAATCTGTCAAAATTGCATATTTTGTTTATTTTAATTTATTCAATATTCTTTTGTTTGAGTCAATTGTTGAAAATTTAATTTTTTTAAATAAAATAATTTCTCTTCGTAAATCAATAAGAATGTGTAAATTTTTATTTGTTTTTTTATTACAGAATAGTTTTATGCAAGAAAAAATTATGTATATGTTCTCCTTTAACATTTTAGCTGCTGGGTTATATTTTATTATATTAAGTTCTTACTAATATTTTAAAAACTTCTCTTCTAAGGAAAACATAAATTAATTAGGAGTAGCAAAGGTTTTTAAAAGGGCTTGGGTTTTCATGTCATATCAATTTGCTAGATTGATATATTATTTGAATTAATCTAGACTTTTTGTACTTATTGAACAGAATTATTAAATTCTGTTCAATGTTATTAAGAAACTCAAAATCGAGCTGCGGTGCTCTCTGGCTTGAAAAAAATGGTAATATGACTCAATAAAACATGGTTTATGTTTTGCATATGCTAATAATCCACACATCTTCTCAGTGTAGCATAAAATGGGTCTGAAATTGATCAGTTCAGTGGTCTGGAATAAACAGTTTTTTAAAATTATAAGCATATAAAAAATTACTGTTAATTGTTTTTAATTATTTCATTTTGTTTAGTTGTTTACTTGTAATTTTACTTAACACATACTTCTCACTGATCCTCAGTTATAAATCACACGTTTATAAATCTATTTCTAAATCTGTTCTTCTGAACATCACACAGTTATAAATCTAAAAGGATCTGTTTAACGGTGTGATGAATAATTCATCTTTGAAGCAGAGTATTAGAGATTACTAAACATATATCAAATTGAATGAGAATATGTAGGAGAATAATCTAACATTTTTAAAGATCTTTTATGTTCCCTGGGAAACAAACTCCTATTTTAAAAAAACAGCATCTTCTATGTCAGTCAGTGATTTTATATAAAAATTAATTTATATCAAAGGAATCAATACAAAAATAATCCTTATGTAACTTGTAACATCATTAATATTATGTTTCTTGCAACTTAAAATATTTATAAGTAATGATTGCTTTTTAGGAATCCATTCTATCATGTATTTATTACCTTTCGTGATGATGCATATATTTTAATCATAAACCAGTATTGTACAAATGGAAAACGGTACAAATTTCAGAGAATCTCAACACGGTTAGAGTTTTGTTTACATTAAAATTATAAAGAAAATATCATACCGACCACATAATTTTTATGCTATCAGCAGTTAATTTCTAATAGTACTATCAAAAAAAAGTTGAAATTTAATTTTCAACAATCATTCTTTAGTTACTATAAACCCAGTTTTTTTTAATATTAAAAAATAATTACTAGTTTCTGGGCTATTTTTCCAAAACATATTTCATCATAAAGGATTTTAAAAATAACTGCAGTTGTAGTAACTGTCAAATTCACAATAGCTTTTACTTAAAGTTTCATCGATGAAAGAAATCATTTTCTTTTAAGATTCACAACAATGCTGATATACAAAAAACGTCATTACTACTCTCAGTATAATCATAAAAATGGTATAATAATTGGTTTGTTGCCCTCATTGTTTGCTGTATTAAAAGAGCAACCATACTCATTTTAAAACAAGGGGGAAATTTACCAATGTTTTCCACAACTATCACATTTTAAAGTTTTGTTTGAATTAGAGAAGGCATGTAAACTGATATCCATGGTATGGCAAAAACATTTTTTGTTGCACATCAACATGTTTATGCCGTTGAGGTATACATATGTACAGATAATACATAAATGTACAGATAAAACTAAAAACCTCTGTTTATTTGAAATTAAAAGGAGATTGCTACCCGCTATATGTTTACAGAGAAATAACTTAAAATAAAATGCTTGACTGTATACCAAGCCACTTCCATTATAAACGTTACTAAAGTGAAAGGTAACAGTAGAATTTACTCTCTCAATTTATGTTACCGTTAATTTGGTGAAGATTAAATTCATTAATAAATTTCACTGCAATAAGAAATTAAAAATTATAAATCATGAAATCAGTATTTTTTTTCATCACAAGAATAATGGGGGGGGGGGGGGCTTTGTCTTTATAAGTGAAAGAATAAGACCATAAGGAATATGAAGAACTAATCTATGAAAAGCCTATATAAAATTATATAAAAAGTGAAGCTGAACTTATTTAATCAAGAACGCAACAAGAGATTCCTGTATTCTACTACCATTCTGCTGGTACATTTTTACTCCAAGTTTTCAGCAATTTTTCCATGATTAATTGCAGCTAATGTAAAAAAAATTAGCAATTCAACATGGCAATTATAGTTTGCGTGAAGCATAATTCTAAAAATTACTCTAAAGATGCGCTTACAAATTCAGCAACAGAAAATAGAGTTTGTTAATGAAAGCGATGGCAGTAAAATTATAAAATCAACATTTTATGTTGATACAGATGCGCTAAGGTCAGTAACAAATGTCGGATTGATAAAACATCTCAAATGTATTTTACAATACAACAGTAAGTAGTTTTCAAACCAAAAGAGGTAACTGGAAAACCATACAACAACTGATAGTTATATGTGCAAAAATTGAGGATTGTGAAAATCAGTAGGTGCCAAAAAAATTTTTTTTTGTTTTTTCACTGAAATTATTCTATGTAATGATGGCAGTTCATTAGAAAATTGAATGTGTGCCAAAATATCTTGTACTTTAAGCAGAAAGTGCTAGAGAACAGCGTGTACAACTCCAGTTGAATTTCTGGAGATAGTATAACTGCCGAGTAGCCATTGAGGTTTTGTGTGGTGTACTTTTGACTAGTTAGCGTAAAGTGAGTTGTTTTGGTTACTGAAATAGAATGGAAAAAAAAAAATATTACAGTAAGAAAAAAATCATCTATTAATAAAAATGTAAATTACAGGGAAAGCCTTATTCAACTGCAAAGAGTAAACAGAAACCAAGAAAAGCAGCACCTCCTGCTGAAGTAAGTACATTTCTTTGTTAACCTAAAATGTATTATACACATTCCTGTTTACTATTACATACTACTTAATATGCTAATTATTAGCAAATAATTTAATTTTATTGTTTGATCTTTGCAGTTACCTTAAATTAAATTAAAAAATAAAATGTAAAAAGTTTATTCTTTAATTTTGCATTTACTTACATATTTATGTAAAATAATCCACATTATCACAGGTTGATTTTTTTAAATTTTCAGGTCGCTTGTAAGTGTAAATACAAATGTAAAGAACTGTCAAAGGAAGTGAAGGAAATGCTATTTCTGGAACTATACAAATTATCAGATGAACACAAAGGTACTTATTTGATGAATCGTACTGAAATCATACCCCAGTTTCTAGCAGAGACATGGTACATACACAATGATCCAAGCGAAAGTAAGCGGCAATCGACAATAACTTATACTGTTCCTACAGGTTCTGGACATTGTACAAAATCATTTAAAGAAATTTTCAGCCTCAACAAAGGAGTAAATTGCAAACACTTAATCATAAAAAGAAAATTGGAAATACTTCATACAATGATAACAGAGGAAAAAATCTTAACTCTCACAAACATATACTTAAATTCACTAAAGAAGACTGTAAACTTGTTTGTGAGCATATTGATAGGTTCCCTCGACAGGAAAGCCACTATGGAAAAAGTAAAAGCACAAAACAGTGTCTTAGTACTGATTTAAATTATGATAGGATGTACTGTGCGTTTAAAGATCAACATGCATTTAAGAAGCGCTACTGTAAGCTGTCATTTGGAATCTCAAAAACAGATGCATGTAGTCGGTGACAGATACACTACAAAAATAAAGGGAGTAAATAGTTGCTGAACAGTTTACCCTTAGATCTCGACTAACTTTACATCAAAGAAAGGCTACAAAAGTTTTAGATCTGATGAACAGAAGTATGAATGAATCACAGTTACTGCAAAGTGATGTTTGCTGTATTTCAACGGACTTGCAGCAGGTATTATTTTTCCCTACATTGACTGACAGCAACATGTTTTACATGCGCCAACTTTCTTACTACAACTTATGCATCTATGTTGACAAAAATAGTAAATTAACAGTGGTAAATATTACAGTAAATTTTTATTGAAAAACAATTGTAAAAAAATAACAGATAACTTATTTAACTGTACTAACTAATTTGATGGAAATAAATATCATTGTGTTTTTCTGTAATATATTAAATAAAATTCAAACCGACAATACAGACCAAGAGAAATAATTTGATAGGTCTACTGATTGGTTTAGTGAATAATGAAATGATGGTATTTTGTACCATGGTCTTCTACTAAAAAGTAAATAATGACAAATAGTTAATTTTCTGAATTGAACATAATATTAATGTGAGTTTTTGAACCCGTTTTACATTATTTACAGTCTTACTGTATGTAAATGATCAAAGAATATTACTAGGTAATAATAATAATAATAAACTATAATTGTGAATAAAAAGTGATTAAAATGTTTGTATATAAAAAAAAAAGATAATGAATTCGTGTGAATCTAGGTATAGAATTTCAATTTTATCTATCTTTATTAGGTTTTGATAAGTTCCAGAATAACATTGTTTTAGTACATTTATAAAACTCATTTGACTTGTTTCCCGCGTAGATTTTTAAAAAATGCATCAAAAATGGCGGCAGTTAAAAATTATTTTTTCGTAAGCAACTAGAGAATGCGTTAAATACATCAACGCACATAGTTGTATACTGTTGGCGTCCTTTCTAACGGTACCGTTTACAGCTATTCGATTTAACTATGTAGGTTAATTTGGTAGTCCAAATAATCTTAGTTGAGTGCTTACTAATAGAAATAATTATATAGATCTACTGATTGGTTTCTGCGAATAATGAAATACTATTTTGCGTCATGATCTACTAAAAGAAAGTAATGACTTGTTGAAATGTACGTAATGTGAATGTGTTTATGAAGCGGTTTTACATTAATTATTTACACTTGTACTTCATACTAATTGTGTTATCTAGGTAATATAAAACTATAAGAACTTTTAAGACGTTATGTTTATAGTTAATTTAGACCTAACTTTTTGGTGTTTATTTTATCTGAAACTTTTTTATTGTTTAATACTATATTTTGTGTTCGTGCAGAAAGTTACTTTTTATTACTAATGCTTGTTAGTTCTAATTTCCATGTTAATAATTATTTTTAATATTATTACGAGTTACTGGTTATTCCTGATGAAAAGAAGTACCAGTAATGATTTACCCATCCTAGCTATCTATTTTATGATTTGTTTAAAATGTTAATACTTGTGCTTAAAGATGTACTTCCTCACACAAATGATTTAAATGTAAGCCTCAAAAACTTTTGTTTAGAAACCCAAATTTGTAATAATGCTATGAAATGCATAGTTCATTTATTTATTGAACAGGATGACAAAAAAACCATAAAACATTAAAATAACATAAAGTTATTAATAACTGAATTTCAGATTAATGTTATTTTTCTTCCAAGCCATTTGTCGCTAATTGGCACCTTCCTGGAATAAACACTTCTTCCCATTCTCTCTCCCCCTGGAGCATATGGGCCACAGTCGTTTCAGGCGTCAGGCCTTCCGTTCTACACCTGCGACGCACCTCAGCCCACCTTTCACATACGTAGAAGGTGTGCTCAGGTGTATCCTCACTTTCACAGTACATACATCTCGGCGTTCGCCTTCTCTTAATAATTGGAACCTGGGAATTATGCAATTCACCTGAAGGTTATTACTTACACAATCACCCTCAATTATGCACTAACTTCTGCCTTCCAGATAACCATTTTAAAGTTAGACCTCTAATTTCAGTGCTATATATTTTAAATAAATGTGAATTAGATGACTAACTGTACCAGATGCTTTATAAGTATCAAGAAATAATACAGAAACATGTACTGGAAATTCAGTACTCGCCCTCCTGAAACTCAAGTTGACGTGAGTAAAAAATTTATTTTTAGATAAAAAACTAACTTTTTTAATTGCTTTTTCTAGCAATTTAAAAAAACTGAAAGTAGTAAAATGGGCCAATAGTTGCCAACCACATGTAAAGATCCTGATTTATGAACTGAAACAGTTTCTACTGATTTCAGGGTGGAAGGAAATTTACCCATAGCAAGACTATTATTTATATAGCAGGCAGATAAGGTAGGGATTACTTGAACACAAATTTCCTTAACACAAGCAGAAGAGATCTTATCGGTACCTGGAAATTTACCATTTTACAGACTATATGTGTATATAGCCAAAGGATTTAAGTGGAATGGGAGAATTAAAGTGATCATGATAATTCTGTCATTCAAAGTACCAGTGCTACTGATAACTTCATTAGATACTCCCAACAAAGTATTCATAACCAAAAATATTAACCATCTCATGTTCATCAAAAATATTACTATTTATACATATTTTTGATAGTTATTTGTAATTTAGACATACCAGTATACTGGTTTATAATTTCTCCACTATCTGTAGGCAGGTAAATTCCCTCATTTTTAAAATATTCTTTTTTAGCCGTCATAATCCACGCAACTATTTTTTTCTTAAGTTGATTATGGTATATTAATGGAACTAATAAGGAAGCAGATGATAAAGTAAAAATTAGATATTTGATTTTTAAAGCATTTGAACTAATTTACTTGCTTTACATTATCCAATTTACAAGCTAAATTATCCAGATCACTTTGCATTGTAGTTTGCAGTCTTATCACTATCAAGATTCTTGTGAATATATTAGAGCAGTATCATCTGCAAAAGATGTAGCTTTACCTAAAAAATTATGCGAAGTAGGACATTACTAAAAATTGTAGAGTAGGTCCAAGAACCATATTCATTAGAAATATTAGCAATTTATTTTTAACATTTGCATATACAATATATATTTTTGCAATATATATAATATATTTTGCAGTACAACATTTGCATATATTTTACGTAGAAGTATACTGGTTTTTTAAAATTATTCACTGATTTTTTGCTGGTAATTCCCTCTTGTTTTTAAAATGTTGTCTAGTGCCATAAACCATGTGCTATTTTTTTCTTAAACTTAATGTATTCAGTCTTAATTTTGTGGCTGTATGTTTTATGCCATATCTTATATACAACCCGTCTCTTTGAGAAATGCTAATACACAGCCCAACTTTATCCATGGTGTAAAATAAATAACAGATTTTGATTTGATTAATATACTGTAATATAATATCAAAAAAGTTTTTAAAATGTAAATCAATATCATCAAGAATTTCCCTCCAGTCATGTTCATATAAATATGATCTTAATTTATCTTAATCCAGGACCTCTTTAACATGTTTTACAAATTATTTTGAGTTCTGTCCTTAAATGGCAAAAACCCTTTGATCATTAACATGTGTCAGAATGATAGCACTAGAAACATTGTGTTTATATAAAATTGATTTATAGAAAACATGATCAATACATCATCCTCAGTACCTCTATTATCAACATTAAATTAGGAGTTGTACTCATTCATACCAAGTAATTTTAGAGGTTAACCCACCAAGTTGGTCTAGTGGTGAACGCCGTCTTCCCAAATCATCTGATTTGGATGTCGAGAGTTCTAGCGTTCAAGTCCTAGTAAAGCCAGCTATTTTTACACGGATTTGAATACTAGATCATGGATACCGGTGTTCTTTGGTTATTGGGTTTCAATTAACCACACATTTCAGGAATGGTCGACCTGAGACTACAAGACTACACTTCATTTACACTCATACATGTCATCCTCATTCAGCCTCTGAAGTATTATTTGAACGGTAGTTATCAGAGGCTAAACAGAAAAAAGAAAGAAAGAAGTAATTTTAGATAATGTTTACCAATACTATTTATTCTTTCATTACTATTTATGTTAATATCTCCAATTAAAAAATTATGTTGAAATCATAGGAGGTCTTCAAGGCCTTTCAAATCAGTCTTATTTTGTTTATTCTGGTTATAGACACCCAAGAATGTAAAACACTGTTTGAACCAATTTTTCTCCTTTCAGAATGTATCCCAGCCAGTTAGTTGGCTTTCTTATTTTTTTTTATTAAACTTCTATTCTTGTAAACAATCTTATTATTACATCTTCATTTTTCAGTCCATCTATTCAATTAATATCCGATCTCTCCTCCTTACAGTTATTTCAAGTAATTTTAGCCTTTTTTTCTGATTTCATAGTTTCCCTTTTTCCCCTAGTGTCCCTCTTTCATATGCATCAACTACCCCACTACATAATAACTATTTCTTTGCTTGTTGTTATTTCATTTTCACTTTTACAATCTTTTTTTGGACATCTTATTAAATATCAGTATTACTTTACTTCAACTGTTATTTTTTTGTCAGATATTTATGGGCTTATTTTCTCCTAAACTCATTATTTTTGTTTTCTTAATATTCATTTTCACTTTATTCTGTAATAATGTATTCTAATAATTATGAATGTCATTTGCTTCATTTTAAAAAAGAAATTGTATAATCATTGTAAACATTTTACAGTTTATTTTCCGTTCTCCTAGATTTATTCTTTCATTTTCTAGAGCATTTTTTATCATATTTTGGTACTTAGGTATTAACGCCACCGCAGCTACAGCTTTATTTAAAACAAAGTAGTCAATGGGATTTCGATTGGCTACTTTGTTAAATAAATACTCAAAAAATGACTGTGTTAATTAGTCAAGGTTAGTGAGCGTAGGCTAAGTTTGGTTAAATTATATTTATAAAATAAATAAATATAAATAACCATTTATTAAAATTAATAAAGAGACTGTTCATTTTCCACTGAAATCCGATTGACTACTTTGTTTTTAAATAAAGCTATAGCTGCAGTGGCGTTAATACGTAAGTACCCATATCTTCAACTACATATTAAATAAAGGCAGCATCCTTGCTTATTTCTCTTTCTAGGTTACTCAATTTGAGCATCCTTTATTTTAATAACCAATTTCCAATTCGGTGCAATTCTATAATTAATATTGTATATTTGGATTATATATGTGTTCTTTTATCTTTTATTATTTACATTAGTTTTTCTATTTGACACGGTATACTTATTCCTTTATCTCTCTCTATATACCTATTATTAATAGTTTTGATTAGCCGAATCACATCTGTAATCCCTCTATTCCTTGTAAATCTATTTCGTTTTATATAATCATGTACTTCATTATTTTTTTACTCCTTTATGTTGAAAAGAAGATTAAAACTTAACGTTATGCTTCTAGGGAAATGGAATCGTGATTGTTTTAAAACAAATCTGACTACATTTCACTGTTGTAAATCTGATTACATTATTTTGTAATCTCTTGAAATCCTCCTTTAAGAATTAATCAGTTCTCTTGATGTTGATAAAACTTCCAATTGTAGTTTAGCTGGTCCTACTTAAGGTTTTTTCATTTTATTTTAGCCTTTATAAGATCATTTGCTTACTTTTGAGTGATGTTGTTCCTCTGTACACTTATTCCACCTTTCAAATATCTTTTCCTCATCCTATAACACTACCATTTTTACTGGCAATTTTTTTAGTGCGTGTACCATTCCTATACTTATTCCATGTTACTGTTTTTACATTTTACCACATTAGTCTGTACTGTCCTGTTTTTTCTGATTTCTCTATATATGAGCGGTCTCAAAAAGCAATTTCTTCTTTTCTTTTAGCATTGCTCTATTAACTCATTATTCAGTTTTTACCACGGTCTCTTGTCTTCATCATATTTATTATAAGATGAAGAAAAAGGTAAGATGCCAGTTGTATAATTTTCATTGTGAAGACTACTGCATTTGAAAAAGAGACTTTGCAATGCCTCCAACATTGAATATATGGTAAGTCAGAGTGTACAATGGTAAACATGTTTGAAGCAAATTTGAGACCAATGTTGGACACACTGTCATTGTATGGCAGTGCCTTGATCATGACATGGATTCTAAATTCCAGAGCAATATACAATCACAGTTTGTATAGAAGAGGGAATGTTATAAAAGTATACTCCATCCTTATGTTAAAGCCTAGACATCTGTAAATAAATAATGAAATAAAATTTAAAAATAAATCCAAAATCTCTTGCATTATCAACATGAGTTAGAACGATGTTATTAGTTGTAAAACTACGGTAAGTAGATTTTTTGTTGTTGAGTGAATAAGAGAATAATTCTCTTCTTCAAAGAAAAATGTAATTATTACATTTTCCCTTATTCATATCTAGATCAATCGCCTTTAATGCACCAATTAAATATACAATCTGCATAATCTCAAAGCATAATCATTCAATTCAAAAATGTCTACAACATTCACAAACATTAAATAACTTGAATTCTTGATAATGGATGACAAGTGTTTGCAGTTAATAAAAACAGTGGAGTACTAATTTATTGGGACCTGTCATTTTCAATCAGGTAACTATGACAGAATCTCCTGGTGCAAAATTTATACATAAAGATTTACGATTTTTCTTCAATTAATGATATGGTAGCTGGAATCCTTTTCTAAACTGATTTATTTTGTCCGTGTCATATTAACAAAATTATGAGGTGGTAGTGTACATATCTAATGAGCAAAGTCAAGATCGTAAATTTTCTTGAATGAATCCCACCACTGTTTTTATCTTCAGTCGCCTATCTCAGCAAATCATCAATTACCATCAAAAATATTTAAAATGAAAGTACTCACTGCAATATGACACCTTTATTTACTCTAAACCTCTGTCAACTTTCCTGGGTGAATGTCTTGCACTCTTACATCTCTTTAGCAAGGTTTATTATTTTCTTTGGCAAGTTCTATCTCATGGTTTTCAAGATATTAACATTTTCTTAAATATTTAACCAAGATTTTCCTTCCATCTTTACATTCATTAAGCCTGTGTCATATCTCCCATCAGCCAGTTCTGCCTTTCTCATCTTTTCTATAATACCTCTTAACGCTTCTTTTATCCTTAAGCGTGTACCTTTTCTGATAAACTGTATATACCACTTTTTCACCAAACTACAATCAGTATTATCTTTTTTTTTAATTTGCTATCTTAACTGCCATGAATTTCTGTGTCATAGTGGTAGTGTCTGTCTTTTGTCTGGAGTTTCCAGATACAAGTATCGGATCATTACCGTTGTATTATTAGGCCTAGAATAAAAAATGATTGTTATCACGCTGTTTTTTTTTATTTAAAAAAAGTATTTTATTGACAACAGGATTCAGTTACAATAATTATAGTCTACAGAACTTAATTTTGTAAAGTATAGAAACAAATGCTGAACTGTTATTGTGATTTTTTTTTGTTTCTTAAATACACATCTGTTATGAAATGACTCATTTCAGTTAACAGAGTACATTTGTCTTGTGAACTGCTTGATTTCATGGCCAGATTTGTTTTTAATATATTTAAAATTATCCTGTTGTAAAAATTAATGATTCACTGACTGACTCTTTTTATATTGGAGTCATTTTTACATAGACAGCAAGGATAAGATGTAGAAAAAGAAAGCTTTTAAAAGTGCTACCAAAGAGAGATGAGCCTGTGTATATCCAGTTGTTTTAACTAATTGTTTGGAAACTGGCTAAATACTAACGCTAAACTCATTTTGAATTTTTTGTATGTTCTAGCTGCTTGGTAATAAACTTAAAATATTAATTTTATCTTTTTTTTGATGTAATTGTTATCAATTTATCCTTTATATAATGATTGTTTAATTTTTCATATTCCCTACCTAAATCAGCATACTTCTGTGGTACTAAACTGGTTTCTTCTGTAGAAATATTTAAATCAAAGGAATCGTTTAATTTACTGGGAACTGACTCTACTATTGTTTTAAATCGGTTCCTTTGTGCTACTCGATAATTTTTGAACTGTAAGAGGGGAAATTCCAACTGCTAAACAAGCTTTATTCACAGACTTGATTATAACACATTGAGGCTCAAATATATCTTGACATTCCGGTTTGCTTTCTGTATCGTCTTGTGATTTTTGTATTTTGTTTAAGCATTTTGTACACAGTGCTCTGTCTGGAATTAACTTTAAATTTGGTTTGGTTATTGAAAGTGTCAAAGAGATATGATATGAAAATATTTATCTAAATAATCTGTTTTATGAAAAGCACATATATTTTTTTCAGTACATCCACTTCTTAAAGATATCAATATTATTTGCTCTTCAGTAAACTCTAGAATATTGTGCAATACTAAAGATCTGTTGTAAGTCAATTTGTGACATATTGTTTCAGTGTGAATGCCAATTGAACACTCCATAATCCATTTCTATAAAGTGCAAGGGTTCTTAACATTAACAATACAGTTAGTATAAATTATAAAACTACCAATTGCACCTCACTTTGTCTTATCCCAGTTTTTCTACAGCTAAAATAAAAGTTTCTCAAATTAATAAAATTAAAAATAAAATTTATTGCATAAATAAGTTCATTGCTATTTATAAATAAGTGGTTAAATAATACTTAACCACAGTATTAACACTAGCAACAATACAAGATATGACACTGAAATCAAAACAGTAACTGAGCCTTCTACAATGTTTACATTCAGGATTACACAAACATTCATGTCCATACATGTGTATTTACTTTTGTGTTTGTGAGTCATACTTTAAGTAACAAACCATCCATAATATAAGCCCTATTATAGTCATATCAAAATATTTTGTATAGTAGACCTACATTATTATCTGAAAAAATACATGCTGTGAATTTTTTGGATACATTGTTAATAGTTAGAAGGAATGTTGTTTTTAGTGGTTTTGTTGGCTTCATTACTCGTCAACCTGTTTGAGTAACAAGTACATAAAAAGTACTTACTGCTGTAAACATTTCAGATTTTTGCCTCTGTCCCACTTGTGGTTTTTGGGCACCAACAATGAGACATTTACAAAAATCTTACGAATCGGTTGCCATTTTCTTTTTAATGAAGGGCACTCTGTAACAATCCAATTTTTTTTATAAGTACTGCTAGTACCTAAGAGTTAAAAGGTAAAAGACAGTCCTGTTACCCTTAGCCCTTCATTTATTCTGGGCCTAAAATTTAAAAAAAAAAAAAACAATTTGTAAATGACGTGTAACTTCATTAAACATTACTAGATTTGGTTATGTAGCAACATGAATTTTGAGTACATTAAGATTAAGTTCCAACTTCACTCTTTTGAAAAAGCACTTTTTGACCTCTGTAAGATGTAAAATAAAAGAATGCTTCATAGAGAAAGTGACAAAAATGTGTTTTTACCTGTTGCAAGTTAGAAAATAGTCTATTACTCTAGAAACATTTTTTAAAAATATAAAAAATATTCTTTAGCCACTACAAGGTGGTTAGTTATCAGATACCAAATATCATCAAAATCAAAAATAATGATGCAGTAAAATTTTTGAAAATTTTTTGAATTAAAATTGAATACCCTGGAAGATCCCTAATTCTAAGCGCACACATTTTACTTAAGTTCACCATTAACTTAACAAATATTTTTTAATTTATCGTCTTGTTCCTAAGAAGTAGAATGTAGTTATTTAACGCATCAGTTGCGCCAGTTATAACCTTCCAAATATTGTGGCACCATTATAATACACAAGTACCATAATTGCACATGTCTAAACTAATCGGTCATGTTTAAACATGTTCGGTTACATATTACAACATTGTAGATAGACATTGCTATCACTGCCTATAATCAGTCTGTGTCTAGTTAATAGTGTGGAACTCATCCGTGAATACTTATTAATTTTGTAATCTGGTTTTGGGTTTACCAAGAAACAATGTTAACCATACACATGAGCATCCATCATTCACATGACTGTGAAGTTAATCCCTCAGATACTGCCACCCAAAAGTAACAATGCAAAGCTGTGCCTATTTATGAAAAAATGAGCCTGTTTGTTTAGCATCATTTGTTCTTTAGACAATTTTTCTTCAATTTCTAGATATCTTTTTTTTAGGAAATATTTATGAATATGATCGGTCAAAGTTAAAAATGTTACTAAAACCTAAATTAGATTATAAACCATTTAAAATAAAATATTGTAATTAGAACTTAGCAGTTTTGTATATTTAGTAACTTCATTTTAGTGATACTGGTTATTTGGTGCTCTGAGTTACCAGTTAAATTAAGTGTTCATGAATACATAGGTTTATAAATGCCCGGTTTATGAACTGAGCATATATAATTTTGAAGTTATATATTAACTATGAAGTATTATTTGATTTTAAAGCATTTCCAAGCTATTGCACCTGGAGTATACCTGAAAATATTCGTATATTGTTTTTCATCCACTTAGAATCGTTGCATTTGTTACCTTGTCTGACCAACGTATTTTTAGAAGAAACCTGTAAGACGAACATCTCAAAGGTTTCAAGTTTTTTAATAGATGCCTCATTGATTCTACTAGATACAAGAGAATAGAGATTATATAACATCTGAGCATTCTTGTACGCAAGCCAATAAAAGGTCTGGTGACACAAGTACATCAGAAGAAGGCTGATTTGGTCTTCACAAGTCTGCACTTAATTTCCAACTTGTGAACTCACCTTCATCAATACTACTCTTAAAATACATGTTTTTCATCCTTTATATAAATCCGATCAACCCAAGTACAGAATTAATAAAATAAAAAAATAGGATGACCGCCTACCTTATTCCATAATCCAAGCAAGAGCACTTTCACGAGTACCTCGCATCATCAGTTGCTATATAATTTTTCAAATCTTTCGTTGCAAATTGCTCATTAAAATTAGAAGTGAGATTTAAAATTGTTAAAAAGATCCTTTTCCAATTAAATCAAAACAGAAATAAAACTTTTTTTTTTTATATTCAAAATTTTAAATCTTGTACAAAATATGAAGTCATTAATAAAAAAATTAAATTAAAAGTAAAAATTAAAATTAATAACAAAAATAAAAATAAAATCAATAGAACTGTCTACTAAAGTAAATAAAGTTATATAACTGTCCACAGTTGAAATATTATGAATTACCAATGTCTACAGAAGTGCTGCTACCTACAGCAGCTTCTATGATTGTGTAATCCTCATATTCTATATGTAGGTTGATCAAATAAATTAATTTTTTTATTTATAAATGTAAAATCTTTCTAAAATGTCAAAAACCTTATTTGTATTAATATTGTATTTTTTAATTTCCAGTATTTCTAATATTTGTATTCATATCAGACATGGAATGTCTATTATTAATAAGATTATCAGAAACGTTAAACCTAATTTTATAATATCTAAAGTGTTCATCAAATCTAGTTTTAAAGGATCTAGTGGTTTTACCTATATAAATATGGTCATAATCATTGCATTTTATTTTTAAACAAATTGTTTAAATCATATGAAGCAATACGTGTATTATTTTTTAAATATTTTATTAAATGGTTTTTTGTCTGATATGCAGGTTTAACCAGATTTTTATTGTAAACCCTTATGTTTTCAACAATATTATCAGTATATTTTAAATATACATTGTCATTTTCTGTGTGTTTATCTGTATTAAATATGTATAATTGTTAATTTTTGACATTGCTTTTTGTATATATTATCTACTAAACATTCATTATAACCATTATATTTAGCAATTTGTTTTATAATATCTATTTATTTATTTTATTTATTATTTCCATTATACTTGTGTAATTGATAGCTTTTATATAACCATGTTCATATAAGTATTAATTTTTGTGACCACAGATGATTTGCATATTTATGTTTGTTGGTTGGTTGTGAGTTTCCTATGTACTGAAGTTATGAATCGATTATTTTTATTCCTATGATCTATTTCGATACAGTCATCTTAAGTGATTTATTCTCCTATTTTTATCAATTTCAAAAGTAAATTTCAATTCATTATGGTAAGAATTTAACTTGTTCAAAATTATTAAATGTTCATTTTATATAATGAATAATAACAATAATATTATCAATAAATAAATGGTCTTCATGATTTTGTATTAATTTATTTATTATGTTGATTGTTTCATTTATGGGTATGCTAGGGTACATGTTAACTTATGTCTTCCTGGTGTTATCCCCAATTTTTAAATCTTTTAATTTATTTACAGTTTGTAAATGTAATATAAAGAATGGATACAAAGAAAATTTAAATTCATTTTGATTCTAAGTATTTTATCTATTTTAGAGATGATGTAAGAAGGGGCAGTTGTGAAATTAATTAAAGGTCACATAGGCATATCAGGTTATGTATTTTTGGTAGTACAGATAATACTTTATATTTTTCTTCAGAATTTTCATCCTGTATAGCTTCACACTTGCTTGTAAAATGATTCCGCACACCTGATATTTACTGATGACCGTGAATTTAGTCTTTTGATGTTTTAGACTTAACATGCCATAAAAACTTGATATCAAGTATTTACAAATATGCTGCACATATTATTTATTTTTTAATTTTACCATTTTTTAACAGTTCCATAAGTGATTACTTTTTTAAAATTGTGTTATCTCAATCATGCATCTTTTACATCTATTTTAATTATTGGTACTTGTGTATTAACGCCACCGCAGCTACAAATTTATTTAAAAACAAAGTAGTCAATCGGATTTTGGTGGAAAATGAACAGTCTCTTATATTAATTATATAATAAATAGTTATTTATATTTATTTTATAAATATAATTTTACCAAACTTAACCTACGCTCACTTCGCTCGCTAACCTTGACTAATTAACACCGTAATTTGAGTATTTATTTAATAAATTCAGTAATTATTGCAATTATTTATTTAAATAATCAAAACACTCCTGTTAATTAGTCAAGGTTAGCGAGCGTAGGTTAAGTTTTAAATTATATTTATAAAATAAATATAAATGACCATTTATTAAAATTAATAAAGACTGTTTTGATGAATCTATGTTAAACTCTATATTGGCCCATTTTCCACCAAAATACGATAAAAAAGCTGTAGCTGCAGTGGTGTTAATATGTAAGTACCTAATTATCTTTTCATTTAGGTGAGGTTCCTTTTATAACTTGACTTTTGTTACTTTCTATTCTTGTGTCCTTCAAGAGGCTGAATAAAATTGTCTGAGTACTTTAATTTTAATTTGTAGTACTTCATTTTTTAATTTTAAAGTAAGTAAAAAGTATCTTTAATCAGTAAGATTTTGAAAGTTGTCTGTAGTCTTAAAAATATACGTAAAGATGTAATATTCCATTTAACCAACCGTAAATGTATTTATTTTTAAAAAATAATTTTTTAATTGTTATATTTTAAGAGATAATTTTCAATTTCCTTTTTGTAATCTGTGAAAATTATTTACAGGTGCTAAGCAAATGTCCTGAAACTTTTATCTCATAATACCGATGACACATTTTCCAGAAGTACTTTCTTATTCGGTGTAGTCTCATTCATTATTTTAGATAAATCCCTCCTGTACTGTGAAAAAACAGGATTCTGTCTGTATCATTATAAAAATTAAATGCGAATGCTAGTTTACATGTGCTGTAGCCACACTGATTTTAAACTGTGTACAAAATTGATTGTTTTACAACAAAACTTACTGTATTGTTATATCAAATATTTTTTTATTATATCAAGCTATCTGTTTCAGCTTTCTATTCTGGCTCTGTTGAACCGTTAAGCACCAGATTTATCAGAAGTAACATACAGACTTGCTTTTTTTGAAAATAATGGAGTTCACTATGCTGTCAGTTCTTGTAATTACAGATTTGGAGAAAAGGTTTAACCGATGAGGGAAAATCACGAAAGTGCTATTAGGAAAAAAATAAGCATAAGGTAAGAAGCATTATCGAATTTTGTACTGTTGTTGGTAAATGGTTTTTATACTTTTCATATTAAGATTCATATTATTTTTCTATACAGTTACATTTTATTTAAAATTCTAATAACATAAAAAGCACCTAGTACATAATATAGAGTTGGATACCTTAATTTTATCATGAAAGTACTTTCATAGGATTCTCTATCCTCAGTCAGTCACTTTGTGTTTGACACAAAGTAATGCCATACACTGATTTACTTTCAAAATCCTGTAAGTATATTTCTGATAGTGGAAATCTCATGGGTAAAGTATCTTTTTTGGATGTAAAATATATATAACCTGATAATAAATAATGCACATATAATATTATTAAATAAATTAAATTTTAAATTCCCTATTGAATTGGATAATATAATAGAATGTTAAATTATTTAGGTGTCAATATTGAAATAAACAAGGACAGCCAGATTGAAACATCATTCTAATTGAAAACCTACATCTAATAATATAATAATTCATAAAAAATCAAATTATCGTTGGGGTCATAAAATTAACACTTGTACAGATACAATTAATACAGCGATCCAATACACACGTAATAACAAAGAAATGTTAAGTAACAAAGTAAACATAAAACATATAGCGGTTGAAAATGAATATGATACTACTTTACCTATGATACTTTGTAAAACTACCTTATAAACAATACATAAGACGACACAATAAAGTGAAATCATATTCATAAAGTATTTATACATTAAAATATCATTGAAAACTACTAAAACTTACAGTAAAGAAATATTTAAACCAGCACGCAAACCTGAACCCACTGGGTTGGTGGTCTAGTGGTGAATGTCTTCCCAAATCAGCTGATTTGGAAGTTGAGAGTTACAGCGTTCAGGTCTTAGTAGTCAGTTATTTTTACACAGATTTGAATACTAGATTGTAGATACCGGTCTTCTTTGGTGGTCGGGATTCAATTAACCACACATCTCAGGAATGTTTGAACTGAGAATGTACAAGACTACACTTCATTTACACTCATACATATCATTGTCATTCATCCTCTGAAGTATTATCTAAACGGTAGTTACCAGAGGCTAAACAGGAAAAAGAAAAAAAGCACGCAAACCTAATAAACCGTATAATTAGATATTTAAGAAACCCAAAATAATAATAATAATAAAATCAAAAACAATTGTGTGTGGGATTTATAAAATTAAATGTAAATGATTGTGATATTCATAAAGGAAAAACAATAGAGCCTTTAAAACTAATTTCTTGAACATTATCGAAATAAAAAAATAATTAGTTTTTTATAATATGGCAAACCATCTGATAAACAATAAACATAATATTTCCGATATAAATACAAATTTTGAAATATTAGAAATTAGTAAAGATGACATAAAATTAATTATTAGAAAAATATTACTTTATACTCTTATAAAAACAATGAAGCAGCACAGCACCCATGTAATAGATTAATATGCAATTTTCATTATAATATTATAGTATATCTTTATTTAATATGCAGTTTAATTAAATAGATTCATCATGACTGAGGATACGGAATCCTGTGAAAGTACTTTGATGATAAAATTATGGTAAAATGGCTACATGATTTTTATATTAATAGAGTTTAATTTGAGTTTGTAAAACAAAATTCTGTATAATGTTAGTAAGAAGATATAACAAATAAGAAAAATTTATCTGTTAAAAAAAATGTTTTAGGAGATTTATTATCTAGGAATTCCCACATCGGGTATCTATTACATCTCCATCTGGTATCAGGTTACCTTATTCTGGATACCTTAATTATATTCAGTCGGCTGCACCTTTACACAATATTCTCCCAAGTAAAAACAAAATAAAAATTAGTAATAGGGGCTGAGGAGGCACAGATCGGGATCTACTTTAAAAAGTTGGCTCTCAAAAGTCATTTTGTCTATATTCTGACCCCCATAGGGGAAGACACCTACCTGTCTTGTGGTGATTTTGGTTGCCATACCAAACCTCTATTCATAGCCATGATGGGCTTTACTGGAGGTTGTCTTTTAGACCCTCTAGCTTGATAACACAACAGTCATCAGTTCGGTTTCTGTCAGGATGCCATCGTTTGAAATGCCTCGGCAGATATTTTCAACAGCTATCAGATTTGCAGAATAATTAACTGATTCGCAGAAGCACAATCGCTGCACCTTCCTTTAACACTGAAGGTTTTACACGTAAAGGTTTTTGTCTACAGTTTGCCAGAGTTGAAAAAATTATAGCTGGGGGGTCAGCTTGGTGTTTTAACATAGTCATTAAAAAGCTGTTTTGGTTTGATAGCAGATGATAAAAATCCCTTCAGTGATCGGTCACCAACATATTGAACCGAAAAACTATTCCGGAGGATGAAGAGCATCCTGGCAATCATACTTTACAGTGGTCTCTGTTAACTATATTTTTGTCTTTCATGTACACCACACACACACACACATATACTTTTTTCTCTTCAAAAATCAAAATTACCATTTATAATACTTTTAAAAAGGTAAGTTCATTATAAATATTTCATGGTTGTAACATTAAAGAGTAAACAGTTTTTTGATATCTTTTCAGTATTACTGAATGTTATAACATATATTACAGACTAATAATTTAGATACATTATTTATGTAAAATGATTTAGCTTGTTATTTCACTGCTTATTATTTTATCAAAAATAATTTTTCTAAGCAATGCTTCTTAATGCAGGCTTTAGGGAGTCAACTGAGAAAAAAAACGAGTTTATGTTAAATATTACTAAAAATATATTAAATTGCTATAAAAAAATCTCTATAATCTTTTTTTTTTATATAAAGCCTGTAGTTTTGTTATTGCTGACTTTGCAGGTATTACTCATTCAGGATATTGTAACAATAAAAATGAGTTGTTAGTTTTGAAGAACCAGTTGAACCAGAAGTAAGTAGTATTTTCAGTCAGAAATACTGTTAAGATGAAGAATCAATTCATATGAAGTAATTCGGCCAAAATATTTTTGGTTGCTTCATCATTTTTTATTTTATTTCTTTTATAAGTTATTCCTGGCCATGCTTGTTTAGCCATACATACTTGTTTTTGGCTGTGCAGACATTAGCATAAACTAATGTTTTTAGACTGGATTATGCCAAAACATTGCAACATATAAACATTTCTTTTTCATCAATTTCTCCTCTTTAATTTGGGTCCTTTATAATAAAACCCCTTAAGTAAAAATGACCACCAAAATTTTATATCAAATAATAATAAATCCTCTTTTACAGTTTAAATTCGCAATGAAGGTTGTGAAATATCGAATTGATTTTTTTTATTATATTAGCTGTCATACTCACCATAGCTAGAGTAAAAACATTGATAAGTGTTCCCTTCTTTTTTTTATAATTTTTTTAAATTCAAACTTTTAAATCTATTGAAAGTTTGAGGTTTTTTATCTCTGGTGGGGGGCTTGGGACAAAAATCTAATTTTACCACGTAATATGATGCATCTACGCAATAGCAAACTACAGTAAAAATTTCAATATTTGATTCTGAACAGAGTTAATGAATTTTCAAAATATGCATAAATCATGTGCATTTACGCCATTATTAACCGTCAGTTATTTTACAGAGTTAAATCATAGAACACTTTATTTTGTCTACAATATATCTAATTTAACTAATAAAAATGAAAAGTTAATTAACCAAATAAAAACTAAATTTAAATACAGTTATACTTAAATTTAAGTAGTACAGTTTGAAAAAATTAAAACTATTTTTAAAAGTTTGAAAGGAATTAAGAATAAGTACAGCGAAACTACCAGTAAAATACTGGAAAATGTGGACAAGATTTTGGAAATCACCTGTGAATTATCTATTAATTTTGCAATTTGGTTTGGGGTTTACCAAGAAAAAATCTTTAACCAATAACTTGAGCGTGCATCATTCACATGACTGTGAAGTTAGCTCTCAGATACTGCCACCCAAAAGCAGCAATGTGTCAAGAGAAAATGTGCCTGTTCGTTTAATATCATTTGTTCTTTAGACAATTTTTCTTCCAGTTTTAGATTTTTTTTAGTCAGTCAGGCTAAAGTTAAAAGTTTTACTAAAACCTAAATTAAATTATAAACTGTGTAAAATAAAATACTGTAATTAAAACCTAGGGGTTTTATTTTTAGTTACTTTATCTTAGTATTACTGGTTGTTTGGAGCTTCCAAGTTACCAGTTTGTGCGACTACAAAATACCCATTTTATGGACTGAGCGTTTTAGTTGTTTTAAATAACATGTGAAGTATTATTTGATTTTAAAGAATTTCCAAGCTATTCCACAGTTAATGTTATCGTAAATGTGGTCACTGTAAATTTAAATGAAATTAGGTCAAATGAATATTACATATTTCTTTAAATCATTTTGAGAGCCTTGCAAGAAATTTTATCTTGATATCTGGTAACAAATTATGAGCACATCAAATTGAGAATTTTTTGTTTTTCAAAAGTCTTAAAATAAGAGTATTAAAGTGTTGATATATTTTTTAATATGACAATTAGTCATTATTGTTAGTAAAAGTAGTGATTGTTGGGTTTACGAACTATAATAAATTTAAATAATGTTTTAACACTTATAATTTGATTTTGGTGAAAACTTTCAATGCCAATAATGAGAACGGATTTTGATTGTTTGTGATGTTCTGATATGTGAACGCATTCTTAATAATGTAAGTAAATGGATAAATCTCAGAGAGATGCCAGCTCTCTGAGAATGTCCTTACATTCCCTTACTCGCAGATTTTGTCCCTTCTTTTGATATTGACCTCAATACCTGTCACACTGTTCAACATATTTTCCTCTTCTTGTCTCTTTAATATATGTTGCTGTTTCATCTTGTCCAAAATACTTCTAGTTTTAATTTCAGTTTAGTTCAACAAAATATTACAGTAATACCTCCAAAGACCGCATTTACATTACATGTAAATCTCCATTACATTTGCCATCCTTTCCTTACACTTGCACTCTGGTGTACAGTTTATATTCTGCTTTTGAATTCTTAAACGACTTTTGTTCTTCAAAGAGAACAAACCGATATGCTTTACTAGTGTCATCTGGTGTTGATTCAACATATGATATCCTCTGTAAATTTCTTGTCATGCTCTCTCCAATAAAAAGTAAAAAATGCTAGTTTTGAACACCATTCTTCAACATCTCATCATAAATATCATTGTTTTTCTGCTTTTCATGAACCGTGATTGATTTAATGTTTAGCCCCTTTATGGATAGTCCATCATCGATTCCACCATTTTTTCAATCGTTTAAACTTGCAGTCTTCACCATTCTGAACTAACTTATTTTTATTTGCTGGAGGGGGTAGATAGGCATTTTGAATGTCATATGTCAGTTTTATATATTATATTTTAGCTATTACGGTAGAGATAATAATTTTAGTAGCTTACGTCCTTTTTTTTTTTTTTATAAAATTAATGTAATTACTACTATTAATTACATTAATCGGTTGCTATTTTAGACACTTATTATTGAATGGGCTGAAAAATTTAAAAAGGATGAAAAAAAGCATTTCTTGAGATTATTTCTTTATGTTACTGCTGGTGCAAAACTATGGAAGTTTATTAAGGATGACAAGAAATTTGCTTCACTTTTATTTGCTCTTGTAGTAAGTACTTGAGGGTTACATACCCTCAAAGGTATTATCTTACTAATTTTAATTTTTAGTTATTTAAAAACATAGAACTTAATTTTTATTTAAATGTGGATAGACCTATAAAAATAAAAACAAGTTTGTGAGAAATGCAAAAATGAGTAAACTTGCAGAGAATTATTTTTCATGTAATTATCAGAATGGATTCAGGATATTTGTTGTTACAATAATTCAGTATTAAGCAATGACAGGGACAATGTATGTAATGAACTATTTCTTTAGATTGTCATGTAGATATTTTTTTTTAACCTCCAGGACCGCTGTTAGGTATTACTTCAGAGATGAGATGAATGACAATTTTTGTAGCTAGGTATTATTAATACAGAGATGAGATGAATGACAATTTTTGTAGCGTTTGAAAATGTCATGCCCTACCAGGATTCGAACCCGGACCTCTGAATGAAGGGCCGAGGTGCTACCACTTGCGCCACAGAAGCTGGCACTTCTTAATTTATCTGAACATAACTGACAAGACCATCAGAGGAAGTTCTTTAAAATAGAATTTAGGTCAGATTGATGAGGAGTATGATGTGAACATACATATTCATATTTTTTTTTTACCACTTAGTATCAAAATTATAACAGCTCTTCTTTCTTTGGCTAAACTATAGCAACATATTCATATCGATTTATTAGATTTACAAATAGTAAAATATTTGTACCTACTTTGAACCTACTTGTACCAAATGAAAAGTTTATCTTTTTTAACTAATAAAAGTCTGAAATCAACAAAAAAAACTTGAATGAAGGTAATATTGCAATTAATAATATTGTTGAACGATGCACTTCGAGAAAATAATTACCTTTAAGTACTACAAAGACCTCATTCATTTTGAGAAAATCATTGCTATTCATTAAATATTATCATTGTATCAGTTATTTTTAGTACACATAGTTTTTAGAATTATTAGCTAACTCGTATAGAAAAATTGTAGAAAATAATACTACGGCTATTCAAAAATTTGCTGTTCCAACATTTTTTTAAAATAGGATGGATAAATATAAACCGGTTGCCATAATTACATGTTGCATGCGTAGATTGGCCTTTAAGCATCCTTGATTATTACTCAAACCTAGTGGAAGATGCAAATTCAGAAGGTCAAGAGACTGACAGGCAGAACAGGTATAAAAGCCTTTTGATGATATTTTCACGTATAATTGAAGAAAAAAATAAAAATATGTTAAACTATGTTCGTATTTTCTATAGACTAATCCTAAGACTTTGTAGAAAAAAAAAGTTTATTGGTCTATTATGTTTTTTATTATCCAATGTAGATATAATTTATTAATGTAAAATGCTGCACTGCTTCAAATTGAATATATATCTGAAAATTCTAAAATTACTTGTGCAATTTTTTTTATCACCGATCATTTAATACAATTTGTTACTTTTCATACGTTCTGGATATTGTTATTAAAATGTAACTTCTTAACTAAATACTTAATTTTTAGTTTATCTGTTCTTTAATGTTATCGCTTAAAATTCCTTGTACTTTTGGGTCAAACAGAAATAAATGGCACCTGACATTAACGAGCTAAGAATTTCATTTTTTTTTTTAAATATTTTCTAATTGATTCTACATTATCTACGTTATTTTAATTAATTTTAGTAGTTTTATAATAAATCTTTATTTCATTAGTTACAACATAATAAAGAAATTTATCATCTGCTTATATATCAGTTGACAAATGTTGTGGCTATTTTCATTTACCTTACTTATTTTGTCTTCTTCAGACAATAGTAGAAAAACCTATCTGGCACAAACTTTTTATTACGCAAATTCGTTGTGAAAATTTCATAAATTCTTTGAAAACTGCTGAAATTAACTACATTATTCATATATATAGAGAATCATTTTATTCCTATGAATTTCATTGACATATTTTTTTCTCTCCGATGACAAGAAAGGGTTACTGGACATTTTTCTTTTCTGAACATCTGATTTCCCTTCATCAAAGGATGAAGGAAAAATTCTTGAATATGATCATTTGTAATCTCACCACCGTATAGTTTCATTATCTGCTTTTAAATTATTACTGGCTGAAAAGTTACCTGAATTTAAAAACTGTATAGCACTTTTAATTTCAGAATTGCATATTGCAATTATAAAACTTAGCGTGGATGAGACTACAGAGAATTAACTTATTGCATTATCGATGATGGAAGATCGACTTTGTGAGTGCTACTTGCATGTATTCTTTATTTTTCTCATGAATATATTACGTGTTAATTAATATATTATGTTAATATATCATACCATCAAAAAATTTGATCAAAGGTTTTTAAATTTTTAGAATTTCGTATCAGCATACAGTACCTTATTGGTAAAAGCTTTTATTTGTTTCATCAGTGGTATGCATTATCAATAATGGATTTATTTTTGTTTTACTCTGTTAAGTTTTACCTTCTACTCTTTATCAAATAATTATTTAAGTAGTAAGATAGTTTGAAATCTATTTAAAATAGTTATTTGAGAAGGTAAACTCTTTACTTTCCTTCTTTTTCTCCCTTATTTATTTATAAATTCCAGGTGCTTTAGCTAAAATGAGTCATTCTTTCTCTGTAATTTTTATTACTTTTAAATATATCAGTCAGTCTTGGCCCTTCATCTGAAGGTCCTGGGCAGGCATGGCATTTTCACGCACTACTTCATCATTCATTTCATCCATTCTTTCATTCATCTCATCCTGTAAAACAATACCTAATGGTGGTCTTGGAGGTTAAAAAAAATAAATCGGTCAATTGCTGAGCTGGTTAATTGATCAAAATAATTTGAAAAAATCTTGTTAAATTTGAAGCAATCTTGTTAAATTTGAAGCAGTTCAATAATAATAATGATATAGTAATAATAGTTTTTCTTTTCAATTTCCAATTTTATTATAACATTATAACATCTTACAATATAACAGAAATATAAATCCATTGATTTTTATTGTAAATGGCTCAACTTTTTTAAACATCAAATTTTAAATATAACCCTGTAAGATATGGTTTAACACATTTTTTATTTGCCATCAACTTAGTGTACAGGTGTTCCAAGAAGTGTTGACAAAATTTACGGTATATCAAAGTAAACAAAAAAGTTAAAAGTAGCAGAGAAATGCCATATCTTGATTATTTTCCCTCTTCTATGCCATTTTGTTTGTTCATAAAAAATGTACATCTTAGAACAGATTAAAATATTTTAATGAAATTTGGTGCACCGTTCAAAAATTTGAATTTTAATCAAATTAAAATTCAAATGATTTTTAATCATTTAAATTTGATTTTTTAATCAAATTTTGTATTAAATAAAATGTTAAGCCTTTTATTATGAACAAAATCGCATTTCATTTGTACAAATCGGTTTATAAATGACTGATGTATGGGTAAAATTGTTTAATCTATTAAATCTTGCTGTGAAATACCAAAAATATCTTTAAAAAAAACCAAAATGTCTGAAGAAAAAAATAAATAAAAGTAAATAAAATTAAGTGATAATAAGCTTTGTGCTTTATTAAAATACTTACAAGCAAACAATAATGTGGGTTAATTTTGTTGCAAACTAATCAATTTTATTGTACCACAAGGATTTATCAAATAAATATTATCAAGTGAGACAATAAAGTAATGAGACTGATGTGAAAAAAAAAAGTTGCTTACCGTTTGTCATGTTTAGTGTTGTCTCCTTCAAAGTAGTTCCCCTCTGATTGCACACACTTATTCCAGCGCTTCTGGCATTGATAGTAACATTTCTGGAACTCATCTTCTGTAATATCCTCCAAGACCCTCGTCACAGCTTTTTGGACATCTTGTGTTAGTATAAAAAAATAGACTGTATACATGGATACTTTGATGTCACTTGTCCAGTGGTTTTGAAAATCAGGCCAAAGTTGGGAAATAAATAGCCAAATATTTGTGCCAAATTTCAACTTTTTTGGTTGGTAGGTTTTCAAGATGAGGTGAAACCTGTATAGAAATAATGTTGAATATCCTCCCACCCTTACATCCGATCGACTTAAAACTTTGAAATTTTTATTAAATAACTTGATAAGTATTCATCATACTAAAGCTTATTCTTTTTATCACCGCCATACTAAAAGTCAAAATGACAAAAACTGCCCCTCCCTTTTTAATTTTGTATGAAAGATAACACTACATCAATTACCCGCATTTATAAATTTTTAGCCAGTTTCAGAGATTTATGTTGTACCTATTGGAAGAGACATTAAGCATAATACAACCAAACACATACATCTTCCAGAAATTTCTTTTACATGTTCTGTGGTTTTTTTGAACTAAGGTTATCTTAAAGATTTTCTTAAATCTCTTATACCCAAAATTAGCAGTAGAGCTATAGCTAGGAAAGTAAAAAGTACCAAAAATATCAATGAATGAGTATGCATTTGCATCCTGGTCAAAAGAAATCACTTTCAACTTGTGTAGTGAAATTAAGGGTGTATGATATGAACATTTTTTTTCTAGTTTGTGCTGTACGTTGTAAAAAGAATAGTTAAAGTATACAGTAACAAAATCCAGGTTATGTTCTTTTTGAAATATTCTGCAGAATTTTATAATTAAAATTGAGATATTAAATATGTAACTTAACATAAATAATATATAAATGAGAGAGTCTGTTGATCTGTATGTTTACTAAAACATCACATGTGAATTGACTGATTGCTTTCAAATTTTCAGGATACATTTTTAAATTTACATTTACATTTTTAAATTTTCAGGATACCTCAGAGAATGTTTTAAGCCAAAGATTGAGGAGGCCCTAACCCCCTTCAGGATTAAGATATTAAAAATATCTATTAAAGAAACAAAAATGAATCCTTTTACTTAATTTTTATTAGAATTAAAATTTTAATTAAAAGGATTAATTTTTCTTTAATGAATATTTGTATAATATTTAATATTCTTACAAACATTAGGAAAACAAATGCAGTGCTTCGAGACTATACGATAGTATATATATAAAGAATTTAATTAGGTTAGGTTTATTTGGTAGAAGAAATAGTAGTAAAGTAAATAAAATGATTAGTAAAGAGAAATTGTAATCGGCTAGTGAAGTGTGCATCAGGAAAATTAATTATTTCTGGATTTACATAGCATTGTATGTATAATTTATATGTATGTAGCCCGGAGGTATCTTGAATAGCTGACAGTGTATCCTTATTCATATTCCTTTCTTTTAACCATAGTATATTTCTCTGGTAAAGTTTACGGTTCCCTTTTAAACTTTAGATGACATCCTTCTTTAAAATTTAACAACATTGTCAAGCTCAAGTTTTAATATTACCTTTTACCGTTGTAAGAGAAATGTACTACAAGTTTTGTATGGTACAAGAATCTATGCAAAATTCTAATTACGTACATACAGTTTGTTGATAGTGTTTGATATTACTTTCATTGTAGTTTTTTTAGAATAGCTTTTATTTAAAATTATTCAGAGATTTTACAGATACGCATTTTGTAATTATATTATGGTAAAATTTTATTTCTGTTATTATTATTATTAATAATAATACATTTGTTTCTAGAGTGTCAAATTTAATTTGTATTCTCTTTAGACATTTACAAAATTCTGCTAGTTCATTGTAATATACAGACTTGTACAATTTAAACAAAATTTTGACTTGAATGAATGTAATGTTCACTCAGTACTCCTGTATGCATTCATATTTATTAACTTAGAATGTATAGTAAAATTATTCTTCCTTTTCTAAATAATATTATTCAATCATAATCATCCAGTTTCTCAGTTATTCAACATTTAATTTTATCCTTCTTATAAAATGTAGTTATTTAAATACTGATTTTACTAACTACGACTGAATTCTGTATCTGACCATTATTAATATAGATTGAATATTAGTGTTATTTGAATCACTCAAACTAACTGATAAAAATTTAACTACACTATCAAATGAAAATGAAAATGTCAAGTAATAGTATGGTAAAAGGCAATAATATATAAGGCCAAAGTATGAATTAAGGTAACTTGATTACTAATGTATATGATGAAACTCATGAGCATTGCCAAAATTGGTCAGAGACATTAGCTATTTAAGATTAACCAATTATATTATTAAAGATGCTTCAACAGCATCTGGCTTTGTAACTTTTACTTTATTTAAAACAACTATAAACAGTTCCTGTGTAGCTCAATTTATAGCGTAGCATGAGCTTAGAAATTGATCAAAATTTGGCCAATTATGGTTTTTGCAAATTGGAATGTTTCAAGATGGTCTTAATCCAAAAAAAAAAAAACAAAAAAAATTTATAGAAATTTCTAGAATATGTGTATCAGTCTGTATTTTGACCAATATCTGCTGAATTGCCGCTCCATATATTCTTTGAAAATGGCTCAAAAATTGTCTTATATGATGAATCAATGTTAATGGCATTAAACATTGGATAAAATGAAAAAAGGGGAAAGGTAGATTTCATAATTTTTAAATTTTTATATTGTGGTTAAAGAAAATTACACTTTATTATGATGAAAGTAATTTTTAAGTGATTAATTTAAATTCCAAACTTTTAAACTGAACAAATTTACAGATGGAAGGATATTTAAAATTATTTCTAAACAGTTTTTGCCTCATATCTTAAAATCTAATTGACCAAACAAGTTGAAATTTGGCTCAAATATTGGCTCTATACATATATAGAATATATATATATATATATCCTAACTTTGGCCTTGATTTTCAACCATATTACACAAAGGGACATCATGATATTCATACTTTTTTTTTAGTAAAATTATAATTTTTAGCCTTGTTGTATAACTTTACACCAAATTGTGCTGACTTATTGAAGTACTTCCATAAATAAATGTTTAAGGCCCAAAAACAACGAGGTTGAACCAGACCAATACTTAAAATATCAATTTTGTTTTTAGCTTAATTTTCAAGTTTGAAAACCCAACTTTATCCAGTATGTACAAAATATGAGAATTTTTTTAAAAAAGGGTTTTCCATGGGACCCAACTTAAGAATAAACTTTTTTTTTATTATTTCCAATATTTTATCTTTTTTTTCATATTGTGGCTGTTATTAAAAAATATTATATGAGGTAGTTGTCAAGTAAGGGGTTCAAAAGATTCAACCAAATTTTTTTTTTAACATTTTGAACCTTTTTGCAAATTTGGGTCAAATCTTCTTCATGTACCCAACAGCTGAACCAATAAAACACCATTTTCACTAAAATAATAATTATTATAATTATTAATAACTTATATTTAATAATAATATTCACAATTTTTATTTTCATCTATTTTATAAATTTATTAACTACATGGTACTAATAATGTTTGATTTTTTTTCATTCATAAAAGCTAAATAATAATGTTTATAATTTTCATTTAAAATTATTTTACTTAAATTAATTTTATTGTATTATTCCATTTTAAAATTTTATTGAACATAAGGGACCGTGCAAAGAACGTTTTTCAATACTTGTTCAGGTTTTTACAATAATATAAACTGACACGAACATTGCTGTTTTTATTATTTTTTTTTTTTTTTATTTTATTATAAGAAATAATTTTTATAATATTGAATCATTTTTTTCTGGATGACAAGACTTCTGGATGACAATGACTTTTTGGAAGATGACAAGAAAGAAAAATCACAATCAGCAAAATCAAGTGGCTCTCAATTCTCTCTGGGAAAACACCAAGGGGTAATAAAGTTTTATGCATCTTTCATGTATATAATAATAAAAAGTTGATTTTAGTTGTTTTGAATATAAAAATGATTGTGCTTGTTCTATATAATACTCTGAAAACATTCTCATAAGTTAAAAATAATTCAGTACTCATAGTTAACTAAACTATCTTATTAATAATAGTAGTATTAACTACTTACTATAATAATAGTTATTGTAACTTATTTAATTTTCTGTTTAATTTAATACCACCTAGAAATATTAACAGGTTCTTCAAATTCAACAACCATTATGTATTATTTTATGTAAGACATAATAATGCTTAAATTTACTATATTCTCCACTGTATATTTTTAGGTTAGATGGACTTAATTTCAAATTTATGAAAGATTGCATTTGAATTTAAAATCTAAAGATTGTTAAAATTGTTTATATTAACTTTATATA
Source organism: Lycorma delicatula (assembly GCF_047948215.1). Lineage (NCBI taxonomy): Eukaryota > Metazoa > Arthropoda > Insecta > Hemiptera > Fulgoridae > Lycorma > Lycorma delicatula. The sequence goes on from NC_134456.1 coordinate 15,881,058, forward strand.
AATTTAAAATAGGATTAAAAACTTTAAATACAACAATTTTGTTATTTATTATTATTATTATTGTTATTAATTGATTCAGCCAAATCCTAAAATCTTCAAATATCTAGTGCAGCATTCTTGATTTCAGAGCCAAAGGTCCTTATTTTTGTAACGAGTGTACTTATAGCTCATTATGTCCATGAGTCACAAGGCCAGCATATATTATGTTAATTAGAACCCAAAAACAGACTTTTTGCCAGGGCAGTATTTAGAAGATGTTAATGTAAAAATTTCTGATTTGGCTAGGTCTTAAACTATCAACCTTCCCAATGGAAAGGTGGATAATTGTAAAAATTCAGTAAAAAGAAACAGTTTATTTAGTGTTGTATTAAAACTTTAGATTACTATCTGTATACTTTAAAATTTAATAAAACCAAACTCGTTACTGCTACATATCTATTTCAAATTTTCAAATCATCTTATTATCTGTTGCTAGTATCAAAAGACAGTAAAAATAATTATTAATTTTTTTTTTTAATTTTGAGAAGTATTTTTATAAAATGATAGAAAAAGAAGCTTATTAAGAATGGAAATCCTACTGCAAATAAAAATTACTCATTCTTTTATGAAAGGTTATATCCACTCCTGATATTAGTCCCAGAATTTCTGTAAAAAAGTATTGTTAAATCCAATTACTGCTCACTTAATTAATACAGGAAAATATGAAATATTATCATAATTCTTAAATTATATATTTTCAAAATTCTAATAATTTTGTATTATTAAACACTCAAAACTAAATATTTTATTTTGAATTCATTATTTTTCATTTTTATAATTTTAACCTACTTGAAATTATATTTTTTTATAATTTTGAATTGCCTATCTTTATTAAACCAATTGAGAAACAGAGGGCGAAGAAGCCCTGGATGAAAAAGCCCATCCTGCTTTTAGAGGCCAGAGCCCATCCTGCTTAAACCAATGAAAAAACAATCCACCTTCTCCTGAACTCAGGCACAAAAAAGTTATCATCTCAATGTAACTCTCAGCATTAACAGTTACAGTAACACCATTTTGTTCAAAAAAATAAGGACCAATGATGAAATTCTTCCTCTACATGCACCAAATTGTAACTTTTGGGCTGTGCATTGTAGTTTTTGATGGATTTCTCAGGGATTCTCACCAGACCATCAGTGATAATTCTGTTCATTAACTGCACCATGTAGATGAAAATGAGCTTCATCACTTATCAAGACAGTGTTTTCATTTTCCTCATAAAGTACAACATAGCGCAGCATGTCTCCAAGCAAAACAGCCTCGACTTCGTAACAATGCTGTTCTAAATTTTTTTCTACATTTTCTGGAATGTATTGTATGTGGACACCTGGTGGTTTTTCTTCTTCAATGATTGTCGTGAATGAACATTATTAACCCAGTTTACTATTGTGAGAACAGAGTCATTTCGGTGGATGTTAAATCTGCGTAGAAAATGTCATTGAACCATGGTCATAGAGTCACCACTCTTCACAAAACAGATATATACAAAAGCACAGTGTTCAAACTTCTACAGCTCCATGATGCCGACTAAAAGTGAAATGCCATGATCAAAGGAATGGAATGCCCCCACCTGCGCACTGTTTTCCCACTCCTACTGTCTGAATACTAGTCATTTCAAAACCATCCTATTTCTCTGCTCCAACTGTATATATATATTATAATAATAATTTTTCATTTAATTATGTTTTTGTATTTTCAGAGTTACAGACAAAAGAGTGGAAGTAAATTTTTCAGTGCAAGTACTGAAGAAACAAGTTGTAATGATACAATTGAAATTAATAAAACTGGTGGAAAAAGCCGACAGAGATGGAGTGGCCTTTTCAGCAATGCAAAAGTAAAAATAAAATATTCTTTCATTTTACATGCTTTATGCCTTGATTTTATTTTAAAATATTACCTTTATTATTTACATAATATATACGTTATAAAATGTAAAATATTTTATTACTTCATACATACTTTACATAATTTTTTTTTATTATTTGCTGAACTTTTCCACATCTTCCTGATCTCCACTAATTTGTTAGCCATAACATTCTTCTTATATCCTGCACTAACAATCTGTTTATATTAACATTTCTTTTGTTAAATGTTTCTCCTTTACACATATTTCTACAAGAAAATTCATTTACTCTGCATTCCTTAATGGATTTATTATTTTTAAATTGGATATAAATTTAATTTTTTAATTATTTGTAATTAAAATATTTACTAAATTTATACATAATATGTGACTCGGAGGATATAATGTTCTTTAATCATGTGAATTATAATTGACATTAAATAACAGTGAAATTTATAATTCTTTATAAAAGAATTTTAATTATCAGCATTACATTAACTAATGGTATACTAAAGAAATATTTAATTAGAAAGAGTACATGACAAAGCAGAAAGCAAAAGATTAGCATACAATATATCTTATAGCAACAAAATTCTATCTGTAGTGGTCACCATATACTGAAAAATTTCCCTAATTTAAAGTTACATAAGATAAAGGTTGAGATCAACTAGTAGCACAATTTTTCACTGAAGGGAGCATTGCACAAAAAAATCAAAAAACATTAAATTTTGAGAACTATTCCCTGAAGGGGAACCATTTTATCTTATTCTCAAATTAAATTAAAATATAAAGTATTTTTATAAAATATGCCCTACTTTGGCAAATGTACATTGCATATCTATAAAATTAGGGATATATGCTTGAAAATGTTACACTTTTCTATTATTAAATATGTGATTCATGTGTTGTACAACAATCATATTATAATAATAATTAATATAACATAATCTTAATTTTTTATTTAGGCCAAAATAAATAGTATCTCTAAAAGAAGAGCAGTAATACCTTGTTATATATTTTAATTACAGGATACAAAAATGGAGGTTCTGGCTGAACAGCTGAACAATTATAGCAAACATGGTATTCCACATCTTCCAGATACTGTTGAAGACTTAGAAGAGGGTGATTAAATTGTAATGTTTCATTAATGAATAACTAATAGTTAGTCAACAATAGCAGAATTTGAGACAGTTGTGTATCTTTTAAAGTGTGAATGTATAAAAATACAGTTTATAAATCTAATTCTTTATATTTTATTTTATAATTCTATTTTGTAACATAATCTTTAATTTTCTGGTTATTATAATACGAATATATTTGTGTAAAAAGTTTCTATTCATTATTATTATTTAAAAATTTATATGACTATATGCTAATTAGGATTTGAAATTCACTACCAGTTTTAATTAAAACTCTTATATTCATTGTTATACATTTTTGCTTCTCATTATTTCATTCATGTTACTCGATACTATTATGATGTTTTACTATGCATTGCTTATTGAAGTTTTGCTTTATTCAAATATTAATACTCAAACATGTGGAGGTTTATCATTTCTACAGATTAAAGCTACATTTATATATTGCAGTTATATATATATATATATATATATATATATATATATATATATATATATATATATATATACATATAGCAAAAATTAAGTTTCTGATAAGTAATCATTAAATGATTATTGATTGATTACTCTTGTTAGTAGTTTATTTTAACATTTCACTATATTCATTTTCTTATTTAATTATTAAAACCAGAATTCATGTGTTTTTGTAGGAATTTTTTTATGTACAGGCATTTAAATATGTTTGTAATGTTTTTGTAGACGTATTCATATTTTAAATAAAAATTAAAAGAAAGGTTTTTAAATTAAAACTCTTAAAAAGTAAAATAAATATTAAAAAAAATGGAATTGACTTACAAATAAAATGCATGTAAAGGTAAGAGCATAATTCTTTTTTAATTTTGGCTTAAATTTTTACACTTTGAAGTCAGCAAGGAGATTTAAATAACAGTTGCAAAATGATTATTCTTTATCTTTCTAGTGCATTCTTTATGTCACTTTTGTTTCTGTTTTTTAAGTTTATCCTATTATTTTCTGGATTAAACATGATTTAATAATGTAACTACAGTAATAATAAAATTTTTCTGTTGAAAATTTAGCATGCATGAGGATAGAAAAATTTTTTTACTTGTATATTTATTAGAGAATTTATAAATATTGTTCTTTTAAATCTATTTATAGTGTGTAATGTTAATCTTTGAGTTATTACTGAATGAATAAGTTATTATTTAGCAAATACAGGTAATGCATTCAAGTACCTTGTTTATCTACTGTCAGATACATAATCAATAAACGATGAAACTTGTGAAGAATTTCCAGGATCATTTTTAACCACCACAAAAATGAATAATATTTATTATCCTATGACAATTTCTTATTGCAACATTCAGAACCATGATGCCAAGGCTTTATTCTAAACACCCCTTTCACAAAAACACTGCCAGGAAGCTGAACTCTACATAGAAAAGTATTTTGTTGAAATCATAATACCAAGAGACTACGTGAAAGAGAAACCATCTGGTACAGTAGAACAGACTTAGGTAGAATGAAGCGCTACCATCTAGTGGAAAAAATTGAACTAAGTGTTTAATAAATTGTATTGTGACTATAAACAGTATGTTGTTTACATTAACATTTATTCTATATGTATTTGTTTTTATAAAATTTCCAAAAACTTATGTCTACAACAGTTTTTTTTAACAAAATCTAAAAGAATAATCAGTATAATAGTAAATGTTAATGTAAACAATGTACTGTTTATAATACACAATACAGTTTATTATACAGTTGTTAATTCAATTTTTTCCACTAGATGGTAGTGCTTCATTCAAAATAAAAATATGAGAACAAACAAACCAACACACCATGCTTCTTGATATAAGTGATAACCAATTTGATTTAATATAAAATGGATTCAAAGGAACAGTAAGTAATTAAACTCATATGCTAATTTCAGAATAAGAATGACAAACTAATAACTGCTACCTTAAGAAATACATTGAAAAAGTTTCCTGCAAATTTAAAAAAGTGATCTACAGCATTACATATAGAACGTTACAAAAATAAAACAAATAAACCACTTTATAAAACAAAATCTCACATAAATTTAGATTTTCTGCTACAAGTTCTATGTAGGGCCAAAAGGATGGTGCAGCTTTTCACAACAATATGAAAACTCATAAAACCAATTCACTCCACTTTCGTATGTTACCTCATTGAAACAAGTCGTACAAGCACAAATATCAGTAGTAACATGAAAATCTTAAACAATAATAGACAAAAACATTTAACACATTTGAGTAACTCAAAAAATACAGGCATATAAAAATAAAATTCTAATAAAAAATATAATTTAAATCTGACATACTAAAATAAAAAAAAAATAAAACCCAATTCAGACAACAGCAGCATAATTCTTGGTGATCTCAGTCACAGTATACAACAAAATCGGATAAATGTAACAAATATAATTATTACTTTAAAATGAAGTATACTTAGTCAGCTTAAAATCTATTCTATCATATCATAGATTTCAAAATTTAAACCTTACTGAAGATTAATAAAGCATGTCTATCATATTCAAAATTATTTATGAATTGAATTAATCCAGATACTTAATATCATCCTGATTATAAATGTTATTTATAACTTTTGAATATTTTTAAGGCTGTTATATATGTTAATAAAAATACTTAAAAACAAAAAAGTGAAAATTAATTTACTATTAAATTAAATTTTACAGCACTGTATAATTTAGAAGAAGACTGGAGAGATCTAATGTAAGATGCTAATTTATTACCAGACAGGGTTCAGCAACAACAAACTGCAATTTGGGAACTGATACAGACTGAACTTGCTTATATTCGTTCACTAAAAGTAGTTAATGATGTAAGTATCTGTTATAAATTTATATATTAGTTATAAATAACTTCATTTATGAGGTGTAAATTTGCCCTTAGTTTAATAAATTTAAAATTGTAACTACTGTAAGCTTTATTACTTAATTTTATGTTGTAAATAATTGTTGTTTACGAAGTTTTAGCATAAATAAACTCCTATGTTATGGTACCATAAATACTGAATAACATAATTACTTGAGAGTTTTGATTACTCCATAACAATCATCTGCTATTTGTTTTTCACTACTTGCGTTTATTATTTATTGTTAAATATATGATTGAATGATATTAAAACTGAAAATTGATTTTTTTTTTTGTTTCAGTCTTTTGACTGATTTGATGCATTCTGCTTTTCCTTTCTACTTTTTATTAATCTAAGTCTCAGTTTATCTACTACATTCTCAGTTTTTATTATCTTTTTATCTCTACAGACTAGTTTAGAGAGTAGGATAAGTCAAATCATTCAAAATAGTTTAATTACAAAATTAACTACTGATGATAAGAAAATTAAATTACTAATTTTATTAATTAAATCTAATTCTTTAATTAAGTCCAATTAAATTACTAATAAGAAAATTAAATAACAAATTACAGTTAAAACATCATAAAATAGTTAATAATCAGTGATTTGAAACAGTTCATCAATAAATAAAATTCTTGTTTAACCAGGCAGTTTCAGCTCTTTTTTAGATTTATCCATATCAGTAACTGTATTAATCACCTGAGGAAGGTGGGAAATCAGTTCAATATTCTTATAGATTAGCTTTTCATTTATAAATAGTCCATGCAAATATTAATTTCACAAGCATATAATTGACACATTTCTTCATGACAGCATAACCGCATTTCTTTTTTTCCATAACAAAGTCATACAATGCTTTTTCTAGGTCTGTATATTTTGGTTTTAAGCCACGAAAAGCCCTTTATTACCAGTGCCTTTCACCAGAAGTTTTTTCTTCTTACGCCAGTCTGGAATGCAGCTTTCATCTACGTCAAATTTTCTTCCTGCCTATGATTTCCAAGTTTTTCAGCCTCTTCTATAACGCGCAGTTTTTCATTTACTGTAAAAGATCGTAGACGCTGTCCTTTTGTATTCATTTTAATGCCGTAATTAAAATAAATCACCGTATTAAACTTTACAAGATAAACTAAACAGATAAAATGCACATTACCGTTCACATATACAAAAAGTACAATGACTTATGGTGAATAGACAAGATGACGATCGGTAACTGACACTGTAACTGTAGTGTCATTAGAACCGGATGCAGGTTACACAGCATGAGTCAGTTTTACTAAAATACCGTAACTTCGTTCCCATCGATAGAATGAGGAGGATGATAATAATTAAAGATGTATTCTGTATAAGCGACATCTGGTATTGATAAACGATAGCCTAACGTAACTATAATTATGTGATTGAATTTAGATATTTCTAAGAAAAAGTTTATTTTACATAAATAATCGTGGCCAAAGGCTCTGTTTCAATTACGCCCTCCATTTCCAAGAAAAAAAATGTGGGGTACTCGAATAAATACGGTAAATTGGCTAGAGACCATCGTACTGGAACTGGATGAACTGTAGCTTTAGAATTTAGATCAGCTACTGTTATCTGTTCCCCTCTTCTGAAGCTGTTTGCAACAAATGATCTTTTCTCCACAGTTTAAATATTATTTCTAGAAGAAATAATTCATTGTTCATTCTGTTTTTTTTTCATGCTTAAATATTAAACATTAGATATTAAAGTAATCGATACAGATTTTTCTTATCCATTTTTATAATACTTTAAACAGATAATTTTTTTTTTACCAAAACGTTTTATTTATGACAAATTTTACTGCAATATTTTCTGAGTTAGAATTAAATAAGCTTCTCTCTGTTATGATTATGTTTATTGTAATAATTTGCAACACGTTACAGTGGTGTGAAACTCAAAAAGGTTGTAACAGGCTTGGTTTAATGGATATTCTTGTAAAACCAATGCAACGACTAACCAAATATTCACTTCTTTTAAAAGCAATTCAAAAACATACTGAAATTGAAGAACACCGACAAAGCCTAGAATTAATGGTATGTATGTTTATATCTATATGTACTTTGTTTATATTGCAAGATATTTTTACTATCAGATACTTTAATAATTTGTTTTTTTTGTTTTGGCAAGATGAACTATTATTGAAAAAAGAAATCAGAAAATGGCTTCTCTCTCTACGTGAAATTTTGGTTCCATTATACAGAATATTATTTTTAATAACATTCATTGATCAGTATGTAGAGTGCACGTAGTCTATTAAAAAAGTGTTCTAAAACAGAGATTTTCAAAAAATGAAGTAAAAAATAAATTCACTTTATTATAGACTAGCACTCTTTTACATATATTATCAAATATATATTACAATAAATAAAAATACTTGTATAAAGTTTCACTATATAGCTATTTCAATTCCAGTGGAATCATCTTCAGTACTATAACATAAAGAAAATAAGAATTTTTAACATTAATAAACTATCAGTATTTTTGAAATACGGAAAGGAGAACATGTAGATCTTAGATCTAACATTTAGATCTACGCAGAAGTTACATGTGTTTTACATAAAGTAAAGTGTAAATTTCTGAAAATTTATACAAATGTTTTTATTTGTTGCAATAACTGGCAAATTAAACTCAAGAAAAAACAAATGTTATATATTACAATGTTTTGCATATTGTAGAAAGTAAAATATTTTGTATATATGTTTTTTTTTTTTTATTCTGAGATTATTACTTTTATTAATTATTATAAAAATCAAATAATTTTATAGCTAATTTCACAAACATGTTATTTTTTTGAATATCAGAGTTATTTGTGTAAATATATGATTTTATAAAGCGTTTTTGATTCCAAAATCAAATCTACTTACAAGAAATGGAAAAGTAAGAAACCATTGTGTCTTATAAGAATAGTTATGCAGAAAAACGTATTAGAAACTTTTAACGGGTGTGAGTAAAGGCAGTAATGAATGTGGGATTATATTTTATTTTTTATCATGTTTTCTACTGATTTTTTGAATTTTTGCATAGAAATACAAAGTCATCTAATAAATAATGAGGCTGTGCTTCTGTATCTCAGTGAAAACAGTGGAACTGATTGAGAGCTCTTTGCCAGAGACTAGGACGTGTCTGAACTTCATTACAAATATCAACACTTTCAGCTGTTCAGTTGATTGTTACTTGTTGTTTAGTGGTGCTATGCTTTCTGTTATATTCTGGAATAATGGCAGATTTAAAAGTGAAGCAACACTCGTTAGTTAAAATATTTTCTAAAATGAACAAAACACCAACAGAATGTTTGGAAATGATTACTTAGGCTTACAGGAAGAACATCACAGTATCAAAGATTATAAATGTTCTGGACAATCTTTCACTTCAAGAACTGAAGAAAATATAGAAGAACTTCGCCAGATTGTTTAAGAAAATCACTAACTCAGTGACCAAATAAAAACTGAAACTGAAAATTGACAGAGATATTGTGTGGGAAATGTTATGTAAGGATCTCTCAACATAATAAAGATGTATGATGATTCTTACAGCAGACAAATAAGAATACAGCAAGGAAATTTTCTATATTTTTATTGCTCTGTAAATTCTTTGTAAATTTTATTTAAATTATGTTACAATAATTTGATGCTGACCCCGATACTTTTTTCCAAAAAAGAGTTGATTTAATAAAAACTCAAACACATTAATAACTGATTTTAAGTATTTTCTATTTTATACTAAATAAAGTTTTAATTTTTTACAGATTCGGCATGTCGATATGTTTGTAAATAGTGTAAATACAACATTAAAACAAAAACAAGATATGGAACGATTAAGAGGTGTCATTGCTAGGATTAAAGCTTATGATGTTGTGGTGAGTGTCCATTTATTTTAAATGAAATGAAATAGATAGAAGTAATATTAAACAACCGACTAGCATTTTCAATATGGCTTTACATGAATTTATAGGATATGTTACTTAAAATTTGCACCGGAGGTTAAAATTATATTTAATAATTTATAAAGAATGTAATATTATGATGGATGTTCAATAATTAATGAGACAAATTGGTGTACAGAAAAAACTATTTATTCAATGAAAATGTAACTTACACTCCTTTTCAACATAGTCCCCAGCAACATTTAGACACTAAATAAAAAAACCTTACCTTTGTGTGAGGGTTGCTGATTCCCGAAGCGAAGAAGTTACAATAATTTGTTCAGAACCAATTTGTTTGAACCATAACCATTAATTTGTTTGAACCATTTCTGTAGATTTTTTTGACTGCTTCATTGTTGAACTTCTTGCCGCGTAAAAAGTCTTTGAGTCGGCAAATGGAAATCAGACAGGGTGGTGAGGTCTGGGCCATAAAGAGGATGTGGCAACATCTCCCAACCCAACTTCTTGAATGTTTCTTCGGTTCTCTGGGCGATGTGGGGATGCGTGTTGTCATACAAGAGAATCACACCTTTTGAGAGACTGCCCTGACATTTTCGCCTTATCATGGCTCTCACTTTCTGTTGAAGCATGTTAGAATAGTACTCACTGCTCGTGGTATGTTGTTCTTCTAAATAGTCACTAAAAATTGATCCTTGTGAGTCCCTTTCTTTTTTCCTGTTTAGCCTCCGATAATTTCCGTTCAGATAATACTTAAGAGGATGATATGTATGAGTGTAAATGAAGTGTAGTGTCTCGGTTCGACCATTCCTGAGATGTGTGGTTAATTGAAACTCAATCACCAAAGAATACTGGTATCCACGATCTGGTATTCAAATCCGTGTAAAAATAACTGACTTTACTAGGATTTGAACGCTGGAACTCTCGACTTCCAAATGCGAGTCCCAGAAGACCTTGTGAGTTCCAGTAACTTGTGAGTCCCAGAAAACTTTCAACATCACTTTGACACATGAGTTTGAGTTTTTTTTTTAGTGGGTGAATCCAAATGTTTCCACCAATAATTTTGCCATTTGGATTTGGGCTCGAAATGGTGTATCCATGTTTCACCATAGGTTATTATACGATCTAGAAAGAACCTTTCGCTTCAAAATGTTCTTTGAGCTCAGAACAGATGCGAATCTGGGTGTTTGTCAACTTGAGTCATCTGTCTTGGATGTTTTAATAAATCAGCTTTTTAATCGGTTGCAAAATAATGGCCATATAGTAGAAGAACATCAAATTTATGTTGTGCAGTTTGAGACCAACTGTTATTATTACCAAAACATTGTTGGTCCTCTTGATTTGCAAACTCAATAAATATATTTTCATAGATGTTTCAAGGTTTCATTGTTTCCAGCAAAATTCACATTATACCCCCCCACCTTCAGATATTTGGTCAACATTGTTGATCTAAAGTTGAACTAAAAAAAACTTTCTTAAATTTTCTTAGGAACATTGAGAATTTATTTCAGCTAAGGAGTGATCTGTCATGTTTTTCCATGTTTTGTATTTTTTCTGTGTCATAATTCATGGTACCTGAGCACAGTCTTTCAATAGGCAAATTGATCAGAACTGTGATCAACTCTTTCTTCTAGAATCCCAACCTTATCATCAGTGCTTTTTGAGTGCTGAGATTGTCTTGTTTATTCAATTCATTGATTTAAATTTGATGTTTTGATTCTTTCATTAAAACTGATGTTCCATTACAGAATTCATTCAATATGTTCACATAAATGGTTCACATTTATAACCTTTCTTTTTTTGATGATTACTTTGTTAATGATTTTCTTGTGAGTTTTAATGCAAGTTTTTTTTTAATGGTTTAAAGTTTAATCACTGATATTATTATTTTGATAATTATTAATTGATATATGAGTCTGTAAATAAAGTAATGAGACTGGTTCAGAAAAAGTTTTATTTATAATCCAATTATACATGGACTCTGTCACCTTTGAAATAGTTCCCTTGGGAAGCCATGCAACGCTTCAGTTTTCCCACTCTTCATAACAATGTTGGAACTCAGAAACTGGAATATCCTACAGATGGTCGGTTACATTTTTTTTTGTATGTTTTCTACTGTTCCAAAATGGTGTCCTTTGAGATGTTTTTTTTAAAGTCGAGAACAGGAAAAAGTTGCAGGGACTCAGTTCAGGTGAATAAGGTGATTGAGGAACTACAGGGATGTTTTTATTTGCCAAAAACTCATTAATTGAGAGTGCAGTGTTACAATGTGCGCTGTCATGATGCAGCATCCAGTTATCTGTGATTGCTAGTTTTATGTAGGAAACTTTTTTGCAGTCTTTCAAGAATTTCTTGGTAAACATACTGATCTACAGTCTGTCCTGTTGGCAGAAACTCCTTATGGACAATGCCATTACTAATAAAGTAACAGATTAATATGGTTTTGATTTGCTCAGTGATTGATTTTTTTAGGACATAGTGAGTTTGAAGTTTGCCACTCCTTAGTCTGGCGTTTTGTTTTTGGGTCATACTCAAATATCCAAGATTCATCACTGCTAATAACATTTTTTAGAAAATCAGGATCAGTTTCAATTTGCCCTAGAAAATTGCGACACACTTCTACCCTGTTGCTTTTCTTTTTAACTTTTGGGACCAATTTTGCACAAACTTTTTTCATGTCCAATTCGTTTGACCAAATTTGATGGACTGTGGTACGGTTCAAATTCAGTTGTTCTGCAGTCAATCTGACAGTTACTCGCTGGTCGTACCGTATCAAGTCTCTGATTCGCTCAACATTGTCTTCACTTTTTAACTGTCTTCCAGAGAATGGATCGTCTACAAATGATTCCTGGACATCTGAAAATGCTTTAAACCATCTAAAAACTTGGGCTCATGACAGAACGTCATCTCTATGTGCCCTTTCAATTTTGAAAAAGTTTCAGTAGCATTCTCACTGAGTTTAACACAAAACTTGATTGTACAACGTTACTCATAATTAGTATCATTCATTTTTGTAATGCATAACAAAAACTCGTTTCACTAAAAGTTTTTTTTATGTCTCATGTGACAACAATAGACTAAAAATATTAATACCTAATATAAATCAGCTGTTCATATAACCAACCATATGTTTATTAGTAACTTTACAGTGTTGCCACTTTGGCTGCCAAAAAAAAAGTCTCATTACTTTATTTACAGACCTCGTATACTGAATAAATTAAATATCAAAATGTTTGTCTTTTTCTTATAATATACATTGCTATTATGTAATAGATTCTTTTATTCTGTTTAATACTTTTCAAAGTATAATTTTATAAATTGAAATATATGATTGATGTTTTATAGGAATCAAAGGATGAGGATGAGGATTTGGAACGTCTCGTAAGAAGTTATAATGAACTTGATTTAACTTGTCCTATGCCTGGGTGTTGTAATTCTCAGCGACGTCATTTACTCCTGGAATCTGATCTCCGTTTAAAGGATAGTAATACTTCAAAGGTTTGATACTTATTTCTTCCTATAAAACTTTAATTTAATTTTTATTACATTTCTGTATTTATTATGGATATATAAAAAAAAATAATACGTTTATTTTAATTAATATTTATTATTTCAGTTAGAAATATTATGGAAAAATTTTTCTATGTTAGCAATGATCACCGTCGTTGAAAACAGTAGTAATGCCAGATGTAACATAATTAATTAATGGATTATCCTTTACTAGAAAAATGCTCAAAATTGCCTCAAAGTGCAAATTGTACCTAAAAAATCATGTTTAAAGATTATGAAAGTATTTCAGAAACATGTGTATATATATATAATTTCTATAACGTTCAAGAAATCTAGTTCTGAAGGATCTGTTTGGTTTTCCTACATAAATACCATCACAATGATTACATTTAATTTTATAAATTCCACACAGATTTTTTTTTTTTTAAATATACATTTAGGTGGTTATTAGGTTTGTTTGCTGGTTTAAATATTTCTATTGTAAGTGGTAGTAATGTTTTCACTAATATTATTAGTGTATAAATATTTTATGTATATGTTTTCACTCTTTTGTGTCTTATTATGTATTGGTTGTAAGGTAGTTAATTTGTTATTGTGTCGGATAGTTGTTTTTTGAATTATTATAATTTTTTTAATAAAGATGATGTAAAATTAAACATATTAGAAAAATATCACATGTATAAATACAAACAAAATTTTAATTTGATAAACCATCAGACAGTGTTAGTGGGAGACGGTTTTATAAAAACTGTAACAGATAAACAACACTCATACAATAAATTAATACACAAAATTTTCATCATTAAGTATTTTTATTATACAATAACAGAATTATTTCAATCATGACTGATAATGCGGGATTCCACAAAAGTACTTTCATGAAAAATTAAGGTAAGACATTTCTTATCAATATTCTGTACCAGCTAGATTATTTTAATAGAATTTTAAATATAATTTAATAGTACAGAGGAGTAATATTAATCTTAAAAAAAAAGATTAATTTCAGTAAAATAACATATATATATTTTTTTCTTTCTTTCTTTTGAATAATCAAATAATTCATTAACATATTGATCACTGTATTAATAATTATTGTGTTTCGGTGGATTTTATTTCATATAATATATTTAGAGTGTATTACGAAGTTCCTCCGGGACTTTCAACGTATTCTACTTTTAGAAATAATGGAAAAAGTTCATATAAAGATATGTCCTAAAATGCTTCGTTTGTGAGTTACAGCTAGTGAAATATTTTGCTCGGATTTCAGCTACCCTGGTGAAATGAGGTCATACTGAAATCTTTAGAACTTTAATTAAGGAGCAGAATTAGTGATTTATTATAGTTTTTGACCTGAAAAATAAAATACAATATATCTCAGAACCATATCTGCAGTATTTTTTGAGAACTGTGGGGTTAAAGCCAATAGATTGGAGTAAAAACCTTTTTTTTTATTTTTTATGTACAATAATTTTGTTAAATTGGTAATAAATACATAAAACTTTTAAACAAAACTTGTAGAGAATTTAGTGGACAATTAATTCCTCATGAGAATGTATATTTGTTTTGAATACAATATTTTTATCCATCCCCAGATGCAAAAATCTAAAGGTGTTAGATCAAGGAATCTTGGTGGGCAGGAATGTGGACCTCCACGACCGATCCATTTCTCAGGGAAATGATTTAAGTGAGTGCAAATGGCACAAGAGAAGTGGGGAGGCACACCATCATGCTGGAAATATATTTTGAATCTCAGTGCAATTCTTCTTAAAGAAAGTGCAAGTAGGCCTCAGTATTTAAGCAGCCAGGTAATTTGAATGTACTTAACAGCTGATTGTGAAGAAGGCCGCACCATATACTGAGACTAAATCAGTGTTGAAATTTCCCTTCTACCATTTCATGAGGACTTATCTTTTGCCCATGAATGCTCATTGTGTAAGTTATTGATGCCAGCTTGAGTTAAATTTGCCTTTGGTAAGCAAAATATACTTATAGAGTTGTCGATTTGTATTCCACCAGTTGCCGAACTCCAAGGGAAGCAGACTATCTCCTGGGTGTTGGTGTTGAAGTGGCTGTTTATGATAAGAATAAAACTTATTGTTTAAGTGTCTATAGAAAGTGAAACTCTGATCCGCTTAAAAAGACGTGTACTGATGCCTGGACTGTGCTGAACTGCATCGATAATAATTTCATCAATATTAGCATTGTGTTGGACAATATTAGCATTGTGCTGGTATGAAAGAGGTAGTGAACCTCTTTCCTGAAGATTGTGAAAAGTCATGGTAATTACTTTGTGATCTGGAATCCTGCAATTCAGAAAATGTATTTCATATTCTACTGCAGCAGTTGTAGCATTACCATTATATACACCCAAAATGAATACCATATCAGTGTATTCCTTTGTTGTAAATATGTACAGCTAAAGAAATTTGGGATTTGCATAGAGGAGAGACATAAGCCCTTGTTTACTTATCGCAAGTTCCTCATCATCGGATGAGTATTTATAAGAAGTGTTTTAATGTTTAATCTGGTAGACTAATAAATGAATTTGCGAGCAGATTGATAGTTTGAACATCGGTGATGTTAAAAGATGTAAAGTTTTTTGTAAGAAATTATTAATAAAAAGATATGATGTATCTTAAATGTAAAAACTATGACATTATGGTTGTTAATTTTAGTAATTGCACTCGTATTGTAATTTTGTAAAGCATTTAGTAAACAATTTATTATGGAACATTGTAGGGTTCTTTTTGGGAATCTAACAGCCACTTTTTTTAATTTTTTCTTCCAAATCAGCGGGTATTTGGAGGTATTTGCAGAGAAATTATAAATATAATCTAACCAAACTTAGCCTACGCTCACTAGACTTGACCAGGGAGCAAATGAAGCATAGGTTAAGTCTGGTTAGATTATATTTATAATTTCTCTGCAAATACCTCCAAATACCTATTTATTTAGAAGAAAAGATTGAAAAAAGTGGCTCTCAGATTCTGAAAAAGTGTAGTCATGTTTGCAATATTGGGTTGATTTTAACACAGAGGGGTATTTTGGGTAGTTCTATAGATTGATAAACAGATTTAGTGTTTACTTTTACATACAGGTTATTTTTGAGCAGTCTTTATTTTTTTATATTATATTTAAGTTTAGTTTTAACTTTGTAAGGTAACTATATAATGATTTTGGATTTTTGTTTTAAGAGTCTAGAATTAGATTTGAGGTTGAAAATTTAATTTAAAATTGAAATAAAAAATTTGATTAAATTAGAGAATTTTTCCAAAATAAGCAATCTTTATATTTGTAAGGTAAATTGATAACATGTATTTTTAAGCGATTTTTATTTTTGTATATAATATTTATGTTTGATTTTGACTAAGCAGTTTTATATTTTGTATATTTGTAAATTAACTCATAACAGATGTATATTTTATTTTAAATGTATTTAAACTGGTCAGATGGAAGAGGGAAACGTATAATTTCAATCTTGCCAGTTAATAAATAAATCAGTCTCTTTCTCCCTCTCTCTCAATCTATCTTTACATTCATATCATATAGTAGTTGTTCCTGGTCAGTGAAGATATTTCCTTCATTTAAACTTTTAACTGATTGCTATGTAAAAACTTATAAAACACATCCTTTTTTGGGATATAAGCAATAACCTAATGATGCAGTGATTTTTAATATTAGAATTACTTCTTAAATTTAAACTTAACTCATCTGATTGGTCTAGTAGTAAAAATCATTGTTGTAAATCAACAGTTTTATGGCTGATTTTTAATGACAAACTTACTTTCAAGGACAAATCCTTGTAAAAGTAAGTTACTTTCATATGGATTTGAATACTAAACGGTAGATACCAGTATACTTTAGTGGTTGGAGTTGATTAACCACACGTCTAAGGAATAGTCAGCCTTGAGCCCATACAACTCCATTTATACATCATACATATTGGTAGAATTTAGAGCTAGTGTGGACTTTATTTTTGATGAGATTGTAGATGATGAAATGAAGCAACACTATGTTCTTCTTGAATCGTTATATTTAATTTCTTGTCACCCTAAATTTTTTATTGAATTACAATAGTTACATTAAACTTAAGAATGTATCACACTTTAGTCATAATTGAACTTGAACATTATCAAGAAACTATGAGTCCCCTTAAACTGAAATGAAAACATGACCGCACTGCGCGGGATTCTGACGTAGAATGATCGTACGAGCTTAACTCACCAGTGAGCTCTAGCAGCCACTAGATTGCAGCACTAGATAGCTCGACGTGGAACGGAACATATATTCTCATCTAATTGGGTGATGGAATTGCTTATTGTTCACAAGCTGGACAAATTTCAATGTACGCATTAGGAGTAAAAAAAAAAATTAACCTAAAAGTATTTTATCAATGTAAATACTAGCGTAACTATACTAACTACTTTTATATTATATGCTTTTATTACTTATTCTTACAATTCCATAAAATTTCACTAATTATAAGTTTTTAACTTATAATTTAACTTAAAGTCAAATTTAACTTTTTTTTCAGATTGATGTACACTGTTTCTTGTTTACCGATATGTTACTCATCTGCAAACCAGCAACACGGAGATCTGAAGGCAAAGTTCGAGTTCTAAGACAACCATTTTTAGTAGAAAGATTGGTAGTACAGGAATTATCAAGAGAACATCCTACTCTAGCTTTAGTTTATTTGACTGTATACAGAGTACCCTGTGCTGCTTTCCTTTTAATGAGTTCTGATACTAAGTTGATTAAGGTATAAAATTTACTTATTAAGATAACAATGAAATGTAATTTATTCATTTCAGTTATTTTTTAACTGCTATTGAATAAGTTTTTTGAACACGTTTTATAAGATAAAATGTAATATTAAAAGTAAGAAATAACACGTGATATAATTGATCTGAATTCTTTCATCAAGAATCATCCATCCATCCATAAATATAAATATGGTTTTAATGTTGTATGAATCAAAGTTGTATGGATACTACATAACAAAAAAAAAAACAATTATTATCTCTGACAAATTGGGGAAACCAATTCAATCTTTTACTCTGGAATTTATGTTAACATAATTTACAGTATGTGTATTTAACCAACACAAACCTATAAACTAAAATAAATTAATTTATTTTCATATTTTTCATATTCAGGCCTCCTCTATGAATCATGAGACCTTGCCGTTGGTGAGGGGGCTTGAGTGGTCAGGAATACAAATTAGCTGGACCGAAGGTGCAACCATATCGGAGAGGTATCTGTTGAGAGCCAGACTAAGGAATGATTCCTGAAAGAGGGCAGCACCTCTTTCAGTAGTTGTTAGTGGCGTGAGTCACAATGACTTAAACGGCCACATCAACATCACTCAGTCCTCTGAGTACTGCGCAGCTGAAAGCAATGGAAAACTACAGCTGCTTTTTTTTTCCAAGAAAATGTGGCTCTCTACATTTTCATATAGCAATGATGGAGACGCCTTCCTTGGTATTCCGGAGGTAAACTAGTCCCCCGTTCGGATCTCCGGGTAGGGACTACTAAGGAAGGGATCACCAGAAAATTAAAAAATAACATTCTACGAGTCGGAGCATGGAATGTTAGAAGCTTAAAAAAGGTTGGTAGGCTAGAAAATTTAAAAAGGGAAATGGATAGGATAAATGTGGATGTAGTAGGAATTAATGAGGTTCGGTGGGAAGAGGAAGGCGACTTTTGGTCAGGTGATTTTAGAGTAATTAACTCAGCTTCAAATAATAGGCAGGTAGGAGTAAGTTTCATAATGAACAAGAAGATAGGAAAGAGAGTAGAGTATTTCAAAACACATAGCGATAGAATCATTGTAATAAGGATAAAATCAAAACCTAAACCGACAACGATTATTAACATCTATATGCCTACAAGCGCCCATGATGATGATGAGGTAGAGTGTGTATACGAAGAGATTGATGAAGCAATTAAACACGTAAAAGGAGATGAAAATTTAATAACAGTTGGAGATTGGAATGCAAGCATTGGAAAAGGCAAGGAAGGAAATATAGTGGGTGAATACGGGCTGGGCAAAAGAAATGAAAGAGGGGACCGACTTATAGAGTTTTGCACAAAGTATAATTTAGTAATTGCCAACACCCAATTTAAAAATCATAATAGAAGAATGTACACTTGGAAAAAGCCAGGCGATACTGCAAGGTATCAGATAGATTATATCATGGTTAAGCAAGATTCAGAAATCAACTTGTTGACTGCAAAACTTACCCTGGAGCAGACATTGATAGCGACCATAATTTGGTGATAATGAAATGTATATTGGGGTTTAAAAACCTGAAGAAAAGGTGTCAGATGAATCGGTGGAATTTAGAGAAGCTTGAGGAAGAGGAGGTAAAGAAGATTTTTGAGAAGGACATCGCAAGAAGTCTGAGTAAAAAAGATAAGGTAGAAAATGTAGAAGAAGAATGGGAGAATGTTAAAAAGGAAATTCTTAAATCAGCAAAAGCAAACTTAGGCGGAATAAAGAGAACTGGTTCAAAACCTTAGGTTTCAGACGATATATTGCAGCTGATGGATGAACGTAGAAAATGTAAGAATGACAGTGATGCAGAAAGTAAAAGGAACTATCGGCAATTAAGAAATGCTATAAACAGGAAGTGCAAACTGGCGAAAGAAGAGTGGATTAAAGAAAAGTGTTAAGAAGTTGAAAGAGAAATGAACATTGGTAAAATAGACGGAGCATACAGGTATGTTAAGGAAAATTTTGGGGTACATAAATTAAAATCTAATAATGTGTTAAACAAAGATGGTACACCAATATATAATACGAAAGGTAAAGTCGATAGATGGGTGGAATATATTGAAGAGTTATACGGAGGAAATGAATTAGAAAATGGTGTTATAGAGGAGGAAGAAGAGTAAGTTGAGGAGGATGAAATGGGAGAAACAATACTGAGATCTGAATTTAAGAGAGCATTAAAAGATTTAAATAGCAGAAAGGCTCCTGGAATAGACGGAATACCTGTAGAATTACTGCGCAGTGCAGGTGAGGAAGCGAATAATAGATTATACAAACTGGTGTGTAATATTTATGAAAAAGGGGAATTTCCGTCAGACTTCAAAAAAAGTGTTATAGTAATGATACCAAAGAAAGCAGGGGCAGATAAATGTGAAGAATACAGAACAATTACTTTAACTAGTCATGCATCAAAAATCTTAACTAGAATTCTATACAGAAGAATTGAGAGGAGAGTAGAGGAAGTGTTAGGAGAAGACCAATTTGGTTTCAGGAAAAGTATAGGGACAAGGGAAGCAATTTTAGCCCTCAGATTAATAGTAGAAGGAAGATTAAGGAAAAACAAACCGACATACTTGGCGTTTATAGACCTAGAAAAGGCATTCGATAACGTAGACTGAAATAAAATGTTTCAGCATTTAAAAAAAATTAGGGTTCAAATACAGAGATAGAAGAACAATTGCTAACATGTACAGGAACCAAACAGCAACAGTAACAATTGAAGAACATAAGAAAGAAGCCGTAATAAGAAAGGGAGTCCGACAAGGATGTTCCCTATCTCCGTTATTTTTTAATCTTTACATGGAACTAGCAGTTAATGATGTTAAAGAACAATTTAGATTCGGAGTAACAGTACAAGGTGAAAAGATAAAGATGCTACAATTTGCTGATGATATAGTAATTCTAGCCGAGAGTAAAAAGGATTTAGAAGAAACAATGAACGGCATAGATGAAGTCCTACGCAAGAACTATCGCATGAAAATAAACAAGAACAAAACAAAAGTAATGAAATGTAATAGAAATAACAAAGATGGGCCACTGAATGTGAAAATAGGAGGAGAAAAGATTACGGAGGTAGAAGAATTTTGTTATTTGGGAAGTAGAATTACTAAAGATGGATGAAGCAGGAGCGATATAAAATGCCGAATAGCACAAGCTAAACGAGCCTTCAGTAAGAAATATAATTTGTTTACATCAAAAAATCATATACATGTGAATCTTTATATAAGTTATTGCACCTATAAATGTAATGATAAGTTATTGTATTAATGATTGAAATATTTCTAAAAGATTGTAGTAGACTATTTGGAAGAACTGGAACAGGATTCTTTGAATAGAACTGCAGAATGAACTGAGGAGCTTGTTTATATACTGTATATGGAGCCACTGAATCGTCAGGAGCCGAGTGCATTCGAAAGGAGCTGTATGAACTATGAAGAGCTGCTGAATTGTCAGGAGCTGAGTGCATCCGAAAGGAGCCGAGTGAATCCAACCAAAGCCTTGATCTTTAAATTTAAAAGTCCTATATTAAATGAAAATTAAAGTTCCAACATTTAAACAGGAGCAACAAAAAAGTGAACATTTAAAAAGTATTTAAAAATTAAATAAGTCATTTAAATAACCCTGAGTCTTAACAGCTGGTTCTAACATGACGATGCAGCATCACACTATGTACATTCAACTTCTGATTTTGTTAACAAATTCTTTGGAGATTGGGTTATTGGTTGTGAATTATGGCCACCAAGATCTTCTACAGATTTGACTGGGCCAGAATTTTTATTTGGAGTTATCTCAAAGAAAAAGCCTTCAGCAACAAACCACAAACACTTGAACAACTGATGGTCAATGTCGAACAAGCTATTTTAAATATCAACCCACAAACTCTGTAAATAGGTGCAAGAAAGACAATGAAAAGGGTGAAAGCATGTATTGATGAAGATGGCGGCCACTTCCACCATTTACTCTAGATTTAAGATATTAGAAAATTTGGAAATAAATTAATAACTTACAAATTCCTTTTTATCTAACTATACCTACTAATGTAGATGGTTTGCATTTTAAATGGAACACTATATAATTAAAAATGGGGAAAGTATTACACTTTTTTGCTTTCAAATTCAGCTTATAATAATCATCTTTGTTGCTCGCCTTTAAAAAATTGTATTTGTTTATTTTGTTGTTAAGTTTTTATCTACCATTTATTTAGTAAATAATTGTTAAATACTGAGTTTTTAACTTTATTTCATTGTAATATAAAGCTTACCTTTCTTCTTATACATAGTATGTAGTTGCTTATTTATTCAATGTGCTCTGCTGTATGGTTGTGTTGTTTATATTCACTATCATCTCAGAGAATCTACTGTATTCAGTAATTAATGACTTCTTCATTTTTATGACAACTATTTACGCATGCATATATGGGTATGAGATATGGCTGAAATGTAATGCACATTCACTCATAACTTGCAAATGAAAAGAGACAGTGAAATGGAACAATTGTGGAATAAAAGAACTTTTATTTACTATAAAAATTTATGTTTATTTTTCTAGTAGTCACCATTTACAGTTATATATCTCTTCCAGTGGTAAATCAGTTTTTTCATTTTGTCAATGAAGAATGCTAATAGTTTTTCCTTGATTTTCAACCTCCCTTCATCCTTCAGTTCAGCATCCATGGTGAAATGAATATCTTTAATATCCCTCTTTAATTGCAGAAAGAAGTGAAAATCATCAGGGGCCAAATCTGGTGAGTATGAAAGTGAATGGGATATGTGTGGCTTTATCATGTTGTAGAGTTATCGGCTTCATGGAATTTTGGAATGTTGTAGTATGGGATAAAATTACAAGATCACAGCACCTGTCGCTTTGTGTGAGACATCTTGTTCTCCCATTACTTTTCAGTTTGCGTTACATTTCAGCCGCCCTCTTATTTAAAAATGAATAAAAGCTCATACTGTAAGGTTTATTCCTTATGAATTAAACATAAGGATTAAAACTTAAAATGAGTTGGTGATAAAAATTTGACTACTGGTTTACATAAAGAAACATTACAGAAAACTAGAATTTTCTACTGTTAATTATTTTAGCTTAGCATGACAAAATTATCAGTTCAAAAACAGATGGTATTTTTATTTATTTGTAAGTTGTTTGTACAATTTTATATAAATTTTTTACTGTTTTATCTATATTGTAAATATCACTTGTTTCAGGGATGTTTGAAAACAGTTCTTCATCATTACTGGTTCTCAAAAGTTTATTCGCTCTGAAAGGTAATGTAAGGTTGATGAACAACCTTTCAACTTGGTATTTATATTTTTTAAGAAGTATAAATGTAACATTGTGAAGGAAATTGTAAATATGTTAATAATGTTTTTGATATGTAAACCAATTAAATTTATGTATATTATGATAATTTGTTTATTTGTAATTAAATATTTATAAAACTATTAATAATTATTATAGTTTGTAACTAACATTCAATTTGAACATTATAATGTTCCTAGTAATTACATTTGAAATTTTTAATATGTTTAAGAGAATCTAGAAATAAGTATATATTTCAGTACATAATTACTGAAACATATTATTCATTAATGAATTATATCTTAGGAATACATTTATGTAGATATGCATATACAATATGTTTTATTTCATCTAAAATATATCATTTTAGTTCGATAGGAATTGTGAATATTGTTGACTTATTAATGTGAAATATGAATTTTTTTTAATGATTGTGGTATTGGCAGTAGTAAAATCTTGTTCTAGTTTAAAAGTAAGGATTAGTGTCTGGTTTTAATTACTCACTGATCAAATTAATAATAAAATAATTGTGGAATGAAGTAATCCGAACAACTGCGTTTAGAAGTTTTTATTATTTCTTACAATAATAAAAACATTTCTTTATAAATGTAATATGTTATTTTCCTGCAGAATTTTTATCTTAAAGTTAATAGTTAATTATTTTTTGTAGTACCTGCTTAATATAACCTTAAAAATTTAGTATTAGTATATTTTCTTCTTATATTTTTTTACACAAAGCAGTGGTTATTTAATTATTTTTACTTGTATTATCTTGTTATTACACAATTTATTCATTTATATTTTATTTTATATTAATTCATAGAATATTTTACTATTATTAAGATAAATATACTATATATATATATATGTATATAAGTATATTAATATAATACTGACTTCTGAAAAATAAATAGTTTAATTGCATATCTTATGTTGCTGGTATTTTGTTTGTTGTAAATTCCATAAAATTACTTTTTGTACAACAATAAACTCCTTCCTTGTTAATCGTATTATACTTAACAAGTCTATTTAATTTCTTCTTTTTACTGGGGCATATATGTATATATGTATGTGGCATCAGTACAATAATATTCTTCTTATTTAATTAATTATAGTAATCAAATAAAAATCTCAGCATAGAAAACCAGCATGACCGAAAAATGTATATAAATTGTTGAATACTTGAGGAAACATAATAAGATTTTTAATGATTATTTATTAAATGATTTCCTTTCAAAAAACTGGAATTTTTTCTTCAATAGGTCCTTTGGAATTAATTAAGCAGCACATTGTTGGTATGTTTCTCATCTTAAAAAAGGTTAGGAAACTCCTAAGTATGTAATTAAATCAATATACATTGTCTGTTTTGTTAATTTGTTTATTGTGTATTATTTTCAGATTTGTTAATTTCATATTGTTCAAATAAGTTAAGATCTTAATATTTTTATACATTTGCAAATTTAAATCGTAGGATAATCTATCTGTCTCTGTATTGTACTGTTTCTATAAATAGGTTTACAAAATTTGATTCTATTTTGGTGTGCAGTGTTGTATGTGTTACTTATCTTCACTCACAAACAATGAATTGTGGCACACAAAGCGTAATAAAGATAGCATATTACTGAAGTAATATAATATAGGTTGAATGTACCGTTCAGTTATATTTTTAAGAGGTTTCTTAACCTTTTTAAAATAAGTACCATTTACAGTAGCACTATCAATAACTCAATTGAAATAAGTGAGTTATTAATAGCTCATGCCGTTTTTCAGCTATTAATTAGCTGAAAAAGGTTACTGTAGAAGAAAACGTTTTAGTAATTGGAAAGTGAAGTGATATATAATTTTAAACATCATTTAACTTCTCACAAATTATTCTTTTATACCACAATGATTCCTGGTTCAAGTAAGTTCAATGGCCTTTCGTAATATTTAATTTTGAGAAAAGTTTTAAAGAATATTCCTAATATCAGTTTTTCAGTTAAGGAAATCAATTGCCACAGCACATAACATAGTCATTTGTTTTAACGGTTTATTAAGTTTTTTATTATAATTATTCTTGCAAAATGTAACATATATATGTATTTGTATCATGAACTTCTTTAGCTTAGCTACTAGATGTTACAGAAAAAGAAAAATCATTAACTTTCATAAAATATATTATGAATATTTATTTTTAAAAAATTGTATAGAAGCAATATATAAAATAAACTTAGTTGTAGGAGGTACTAATCTGAAAGAAAAACACTATTAATAATTAATGTTATCTTGCTTTATTATTAAGAATAATTTATATATAATATTCCTGCCTTTCATTTTAAAAAATATACGCAAATTTATAATGTCTTCAATGAAATGAAGGATAAATTGCTTTAAGAAACACGACTTGTATATATTCTCATTACATATATTTATTTCCATTAATCTTCCTATTAGATAACAGTTAAATACAGAAAAATTAAAAAAAACTCTCAGTTCTAAAAGGGTAAAGGATACTATTTTCAGTAAGATGACTAAATGTTAGTAAGATTATGTTGCTTGCAAAAATTTATTCTTTCAGATTTTATTATTTGAATTGGATTCAGATTTGATATATGAATTACATTCTTGAGGTTATATAATATTATATATTTGAGTTATTAACTCAAATATCTCATATGAAAATTCTAAAATACAAAAAAAAAATCATTCGAACAGGAAAGTTCAGTTTTATTAAAAATTCTCTTAATTGGTTGGTTGCAACCAAATACAGTTCTAGTAAAACACCGATGGATATTGTTTTGAGACTTTGTTAATTTTACATATGACTAATAAAAAATGTGAAGACACATATGGTAATATAAAATATAAAAAATTATATGGTAATTTAAAAAGAGCTACATTCATTTTACTGGTTATAAAAAAAATAATGACAATAATAAAAGAAATACTATTTTCTTTGTATAAAATCATATTTAACCGTACCTACTTTTTTTCAGTATTAATATTATTTGTGAATTGTTAGTATGTTGGAATTTGGCGTAGTAATAAAAAACAGACTTTTCTGCAAGAAAAACAACCAAGTCTTTGCTGAAAAGAGGAAAATTGCTGTGTCTGCAAAGCAATCGGCAAAAAAGTAACAAAATAAAAAAGTTGATTTTTAATGTGCAGCGTGTAAAGAAGTTATACAATATATACTACACTAAATGTATTTGCAATTTTGAAACAAAATTTATTTATATATATGTGCATAATTATCATTGAACAAATCTTATTTAATGTTTATTTGATTTTATTGAGGCTGACTTTTTTCATTTTCATTTTTACATTTGGATAGAAAAATTGCTAAAATATGTCAACTTTGCAGTTTATTTTACTAAAGTTTTAAAATTTAGTGTTCAGATATAAAAGTATAGTATTTTTTAAGAGATATACTTTTATGTTAAAAGAATTTTTTGCATATGCAACAAATTTCATTATAGTATGTATTTTAAACAAGTTTATTACAAAATTTTTAAAATGATGGTAAGTGTTTGTGTAAGTTTATGGAGAATTCAATTTTTTTAATGCTACATAACATTTTATAGTATCATTATTTCTGAAATGATCATACTAATTTATACACTTTTCATTTGAAAAAAAGTCAGACATTTATATTTTTTTAATATGGAAAAAAAAGAAATTAAAGGTACAAAAATGACCATACATTTAATAATAATAAAAGGATATGATTTATCACGATTCAATTATTAATATCAGTTTTACTGTGCTAGCCACAAAAATAGAGATTCAGTGATACCAAGGAGTATATTTTATGTAATTTTTTTATAAAATTCTCAGTTAACTTAAAATTACTAGTAACAAAATTTGAATTTTACCCTACATTATATTGAATAATAATGGTATTTTTTTTTAACTGAATAAATCAGACATTAAGAAACAGTTTTTCTTTAAGATAACAGTTGATGTAAAGAATAGTTATGAAAAATATTAGAATATTATGCTGATAAGTGTTGTTCTAAATCTTAATTTAACCGACAAAGACATTTTTCCTTCCACACAACATAATTATTCCAAATATTAGAGTGCAATTTTTGGTCTATCTATAATAAATTAATTTGTAGGTTTGGTCATATTAATTTATGTAGTAAACTAGTAGTGTATTCATAATTACATGTGACTTGTGTAATTAGACTGTAAATTATGACTCCAAGATAAGACATTTCTCTGAAAGACGAAACAAATGCGTTGCTGGCACCTCAAATTTTAAAAAATAAGCACAAAGTTTCTATTTGTTTTATTATACAGAATAAGTTTATAAAAATTTATAACCAGCAAAAATTCCTTCAGTTTATTTAAATAATATAGACTGTAAAAGGAGTGTTTAACATTTGTTGCAAGCAGACTAATTTTATAGAATGAGATTAAACTACTGCATTCTTTGGAAATGTTGCTTCCTGTCTATATAACCATATATAAATATAAATATTTATAAATCAACCACTGAATAAATATATGTAATTGTTAGAACTATACCAAAAACTGTGGAATTTTTTTTATTATAAGTTGTGGATATTTTTCTGTGTGAGACAATCGCATATATTATAGAAAGTTGTTTTTTGCCTTATCTTGTTTGTATTAGGTTATGTACTACTTGTTAAGGTATTAAAGCACTTTCTGTTTGATTTCCTCGTGTAATAAGGTTAAAAAGGATCTCTAAAAATGGTTTTAACACAACATTTAGTTTTATTAAATAGTATATTGCCTAATATTATTGATGTTTAATATTTTTCTGAAAAAAAATATTTGTGTATGTAAACAAAAGTAAATTTATAGATATATTAACTGAAGTATATCTCAGAATTTCATTTCTAATAAAAATTAATTTAAATATCTCTTATTTTATCCATTAAATAATATTTTTATCCTAATTGGATAATAAAAAATGTTTTCTTACTTTATAGACCACTGATTTGCTGTATTATTATTAAATTATCATTGAAGGTTTTTAATAAATTCTCTTCTAAGGAAAAGTGTGCTTTTCTACCTATAAAATCTGGTTGTTATTAATTATATGGAAATTATAATCAATATGAATATTGTAGAAAGGGTATTTCTAACTGAAATTCTCAGAATGTTCCATTTGCCTTTGATTAAACCAAGTATTTAAAAAAAAAATTATTTTACAAATAAATGTAAAATTATTATTTCACAATAATTTAAGGCTCCATTTCTATAAAATATTTAATTCCATTTCTATAAACTAATATATTATAAAAAATCTTGTTATTATATAACTTATTTTACCATAACTCTATTGGGGTCTGGCAGAACAGTTTATAGTTCAGTTGGGTACTTCTGGGAAGGGCAAGGTTGTTCCTTCAGAAATCTTTTGCATTTTTTCAAATGATTATTTGATTTCTAGAGAAATTGAAGATTTTTACAACAGATTTTTTCTTTTTTTAACCTCTGGGACCACTGTTAGGTATTACTGCAGAGGATGAGATGAATGACAATTTTTGTAGTGTGTGAAAATGCCATGCCTGACCGGGATTCAAACCTGGAACCTCCAGATGAAAGGCCAAGACATTATCATTTGCGCCACGGAGGCCACCTTTTTTTTTTTTACAATAAATGTTTAACATGTTGAGTGACAACCACCTTTATAAATATCCTTTTTAGAATTGCTAGACATTTATTTTAATCTACTATAAAAATGTCAGCTAATTTAGTATGCTTCCAACACCTACATTTTATTTGGTTAATGTAGTAAGCAATCTACGTCTGTAATTAGTTAGTTCTTAGATGATGCCACTGAAATGCTATATTGAAATAAGAAAATAAATATAAAAAAGAATGAATAAATGGACTAATTTAAGAATAAATGGAATTATTTTTACTTAATACCAAAACTATAAATATAATCTAACCAAACTTACCCTATGCTCGCTAGTCAAGATTAATGAGCAAAGTGAGTGTAGGTTAAGTTAGGGTAGATTATATTTATAAGCATAAAATTATAACATGAGCAGGTTAATTTATTTTTTAATTAGTTCATTTATTATTATTATTTTATTTTTTTTGTATTTATTTTCTTATTTCAGTACTGTGTTTCAGTGGTGCCATCTAAGAACTGACTACAGAGATAGTTCGCCTACTACATTAATACCTTTTATGTAATGATTAAAACATAAATTTCATTTTAAATTAATTGAAACTTTAAATTGTTTCATTTTATCCCATACATCATTTGTATTTGAATAATAGATTTTTTATTTAAAAAAATGATATTAACATTCACTTTTTCATTTAAAAAAAAATATGTTAATATTTTATAAAAGCTTACATAACAAATTTTAAAATATTTATGCAACATAAAAGCATTTCATTACAAATTCGTTAATGTATTTTATCAACTAAAAATACACTAAATATTATCATTTGTTTTTGAATGACATAAAAGCCATATAGTTTTTAAAAACAGCTTGGAATCAAAACTAAATCACTTTTATTTTATTGCATTAATATATTTTATAATTTTTAATATTTGAGGGTTAACATTTTTTTTATTTTGATAAGACCCTTAATGATACTCAAAGTCTTAAGCAAATCAATACAAAATAATTGATCTTTGAGTTGCTCAGAATTACCTCTCTCAGGTGCCTGCCACTTGAGGCTTTGTTTGAGCTTTCCTATGAACGGTTGTTAGTCTTATATTGGGATTTCTCTGAGATTAGATCACCCTTTTTCATGTCCATCCATTTTCCTTATCTTTGATCCCTTCTTCCTCATCTTCATTTCTGTGAGAATGGGAAGGTCCTATCTTCATAGTGAGCGTTCCAGGACCTATAAAACCATATTGTGATCAGGTAAAATGTCTTGCTGATCAACCAGGCAACTCTATTTCTGTTTAGTAGTTAGACAGCAAGCCTAATGGCTGATGTGACTATTGGATATAAAGCCAGATCTCATAATTTTTACTCTTTTATAAAATAAGAATATTTTTATTTAAAGTATGGTTTTATGGATAAAATAAGTTAGCCAGAATTTAAAACTAATACTTTAAAATCAAGAAATTTCTGGACTTCAAATCTAGATTTCTGGACTTCAAATCTAGAATTTTTTTAGTATCTATGATTGTTATGTTTTTTATTCAATTATGAACAATAAATTGACAGGTGCCTTCCTTTAGAAAATGTTGGGATCCAAACATAATCTTACTCTTTTTGTACATTCTGTATATACTCTACTTTTATCATCAGCAACCACTTGATTACATGAAACTTTTTTTGTGTGAAGCAGGTGAAAACATATAAAAAAAAGAAAAGTTCATCTTCAAAGTGAAATTCTTCCTCCAGCATAATAAGTACTTGTAGAGAGTGTAACACAATAATCTCTTAAGCTGAATGAATATCTTCTTTAATAAGTTTGTCCACATTTTATACTCAAAATTTTCAGACTGTTAATTCAATTAAATGTGGTTGTTGGTCATGTCCAGATTGAATATGGCTAGTTTCAGCGGCTCAACCACTAAAAAGTATACCATTTATTTTACATTCAATTAAAAATATCACTGCAAAACTGTAGTGATAAACTTCGTTACAGCACATATCATGAAAAAAAAAATCTTGCCTTTAATATTTTATTTTATAAACCTAGATCCATACTGGCTTTGTTCTTTATACCTTGATCTTTATTTTATTAATATTTTAATTTTTCATTAAATTCACCTGCTACATACAGAAAATTTATTTAATTTGGTGAAACAAAATTGTTGTACCCTATTTTATATACTACCTATTAATAAACTTTAACCGATATAATATATTACTTAATAACGTTAATTTAACCATAAAAGGCCTAACTAGTCTATTGCATGTGCTTGTATTAATTAATTATTAAGTTAATATAGTATTGGACCAAAGAAATTAATATTTTATCTTGCAATATAATTATATACATATGTATCTTGTAGCATTAACGTATAAGCTTACCAGTGTATTAGCAATATTCAATTTTCTTCTTACTGTTAAGTAATGATTTAATAAATATTAAATATGTTATTCTTTATAAAATATTCCATTTACTATCTAGTAATTAAGAAAAATTTTATCAAATTTTGATTTTAATTTAAAAATAAAAATTTAATTTTCTAATAAAAACATTTTTAAAAGAAATTATAATATAGATGTAGTTGTTTTCACTAAAAGTAATGATGTTAATTATATAATCAATCCCTGTTATGTACAGAGTGAAGATCACTTATAAAGCTAAAAATCTCCTACATTTTGATGGGTTTGCTTTGGTGATGTATGGTAGTATGTTTGGTTCAATGAATAAAGTAACTGATGAATGTTTGTTTAGTAGTTGTAGAATGTATGTGGAAAATCATGTAAATAAAATTAAAGTGACCAACTGACGTACAGTCGCTTACAGTTTTGTGCAAAACATAATAATGTATGGTATATGGATACTGGATACAGGAATGTTGCATTTATATGTTGATTTCATTTATTATATTCTTCTATTGCCGTTGGTTGTTTTTCAGCCCAGGAAACAAGAAAGATGATTTTTGACTGTTTTATCAAGAATAGCTTGTTGTTGTTTTTATTGCACTTTTGTGACAAGTTTTATATTACATAATTTAAACTGATAATTAATTATAAGCAATATTATGAAATTCATCATTTTTTGTGTTATCTTTTTAAAACAAAATTGATTTATTTAATGATGAATTTTGAACTTTTGTGAATTTAAATTGTAAGAAAAGGATTTAATAATTTTTTTATTATTTTAATTTTTTTAGTAATTTGGCCTATAATATAAAATATAGTAAAGTTTGGGACCACACATTTATTATTTTATTTTTTTTATTCAAGACAGTATATATGTGTATATATATATATATATATATATATATATATATATATATATATATATACATACACACACATGTAAACTGATATTTATAACACTAAGATAGCTGAAGACATCAAATATTTTAAGACATAAAACAGAAGAAAGAAAAATTTTTTTTTAATTCTATCATATATAAATTTTGTTAATCTTAACCCTAGGCACACCCAGCTCTATAAAGATTTGCATGTCCACCAAGAGAGGGACATTTTGTGTCCACCTACAATTTAATGATGACATTGATATTATCTTTTGATACTTATTTTTAACAATAAAAAGAAAGCAAAATTAACAAGAAACACTTACTTTAATATCAGAGAACTTTTGTGCTTATAAATATTGCAAACAAAAATTGAAAAAAACAGTTAATCAGATTCATCACTTTCTAGTTCACAAGTTATACATTTTACAGTTTTCTCACTGTGTTTACCACAAACTTATTTATTTCTGAGAGAGCAAATTATAGTTGTCTTCGCTAATTTGTGTGTCTTTTCCCTTTTAGTATTACGTTTGTTACAAAAAAGATGACAGCACCCTCTTCCGCTGGCAGTTCTTTCTTCTTGTTATTTTGAGGTTATAAATTTTATTCCTGATGTGAGCTCTATTGCATGTAACACATGTTTCTGAAGATCTGCTTTGTTCTTTCCTCTCTCTTCAATATTTGGTTGAATGATGCTGAGGCTGAGTTCGAGGAACAATCTTTGACGATTTTTCTTTTTGCACTGTCATTCAGGGTCATTTAGAATAAAAATTGTGTATGCATTGATACACATTATGTCAAGTAACGTAAAGAATGCTGACAATGGCCAACGACGAGTGCCTCGTTTTGTAGAATATTCCCTTGCCATCTGGTTGATTGTATCTATGCTTCCTTTAGTCATATTGTATTTACATCAGGCTTTCTTTTATTGTTTTCTGAAATTTTCTTGTCACTATGTTTGATAGATAGCACGAGAAGCACAAACCTTTTTGGTTTTCTCTGGATACATATGACACTAATGTCACTGGTGCACTGTTTGGAGAAGATTCGGTAAAGGCAAACACAATTGCTATTTTCTCTCTGTCATTTCAATTTATAATTGATAATTTCTTTTAATTCATCCGGAATATGTTTATGATTTGGATGCAATGCGCCAATTACTGTCAGTCTCCAGTTTTTATGCCGTTCCTCCACCAGATCTACTAAAGTGAAGTACCTATCATTTGTGAAAATGCACCCTATGCATTTGATCGGTAAAAGCAGCCATTTTACAACTTCAGTAATTCCTTAGTTTACTCCTTCCTTCTTTTCAGCATACACTACATATTATACACATATCGGTCTGAACAATCTGCCAGTATTCTAATTAATATCCCACATTTACCTGGTTTGTTTTTTATGAAAACTTTGAAAGAACAGCTACCACGGAATAAATGTAGCATTTTGTTTATAACAACATTGTTACCTGAATTATAATAACTTGGGAACGTGTCATCTACCACTTCAAAAACTTCACGTAATGCTGTAAATTTATCATTCTCCCTTCGCTCCTCTCTTGTTGTTTTGTCATCAAATCTTATAATTTCAAGCAGATTGTAAAATCTAGTCCTACTCATACTAGAAATATATGCTGCATGTCTAGTTTTTTCGACCACAAACCACAAATATCAATGAAGTTGTCATTGAATGCTCAAATAAAAATCAATTCTCCAATAAATTCTTGTTTGTTAGCTCTCAACCTCTTCTGCAGGCTTCTTCATTGGTACAACTGTAGATTGTTCTCTGTGAAATATGTAGAAATTCTGCTGTAAGAATTCTAATGGTAAAGTCTTCTCAAATTTTTATTGTTTACTTGTTCAATTAGATCATCTTTTTGAACACTAGGTCTTCCACTTTTCTTTTCATCAAAGACATTTGTACAACCTTCATTAAACTCACAACACCATTGCCTTACCATTCCTTCACTCATTCCTGTAAAACCATGAATTTCACATCATTCATGATGAATTTTTGAAGCATTATTATAAATGAATGAAGTATTATTTACTTTATTAGCTATTCTCTATTTTTAAGAGAGTGAAGGATTCACTTTTAGACCTAAATAATATTTCCATTTTCATCCACAAAACGTCTGATAAGAATTACAGATAATTAATTTGAATTCCCAGTAAAAAATTTGTAACATATAATTCCGTATCTTTGAATTGACGATGTTTTATAAATTGTGCAACATCTATAATGTGCTTATTAATTATATAAAAATACAATAAATATTTATGTAAATAAAAGATAAATCAGATAAGTTACTATTTTGAAAATAAATTTCTAAAAAACTTTTAGGTAATTATCGTCTAAACTTAAAAATAATATCTCACTCTTTAATTAATATTATGACATAAACTCTATTTATAAGTTATTGTGGCTTACAAGTAGCTTTTGCTTGCTCAGTAGTCCTAATCTTACAACTCAGTAAAGGTGAACAATAAAGGGGGTAACAACCCCCTTTATTTTTGCCACCCATTCCTTTGTTTTTAATTTTCTGTTTTGCCTACTGATTTTGAAATTCAATATTTTTTAAATTTTTTCTGTGTGAAACATGAAGTGGTAGGACTGAAATAAGTTCCAGGACGGATAATTATCTAAGAACAATAGACAAATGATTGAACTACAGAAATAAAATTAAGTTAATGTTAAATATTACTTTTTTTTATACTTAAATAATTTTTTAATTTTTGGTTATTCAGTTTTGTCTCAGTCCCCCACCTGAAATTATTGAAACGCAACTGTTGTTCATTGTCATTACCAACTTTAATTTTTTATTCTTTCCATTTTCCAACAAACAAAATCAAAGTTAATTTTTGTTTGCTACTAATTACATATGTTTTAGTCATTAAAATGGAATGGATTGACTATTACTGGATACATAGTTTATCACAAAAAAAGATATGAGAATTTTGATAACTATTTTTACATAAATTAAATAATTTATGTAAAATATAAATTTTATATGAACTGCACCAAAATACCAAATTATAAGATTACAGAAATCAATTATTTGGTTTATATAAACTGAATTATTCTAAACTGGAAACATACATAAAATTATATAACAAAGTAGTGTGATAGTTTAGAAAAATTACTATTTACTTTTGAAAGTAAATTTAACTAATATAATATTTTTAATAGCATACTCCATAATATTAGACACTCTTGTGGCCATCATCAGTAATGGTGCTGTTGTTATCATTCTGGTCAAATAATATAAATCTGACAATATTTTTTTGAGTTAGAGTTAGACATATATGTATTTCGAATACGGTTTAAATTTATGTTTTGTTATGATCAAAATAAGATACATTTTGGAACAGAATGAAATTAATATTTCTAAAGCTGTGGGTAAAAGCATAGTCAATATTTGCCTACTATCTCAGATACAAATTTATTTATGTTAACAACAATCTATTTTTATATATATAAAAAAGAATTAAATCTTAACAATATGAAATTTATAAACATAAAAATTATATACTAAATAAACTGTCACAATTGAAATTCAGCATATTTTTTAACAACATTCTAAATGTACATCTTTTCAAATAAAAAAAAAAGCCAGCAAATTATATTAAATGACAACAGGATGAGAAAAACATTACCCCCACTGTGTTGGTCTAGTGGTGAACTCATCACAAATCAGCTGATTTTGAAGTTGAGAATTCTAAGTAAAGGGAACTACTAGGTTACTAGGTTTCAAATCCTAGTAAAGGCAGTTACTTTTATACGGATTTGAATACTAGATCATGGATACCAGTGTTCTTTGGTGGTTGGGTTTCAGTTAACCACACATCTTAGCAATGGTTGATCTGAGACTGTAGAAGACTACACTTCATTTACATTCATACATATCATCCTCTGAAGTAATACCCTCTGGTGGTTCCAGAGGCTAAAAACAGAAAAAGATAGAGAACAGCAGTACTAAACACTAAAGACAGCTGAAAATTTGACTGAAAATATTTTGGAATAAATTATTAAAAAAGTTGCATTTAAAGATTTATTGTAAATCAGTTTAAAAGTTTATGTTTTAAATAATTTCCATTATCAATCTTCGCAGACAAAGATATAGCAAAATGTATAAACAATACAGCCTTTAGCACTTTTAATGTGAAATGTAGGTTATCATGAAGTATTATCACTCAGAGAAGCAGGCCATGTTCACATATTAAATAAATAAATATATATATATATTTTATAGATGGAGCAATTTTGAAGGAGTGAGTTTACTGTAAATTTATGGTACCCCATATTAGTTCAATCTTTGTCGCCCAAATTCCAAAAATAATTGGAATGAATCGTTTTATATAAAACTGAAAATTTAAATAATGGTTTGTTTTAAGCAATAAAAGATTTTTTCTACGTTGAGTACTATTTACCTTTCTTAGCTTCATTCTTTTATAACATGTTGTCGCGTTTTGGAACCACTTCATTACTCAACATAGAAACTATAGTGATCTTAGCAGAAAAGATAATAGTAATAATTATTTTAATAAAATAATAAAAACATTATTAATTAAGAAACAGAAAATCTTTATTGGAAAAAAAAATTTTTATTTAAAAAAAATTTTAATTAATATTTAAAAAAAAACCTATATTTCCCAATTTAAGTTTATTTAATATTTAAAGAATTTAATCATTTTCAATACTTACGATGTAAATTAAAATAATATGTAATAAGTTGCCAAAAAAAAGTAATGTGATGTACTCATATAACAATTTTTAAGACTACTGGTATCTATCTTAATGCAGCTATGTTGATTGGATAGGAGATTATAACTAGTTTGCATTCTTTTTTCATGTACTAAGTATACCAGTAAGTTTTTATACCTCTGGAACATCAAGCCACGTATAATTAAGTTGGCCAGGTCTCAAACTATTCCACTCGACACAAGAAAGTAAATACTACCTTTCTGCACCATTTTGAAACATAGTAATGCTGTAGTATATTTTCTGTACTAATCTTATTTACAATTAGTGTATATTTATGATGTATTTGTTTTGTATTTCCCATATAGCGTATGAATGAAGATAATATTGTTAATGAAAAGAAAATTTGAGCATCTGTAGCCTTGCTTTCAGAATTCACTTGTATGTAGTATTTAATTTAGATTATTCTTTCAATTTTTTGTTGTTTTGTTTGAATAACCTATGTTTTCATTAAACCAAATTTAGGTGACTGCAGAGTGCATTGTAATTACATATTTCCAAATTATTATTTTACATACTGATAGCATATCAGTAATGTGGTTGTGTGGTGGCCTGGTGTGTGTGTTTGAGTGTTAGTTTAGCCTTGTATTAATTTAGATTTTTTTGTTTAATTTAATCTTTTGTTATATTTATATAAATGTTATTATTTTAAAGATATTAGAAATTATATGGAAAAATTATAAATATGAATTTGTTAATAAAAATGCATAATCTATTTGTAATATTTATGGTTGTATATACATAAAAATCATACGTTTAGTAAGAAAGATAGTTTAACTTAAGTATTAGCTTTTTTTAATTTATCAGCTAGTCTCTTTATACATTCAAATTTTAAGATAAGATATGGCCTAATTTATTAATTATTGTCTTATCCTTAGGTGAATAATTATTGTAAACTTAATTATTGTTAACTTATTACAATGATTATATTTTAACGTATTGTAAAATTAGTTTTAAATGTATTTAATGAATTAATCTATATAGATTTTGAAAGTAATGCCTCTAATTAAATTAAATTTTTATTTATTATTTTTTATTATAAAATAATAATTAATACTCACTTTTTGAATACCTGGAAATATATTTGCATAAGATTTTATTTTAGTAGTATAATCTGAAGTTTTATTTACGGTGTTAATAAAAATGTATTAATAATTTATAAATATTATAATTAATAAATTTTTATTAATAATACTTGTCTAAAAAGCTTAAGTTTAATAACCACTTAAAGAATAAGTTTCATTAACACAATCTGCCAATTAATAAATTGTAGTTCTGAATAGATCTTCTGGAAGTACATTTCCAGAATGTTTTCATATTGATATTTGTTTTTAGAGTAAACTATTAAATTGCATCATATATTTCACCCTTTTTCTCTTGTAATATCCTTCCCATGATGCTTTTTTCTTTATTGAATCCAGCAATAGTTTTCTTTGAATTATTTTTAATTAGTTAATTTTATTAAAACTTTTTCTTGGTAATTAATTTATCATAAAACAACAATTGACTTTCAATAATGCATATAGCATTAATGATATTTTGAAAAATTAATTGGCAGTTTTATGTACTATTATCTCCACTCCTACAGTTTGTATAACTAGTTTTTCATCTTAGCTATAAGTATTGTGTTGAATAAGTACATTTGTGGTTAGGAAATGTATTTATTTTTTAGTAGAAAGTACCATTTGTTCTATTCTATACCTGCTGAAAACTTTAGTTACTTAAATTCATCTTATACTTTCACATACATATGGCAAAACCAATCTCATAAAAATAATATTACAAACATTTTTAAAAGCTTGCTTTATACTTTTGTCATACTTTAATAGAATTATTATCATGCACTGCATAAGTTTAATTAGTAGGTTAATTTGGATTTCAAAAGATAACATCATGTATTGAAATTTCTAATATATTTATAAAATATCAAACAAATTTTTAATCAAACGGTTACTATACAAAGTAACGAAATAGTAGAGTTTTTGCATAGTGAAGTTTTTATTTCATTTACTTAATTAACTATTACAATTTTCGCCAGGGGCTATGGAACTTAAAAAAATATCACATCTTAAGGAAACATCATACATAAGGAACTATCACAGAGCTGAGTGAATCATCAGGAGCTGTGTCTCAACATCAACATACTGCCTGCCAAAAATCATCTGTATGTGTATATATATATGATGATGATGATAAAATGTCAAATTCAAAAGTACAAAAACTCCTGTACCAAGTTTTTGTCATTTTTTTAATGTCAAACAGCTATCGGATTTGTCATCTGCGACCCCAAAAACAGCACATAGCCATTTTTTAGATTTTGTAATTTTTTACACCTGCACCCTTAATTTATCCTCTTACAGGTGGATGTTTGTAAAAGTAATGGTGGAATATTCTATTGTCACCCGACCGACCTTGGTAACTGTGCAAAATTTCATCTATAGGCAATGCCTGACATTGGCTATAGATGAAATTAAGTATGTTAACTTAAGAATGCAAAATCTGAGGACAAACATGAAAAATACCGTTGCAAGTTAAAGAAAAGCAACTAATTTATATGACAACGTTACAACAGATTTAAGATAACATTGTCATAACACAAAAAAAATCTGTATCGGAAGAAATGTTAAAAACTAGACAATCTTATTTAACTCATAAATTTGTATAATTAAAGGTTTCACATGCATGTTTGTAGATTGATTATTACAAGAAATCAAAGTAATTGAACAAAATATTTTAACAGTTTGCTATTGTAATTTCAGGTAAAATCAATGAAAATAAATAATGTATGAATGGTATTTTTATAGATAAAACTATTTTTGAGTTCAATGAGTGTATTGTGTTATAAGTAATAGATACAATTCATGAATGTAGGAAACTGAAAATGCATACAATACCTAGACACACATTTTGAGGAAATGCAGTATCTAAAATTGTTTGGTATAGTTTAATGAAAAATTATGTATTTGGACCTTTTTGCGTAATTGAAAAAAAAATGTATAGAAATATTGATCTTAACATGTTTTAAATAAGATAAAAATAAAACTTTTCATATAATTTAACCACTGATATAATATTAAATATCATTGGCCCAAACTACTCTCTGAAAAAAGTTCTCTTAGATTATCAAATTTAAAAAAATACTTTGCATTTTTTAATAAATAATGGTCGTACAGTTGATGCCAACTGAAATGAAAAAATTAAAAACTCAATGAACTAATAAGTAAAATATCATTTATTTATATTTAATTTTTTGGGGGGTTTTCAATATCATTGTAATTCCATATCTTAACCTCCAAAATGTCCTTCCTTGTTATTTTGTAATTTTTGTTTGATCAGAAAGTTCACTTATATCCAGACTTGTAATTTTACTCAAGTTTGAAAAGATCTGGTAATGCGTTTAAAGACTTTATCACAAAAACAAAAAACAGAGTATTTCAATTTATGGGTTCCTTCATATTGCACTATACAATACTAATGTAGTATATATTATAAAAAAGAAAGAAATAATGTTAAGTGATACAAACAAAAAAATTTAATAAAACAGAATATTATTTTTCCATCCTGGCAACAACTAACTAGTTAATAATCAGTTTTTTTTTCTAAATGAGATGAATTTTATAACCTGTGAAAAATGCTAAGATTGTCCAGATTTATACAGAATCATGCATAAGTGAGATTTTTTATAACAATATCAGAGATGTACTTCTTCAACATGGAAATCAACAAGCACAAATATAATATTAATACAAATAATAAAAAGAAAAATGAAGTGGGAAAATAAATATTATTAACTTGACAATGCATAAGGAATGGTAATTTACTCCAACTGATTGATTGTATGACAAAGAAATAATCAGAACAATAATCGCTCACTAAAAGTTATTAACCACATCAGAATGAAGAAAGTCATAAAAAAGAGAATTTAGGGAAAGTAAGTTCTATTCATACTAACCACTAAGACAGAATATACTTGATTGGGGACAGAGCACTCAGACATGAGTTGCTATACTCGGGTCCTTTATATTGCTCAATGGACCAATGCTCTCCATTGGTCCATCAATCCTAATCACTTAACTTATTTATGTATTCATTTAACACAAATTCTAAATAATTTCTTTTATAAATAACAGTTTATAATATAAATAAATAAATAATGAAATATTATAAAAAGAGTTGGTCTACTTATGTGAATTGAAAATTGTTAGTGATGCATAACTATATATCTTGCAGCAAGTAATTTAAAACAATATTCTTGTTAGTTACTGATATTTCAATAATACTAAAATAATAGACTAGTTGAAAGATAGGTATGTAGGTTTCATTCTATCTACCTGTAATCAGTACTTTGTTTTTTTTATTCATCAAAAAAAGTAAATTTTATTATTCAAGCTATTTCATTGAGTAATGAAAGTTTTGGAATTCCATTCTTTTAAATTTATTTTTAGTTTCAGGAAATTTTAATGGATTTTTTCATGCTTTTTTTTATTATTTTCAATTAATATTAGATTATTTTTTAAATTAAAAGAATTTCTTAGAAAATGTTCAAATATTTCAGAAAATGGTTGGAAATAGTAAAGATAATCTTGAGCTAATAATAAATTTATTTTTTCCAAGAAAAAAAAAGTTAACCTTTGGTATAGTTAAGAAGAATTAAGCATGTAGAGCATGACAATTTAGAAATTGATGAAGTGTTTATTTGATTTATTTCAGGTATTGATGAATATTCAGATTCTGCCTCAATTGATTACTCTGAAAAGTACTTTATTCTGACAATGATAATGATGCATGACTAAAAAAAAAATTAAAGGTTTAAAAAAAATTTAAAAGGTTTTTGTGTTACTTTTTAACAAGTAAAGTTAAAACTTAGAGCCATGAATGGCATTCAACTCTCAGAAAAATAGATATTTGATTAAATTTTCATTGGAATTCAGTATAAAACTCTTATGATGTTATAATAGATTTGAATTTCATACGAGTTCAATTGAGTTTAATGCCAAAGATATTTCAATGTTTCAGTCTGAAAATGCTTAAACATTTCCTGTA
This sequence comes from Lycorma delicatula, assembly GCF_047948215.1. Lineage (NCBI taxonomy): Eukaryota > Metazoa > Arthropoda > Insecta > Hemiptera > Fulgoridae > Lycorma > Lycorma delicatula. Next base: position 15,923,091 of record NC_134456.1, read on the forward strand.
ATTCAAGAAATTTGGAAAGAATTTGTAATAATTCTTATAAATCTGAAATAATGATTCATCCATTAATTTTGAATCATGTGACCGAAAAAGAAAAATGTTATTATTAGATAATATTAATATGTTATCATTGGAATTGTTTCATCTAATGTATAAGACAAAACTAATCTTTTTTTAAAAAAATGAAACTCAAAAAGCTAATGTAATTACTGTCACAGTGACAAATTTACAGCTTCAATGTGTCTTAAACAAATCTAACCTCCCAGTTTTTATTTATTTTTTTTTTTAACAGTCTAGTATTTTGCAGGTATTACTTTCAATTAATCCCTGTTTCATTAATGTAGCATATATATTAATAAGAAAGTATGTTCTAAAACATTTAGTTTGTAATAATTTATCTGCTATTAAAATTATTTTTATCGTTATTTTTATTTGTATTTCATTAATTATCCCAGGCGATTTTCCTGTAAACTATGTACAATACAAAAAAATGACCTAAACAAAAGTTACTCAGATCAGAGGGGGGGACACCTCATGGTGACCTTAAACTTGACCATGACCGTTATTCCAAGGTTAACACCCTTTTTTGAATAGAATGATGTATTTTTGACCCCACCAATGAAAAGAGCAGAAAATTTTACATTAAAGTATGTAGTCTCACATGTATGACCGGCTAACCAGCTAACCATCAAAGATAGTTAAGCAATAGTGTAAAGTCATTTTTATGCCCTTTTCCATAGTTTGCGAGATAAATGGCCTGGAATATATTCTAGTAATATTTTATGACCTGCAAAAATGTGTAACTCTAATTAACATTATCTCCATATAACACTATCACCTATATTTTTCTTTTTATATATATATATATATATATATAGATATATAATTTAAATACTCTATGTTCATGTTCATATATTGTTTTACATTAAAGATTTTGTAACCTATGTCTAATATTTACTTTTGATCTTTATTTTTACTGTTTAATATTCATTTACTTATAATTCAAAGAAATTATTTTATTAATTTATTCTAATACAATGTGCAACCTTACAAAAAAAAATAGCTGTTGTGCAGTTTAAAAAATAAAATGTAGAGATTTGTTGTTTTAAACAATTTGTTTTTTAATTACTAATAACATTTTTGTAATTTAGCTGCTAACTTATTGTGTTTATAATTTGTCTATAATTTTATTGTAATTTGTGGGCTGACAGAAGATTGATTGATAATATATAAAAAATATTTACTTAATAATTTAATTCTTAAAATTTTATTGGCACTGTTTGTTCATCTATGGAGCAATGGAATAAAATGTTGTTGCCATTTATGTAAAAATCTTGTATCTGAGATTATTAAAAGTGATAATACTTTTTTTTTAAATGATAAATACTACTTGTCAATTTATCTTCTGTCTGCATCAGAATTTTTAAATTAATTATTGCACTGGCAGTAATAATGATAACATAAAGGTGACAATGTCTTAATTATCAGTAGACTCTATCTAACATAATCTGTTTAGTAGATAATATATTATAGTGTAATGTGTTGATTAAAGACTTTAATTGTGTAAAATAATTTTTATTGTTATTATTATTGTCATACATTGTATTTTATATTCTTCATGGAAAATTAAATGTTATTTTAGCCTAATCTTGTCTTATTTACTTCCCTTGTGTTCTCTGAAAGTATGTATACATTAAAATCTGCATACATTTTTATAACTTTATACATGACAATTTCACAGATGTTAGTGTTTTTGCGGAATAGTATTGGTGATTTAGGTTTATAAAGAAATTATTTTTATATTAAAAAAAAGTATATAATTTTTTTTTAATAACAGCCTTCAGTAAATGTTTTGATTAGTTGGAGTTTTTTTTGATATAATTGATTTGATATGGTGAAAACAATTGACAAGTATTGAAGATGGTATAGTTGGTATGTTATATTTTCAATAACTTTGCTACTGTTCAGAGTTAATAAATTTATGAATAAGTGAATGCTTATGTTACTTATCTGTTAAAACAATTTTTTTTTTAATCAGTAACAAGAAATTTACGAGGTTTGTTAAAAAAATATGTAGACTAACATCATAAAACAAAATGTACTTTATTTAGAGGTTACTTGTCTGGGTCCACTTCAAAGTACTCTCTTCCCCGATGCACACACTTATCCCAATGGTGTTTTTAATTTTGGAAACAGTCCTGGAACACTTCTTTTGTGATGTTCTTCAGTTCCTTCGTCGCATTTGCCTCAATCTCGGGAATCGTCTCAGATCTTCTTCCTTTCAAAGGTCTTTTGAGTTTGGGGGAACAAGAAGAAGTCACAAGGAGCAAGTTCAGGTGAGTAGGATGAGTGGGAAAGAATAGTGATCGAGTGTTTGGCCAAAAACTCATGAGTTCTGAGGGCTGAATGGGTTGGAGCGTTGTCGTGATGAAAACACCAGTCACCACTCTCATAAAATGATCTCGAAATCTCATAACATGATCCAACTGATATCCCCACACTCTTCAGCAAGCTCTCTGATGGTCATATGTCAAAAGATAAGTTGCAGGTCTACTACCATAATTTAAGTCAGGGGTTTATTTAAGAGTAAGCTGAGTTCATAAGGTAACTAGGACTAAATTCCATTGTTGCGATCAACATGTTTGGTGGTGTGTTGTTTTATTTGCCTTGAATTTCGAGACATTCACGTAATTGGCTCATAATAAGTAGAACAAGGCGCAGGGTTTGCGCTTCTGCGAGCTCGATTAGCTAGTTCAGAGGGATACGATGTAGGACATTCAAGATGTCCGGACGAGGCCTACAGCGAAGGCAATAAGCTGAGTTATTAAATCACTAATGCAAATGTCTACCAAGGCATTTACATTGGTGGCATTCCAACGAGGCCAGGCTTATTACTATGAGACGTAAGAAGTCGAGGGTGTTAGACGACTCCTGTTAAAGCCCAAAAGGGCAAGGAAAGAGGGGGATAGTGTGGTGACCGGAATGTGACTAGGCGGGTGTCTTCCCCTATGGGTTGGGATGTTGCAGATCTACTCAGATGAGGCCTACAGCAAAGGCAAAAGCTAAGTTATTAAATCACCTATGCAAATGTCTACCGAGGCATTTACATCAGTGGCATCCCAACGAGGCCAGGCTTATTACTATGAGATGTAAAAAATCAGAGGGCAATAGAAGACTCCTGTTAAAGTCCATCAGGGCTAGGAACCAGGGAAACAGGGTGACGACCAGATCGTCACTAGGTGTCTTCCCCTACGGGGTTGAGATGTTGCAGATCTACTAATATCTGGCAATACATTTTTTTACATCTACAGTCATAAAGATTCTATGCTTTCTAAGTCTAATCACAATAGAAATTAAATCGTCCTGAACTACTGGACTGACACTTAGACAGTCATTGAGTGATATATTTGTATCAGTTTTGCAGAATGCATCAAATACCATGTGAAGTTTTGTTGTTGTACTGTCATTTTTTGTAACTGAGTGGTTGGAATGAAATATGAAGGATTTTATTTTTGCCAATTCTTTCCATATGGCCAAGTCTTATGTATTCTTCCATAAAGTCTACGTATTGATCCTTGAGCGTTACATTCTTCTGCAATCTTTTTTCAAGCTGATAAAATCATCTGATTGCTCTGTCTCTTGAATTTCCCAGATCACTAATGTTAGATTTTACTGGTAAAGTTGTAAGAAAACGTCCTTCTTGATTTCTCGTTAGAGTCTTGGAGTAGTGTTCATCATATAAGGCATCTTCACCCATTAAGAGTGTTTCCTTATCTTTATGATGGTTTATTTCTTAAATTTCCCAAAATGATTGTAATTGTTTGTCAATGTTTTCAACAGCAGCAATACCACATTGGGCCTTTGTATTATTTTTTGTTAGACTTGGTGTGGTACCAGAGGTCACCCAACCAAGAATCATTTTCTGAAGTACTGGAGAACTGTGTATCAAGCAAAACTGGCCTACACACAATAAGTTGTAAAATATTTCTAAAATTAGCACATTAATTCGTTGAGGTTCATAGAATAAAGGATCTGCTCGAAAAATATTTTTTGGTTGGTTGCAATGTGAGATGTAATGTGTTGATTAAAGACTTTAATTGTGTAAAATAATTTTTATTGTTATTATTATTGTCATACATTGTATTTTATATTCTTCATGGAAAATTAAATGTTATTTTAGCCTAATCTTGTCTTATTTACTTCCCTTGTTGTGTTCTCTGAAAGTATGTATACATTAAAATCTGCATACATTTTTATAACTTTATACATGACAATTTCACAGATGTTAGTGTTTTTGCGGAATAGTATTGGTGATTTAGGTTTATAAAGAAATTATTTTTATATTAAAAAAAAGTATATAATTTTTTTTTAATAACAGCCTTCAGTAAATGTTTTGATTAGTTGGAGTTTTTTTTGATATAATTGATTTGATATGGTGAAAACAATTGACAAGTATTGAAGATGGTATAGTTGGTATCTTATATTTTCAATAACTTTGCTACTGTTCAGAGTTAATAAATTTATGAATAAGTGAATGCTTATGTTACTTATCTGTTAAAACAATTTTTTTTTTAATCAGTAACAAGAAATTTACGAGGTTTGTTAAAAAAATATGTAGACTAACATCATAAAACAAAATGTACTTTATTTAGAGGTTACTTGACTGGGTCCACTTCAAAGTACTCTCTTCCCCGATGCACACACTTATCCCAATGGTGTTTTTAATTTTGGAAACAGTCCTGGTTCCAGGACTGTTTCCAAAATTAAAAACACCAAAATTAAAAACTGAAGAACATCACAAAAGAAGTGTTTCTTTTGTGATGTTCTTCAGTTCCTTCGTCGCATTTGCCTCAATCTCGGGAATCGTCTCAGATCTTCTTCCTTTCAAAGGTCTTTTGAGTTTGGGGGAACAAGAAGAAGTCACAAGGAGCAAGTTCAGGTGAGTAGGATGAGTGGGAAAGAATAGTGATCGACTGTTTGGCCAAAAACTCATGAGTTCTGAGGGCTGAATGGGTTGGAGCATTGTCGTGATGAAAACACCATCACCACTCTCGTAAAATGATCTCGAAATCTCATAACATGATCCAACTGATATCCCCACACTCTTCAGCAAGCTCTTTGATGGTCATATGTCAATTTGCCTGAACCAGGGTGTTAATTTTGTCTATGTGTGAGTCATCAGTTGACATGGAAGGACGTCATTGTCTTCAATCGACTGATGACCATCTTTAAAACGTCCATGCCAGTTAAAACATGTCGCATGCTTCACAGCAATGTCGCCGTAAGCCGTCTGAGCATATCAAAAGTTTCACTTGCAGATTTTCCGAGTTTAACACAAAATTTCACGTAACTTTTTGCTCATTCAAGTCACTCATTCTAAAATTCGTGAAACAAAAAAAACACACTTCACAAACAACTGCATAGCTAAGCAACCAATAATGATATTTGCAATTAAAAAACTGCGTTGTAATCTGTCGATTTGTACGAACATGGCGACGCCAAGTGGATTTGACTGGAACCAACTGGACCTGAGCAATTCAAACAGTCTATGTATTTCTTGAACAGACCTCGTATATGGTAAGTACCAGGATTGTTTTTATAACTCCTTGCAAAAATATGAAGACAGTTTTTCAGAAAAAATTTTCTTTACTACTTTACATAATCTCCTTTCAACTATATACAATTAAAGAGCATCCAATGATGCTCAAGTTTTTCAATTCCATTCTTATGCTATGATTTATCAAAGTCTTCAGAATGGACATGTTTCAGCACCTTCATCATTTCATACAAATCTTTTTCCAGCAAGCCATTTTTCACATTTGGAAACAAATGATAAAAAGTGTTGAGTCTCATGAGTAGGAGGGATGCCAAAAGAATTTCATAGCATAATTTGAACAATCTTGCTGTTACCAAAAAGTAAGTTGGTACCATTCTCACGATAAAAAATATTTCTTTTTTGTTAAATCTGGTCACTTTTTTTATTTCCTCATTTAGAGGATCCACAAAGTTGTACGACATTACCAATTATCATTTTACTCTTATCTAGAAACTAAATGAAGACTTTGTCATGATTACTCCAAACGACAGTAACCTCACTTTTTATCTGCTAATGGAACAATTTTCTCTTTCTTTAGAACAAGTTCCTTGGCTGTAACCCACCATTTTCTCTGTTCTTGTTTTCAAGTTAGTAGTAACATATCAAAGTTTCATCAGTTATTATTACAGGAAGAAAATCCCCCTTGATTACATTGAAACAGCCACAAAACATGCTTAAAAATTTTTATTTGTTCATGCTTGTTATCAGGTGTCAGCAAACACAATAAAATATGATTCACTTATCCATTTGAGATGTCTACTATCTCAGCAATTTTATATACTCCAAATCTTTTATTTTCCATCACCATATCATGGAATTTTTCATTGCCTTTGTTGTAACCTCAACAGACTGTCCTGAATGTTAAGCATCATTTTTGCTTGTACGATCACTAAAAATAACCAAACCACTTAAAATTGTTAATCAATTAAACTGTTTTAATCGATGTGGATGACTCTTCATAATATTTATCCAGCTTGGCTTTAATTTCCTCTATGGTTTTGCCTCTCAAAAAGTAATGTTTGATCACCCCACAAAATTCTCTTTTATTCATTTTTAATAAATTATAATACTTAATTGATTCAAACAACTGACAAAAGAATTAATTATGATGCACTTCATTGAATCTTGGAGTTAGGGTATGAACTACTCCCAAATAAAGTTCAATTGAATTTATGAAATAATGTTTTATTTTTATCATATAGAAGTGACTTATATGAATAATGGTAATTGTACTGTATAAATTATAATCCTGTCCAAACATGTATTAACTGAACACTGCACGTTCACTTTTAGTTGGCAGCTCGACTTGAAGCTGACTGACTTGCACTGCCATTCCCGCCACAAGCACACACATATGTAACCAAAACATATGCATTTAATTTACAGCATTCCGCCCACCTTGAAAACAACCTGTTTTCAACCTCAAAAAAAAATGAACAAAAGAAAATTAAAATTAAAGAACACAAAATTGAACAAAATGTTTAAAACAAATAAAAACACAAAGTCAAAACAAATCAGGAAATACATAAATATATGAAAAAGTGGGTTATTATTAATATTTTACTGAACTTAAGACACTAGCTAAATTCTGTCTAATCAATGTTTGGAAGTGAGCACACCTTTGTAATACTTTTTTTTAATGTTTTTGTTAAAGTCTTTACCATGATGACTCTAATGTTACCATTTGATCCTTTCATTGTTTCTATTACACGACCTAGCCTCCAATGTAGAGGAGGAGTGTTATTCTCATGAATGATAACTACAATACCAACTTGACGATTTTTGATGTAGTCTAACATTTTACCCATTACTGAAGTTTACTGATGTAATCTTTACGCCATCGTTCCCAGAACCGCACGGTTCGTTGATTGATGTGTTGCCATCTACTGAGGCGGTTAATGCTGACCTCTGGAACGTGTGCTTCTGGAATCGTGGTGAGTAGCTGACCTGTTGGAAAATGCCCATGGGTTAAAGGCTAAAGGTTTGAAGGATCAGAAGAAAGGTAAGCTAATGGACGGGAATTTAAACAACTTTCTATTCTACATAAAATCATGTATAATTCTTCGTATGTCAGTGATACCTTACTAATTGTTTCTTAGCAAGAGATGTTTTACAGATTTTACTCCGGCTTCAGACAGTCCTCTGAAATGAGATCTGGGAGGAATAATGAATTTCCAGGTAATATTGTCTTCAGCAAGGGTATCATGTATTGTTTCATGATGTGCTCTTGATGATAAAAGTTGGTTTAATTCGTTTGAGAATCCAACAAAATTCTTTGCGTTGTCACTGAATATTTTAGAGCATTTTCCTCTCCATGATGTAAATAAAGCATTGTAACATTGCCAAGAAAGATTTGTTGGTTAATTCTTGAACAAGCTCCAGGTGAATAGCTTTTGTGGCCATACAAACAAATAATGAAATGTATCAAGAATTTCAATCGGTCCACAGTAACCCACTCCGACATTAAGAATTGATCTAGACAGTTGCACTCTTTCAGCCGGCAAATCTCCCATTTGTTGTTGAATGTACTGTGGTTTTACTCTGAAGCATATAACGCATTCATGAACTATTTGTTTTGCAAGTTTTCGTTCGTTAACAGGCCAAAACTGTGTCGAAGTGAAGCAAGTAATGCTTGCGGCCTGAATGTAACTGTTTAATTTGCTCATGTTTTGCAACCAGTTTTGTGAAGTGATGACTATATGGAAGAACAGCAGGATGTTTTTGATAGTCGCTTGAATCTGAATTATGTATTCGACCACCAACTCTGATAACATTGTCGTTGTCAATAAATGGGTACAGCGATAAGAGCTATGTGGGCTCAATCCCTTGCCATTTTTTAGCTGATTGTTTTCATCACTGAATGCCCTTTTTTGAACTGTCTTGACAAGAGTGATCACTGCTTGATCTAATTCATTTGTTTGTAATAATCCATATGTTCTTAAACTGTGATCTTTCAGTTTTGCATTATTTATGAAACGAAGAATGTAAGCTAATACGTGCTTAAGCCTAACAAGAGACGAATTTGTGCAAGTCAGATCATCATCTAAAGTGATCATATTAACTGGACACGTAGACCTTCGCTCTGGTATGTCTTCTTCATAGAACTTCAAATCCAATGGTTATTGCCATGTGGAAGGATCTGACAACCACCATAATGTTGACCTTAACAACTGTTCCGCTGAAACCCTTCGTGAAGCCATATCACCAAGATTTTCACCACCTCTCACATAATTCCATTCATCAGGGTCTGAAATTTCTTGAATCTTTCCAATGCGGTTTGCTACAAACACATTCCAGTTGGTGGAAAATGACTTTATCTATGCTAAAACGATTTTTGAATCTGACCAATAATATCAATTGTTTAAGTTTATTTTTAAAGATACAGTTGTTTTGTATGATAATTCAGCAGCCAAAGTGGCTCCATATAATTCTAACTGTGGTAAGGTTAACCTTTTTAAAGGGGCGACTAGATTTTTAACATATCAACATTGTTTTGACATTATCTTGTATATCTTCACTCCTGAGAAATAGACGTGCACCGTAACCCTTTTCTGATGTACCTGAGAATGTATGTAATTGTAAATTGTTATATTCCGGCATGAATATATTTAGGTATTGTTAAATTGTTGAGTGTTGTAAATGAATTCCTTATGGTAAGCCACTTGTTTTGTATATGAAGTGGTACACTTTCATTTCAATTTAACTTGAGCTGCTATAGATCCTGTAAGAGCATTTTTGCAGTTAAAACTACTAGGCCAATTAATCCAAGTGGATCAAAAATCCTGGAAACTTCTGAAAGTATTACCTTTTTGAAACATGTTGACAGTTTCTGTCCTCAAGGTGCACAACAAAATGAAACGTATCACACTGTGGGTTCCAATGTAGTCCTAAAGTTTTTACTGCGTCATTCTGATTGACATCATAAACCTTTTCTGTTTCTATTTCTTCACTGGAGAGATTCTGTAATAGTTGATAATTGTTAGAATGCCATTATCTCAGTGTAAAGTATCCATTTTTAAATATCTACCGTAATTACGTTTGTATCTTCTTTGTAGCTTCTTCAAGAGACTCTCCTCCAATCATGATATTATCAATGTAAAAATCAGAACGCTGCAGATTGTCCTTCAGGATAAGACTGGTGATATTCAGTAGCAAGTAATTGATTTCATTGCCAAATATGGAGCTGAAGCTTTTCCATGTATGTAAGTGTAATTAATTTATATGTGTTTAATGGGAGAGATGGATTACTTCTCCAAAAGATAAGCTGCAAATCTGTCTGTTGCAGGTCTACTACCAGTCCGAAGTCCATAATTTAACCTAAGTCAGGGGTTTATTTAAGAGTAAGCTGAGTTCATAAGGTAACTAGGACTAAATTCCATTGTTGCGATCAACATGTTTGGTGGTGTGTTGTTTTATTTGCCTTGAATTTCGAGACATTCACGTAATTGGCTCATAATAAGTAGAACAAGGCGCAGGGTTTGCGCTTCCGCGAGCTCGATTAGCTAGTTCAGAGGGATACGATGTAGGACATTCAAGATGTCCGGACGAGGCCTACAGCGAAGGCAATAAGCTGAGTTATTAAATCACTAATGCAAATGTCTACCAAGGCATTTACATTGGTGGCATTCCAACGAGGCCAGGCTTATTACTATGAGACGTAAGAAGTCGAGGGCGTTAGACGACTCCTGTTAAAGCCCAACAGGACAAGGAAAGAGGGGGATGGTGTGGTGACCGGAATGTGACTAGGCGGGTGTCTTCCCCTATGGGTTGGGATGTTGCAGATCTACTCTGATGAGGCCTACAGCAAAGGCAAAAGCTAAGTTATTAAATCACCTATGCAAATGTCTACCGAGGCATTTACATCAGTGGCATCCCAACGAGGCCAGGCTTATTACTATGAGATGTAAAAAATCAAGAGGGCAATAGAAGACTCCTGTTAAAGTCCATCAGGGCTAGGAACCAGGGAAACAGGGTGACGACCAGATCGTCACTAGGTGTCTTCCCCTACGGGGTTGAGATGTTGCAGATCTACTAATATCTGGCAATACATTTTTTTACATCTACAGTCATAAAGATTCTATGCTTTCTAAGTCTAATCACAATAGAAATTAAATCGTCCTGAACTACTGGACTGACACTTAGACAGTCATTGAGTGATATATTTGTATCAGTTTTGCAGAATGCATCAAATACCATGTGAAGTTTTGTTGTTGTACTGTCATTTTTTGTAACTGAGTGGTTGGAATAAAATATGAAGGATTTTATTTTTGCTAATTCTTTCCATATGGCCAAGTCTTATGTATTCTTCCATAAAGTCTACGTATTGATCCTTGAGCGTTACATTCTTCTGCAATCTTTTTTCAAGCTGATAAAATCGTCTGATTGCTCTGTCTCTTGAATTTCCCAGATCACTAATGTTAGATTTTACTGGTAAAGTTGTAAGAAAACGTCCTTCTTGATTTCTCGTTACAGTCTTGGAGTAGTGTTCATCATATAAGGCATCTTCACCCATTAAGAGTGTTTCCTTATCTTTATGATGGTTTATTTCTTAAATTTCCCAAAATGATTGTAATTGTTTGTCAATGTTTTCAACAGCAGCAATACCACATTGGGCCTTTGTATTATTTTTTGTTAGACTTGGTGTGGTACCAGAGGTCATCCAACCAAGAATCATTTTCTGAAGTACTGGAGAACTGTGTATCAAGCAAAACTGGCCTACACACAATAAGTTGTAAAATATTTCTAAAATTAGCACATTAATTCGTTGAGGTTCATAGAATAAAGGATCTGCTAGAAAAATATTTTTTGGTTCGTTGCAATGTGAGATGTTTATTTTTGTCATTGGCAATGATTGTGTAATTTTTGGTAGACTATGGAAATCCATTTGAGCCTTAAAATTTGAGTAGCGAGATTTCATCACTGTTGTGACACAATGACTTGCATTTGCATTTACTGAACCAATGCCACTGATTGGCATTCCATTTTTAAATTAATTTTGGGTCATTGTATGAAATGACTACAGTTTCATTTAAATAGTGTGGTTTAGAGTTTACTACTTCCGTATTACCAGACATTTTCTCTGAATCTGCTCCAGAGCTGATGACAAATGCAACAGAGAATTGCGAGTTTGACCACAAGCTTTGAACTTGCCTAGTACCTTGCAATCCTTTTTCAAGTGTCCAGGACGAAAACAATTGATGCATAAGTAGTTGCTTAACTTGTTCCTTTCTTACATCTGTGCTCATTTTAATGAAGGTGGGACAATTGAACATCTTGTGTTCTAATCTGCAAATTACACATTTAATGTTAGAGGAATGTGATTGTTTCTCAGAGATGACATAAGTATATTTATTGTTTGGTTTGGGAAAATTATGATTTTTGTTCTGATTTGACGTAAGAAAGCGATTTAATGATTTTGCACTGGTAAAAGATGGGCCCTGAACCAGCTACTCTTGCTACTAGCCACTGCTTCTAGCCTCTGACATCTCTTACTTAGGAAGTCAGAGAATTCCTTATATGTTGGTACCTTATTTGGTTCTGCTTTTAATTACCATTCCTTATTAGTGCTGTAATCTAATTTCAATGACTATAATACATTTAATAATGTATCCTAACTTTCTACTGGTTGTTTTAAAATGGATAGTGGTTTCAAATGCGCTGTTGTATCATTGAGAAGATGTTGAAATGAAACGCTGGAATCCTTTTCAATATTGGTTGATTAAAAATTGCCTTTTCGTGTTGATCCACTATGACCCTTTTGTTTTGGTAACTGCCAAGCCTCGGTGACATTAAAATTTTGAGACATCAAAAAAACTGCATCAATGATTTTAGCCACATCACCACTCTTCAATGACTGACGCAGGTTTATGTACCTCATTTAGCCCACTGTTTTTGCCAATAGTAGCAGAAAACATTTCCTTGAATAACAACCATACAAACCAGAAAAGGTTGGAATGCTCATTTTAGGAAGCCTTATTTCATAGCTGTTTGGTTAAAGTGATCAAGTAGCTCCTTTGATTTATTTAATCGTAAATTTATTTCAGTCAATGATGTAGAGTTTACTAAGTATTTGTTCAAAAATGTTTGTAATCTTGTTAGATTTCCCTTAATTCGACCCCTTTGGGCAATCAGTGTGTCTAATTTAGTCATTTTAATTAGTAATTCAAAAAAACAAACAAAACTTAAAATGAAATAATAATATTGTTTATACATGTAAAGATTAATTTAACATGCGAAATATGTACACAGTTTCATTAGAATAAATTGTTTAATAGACAAACTTTTTTTTTTGTCTTCAGTCATTTGACTGGTTTGATGCAGCTCTCCAAGATTCCCTATCTAGTGCTAGTCGTTTCATTTCAGTATACCCTCTACATCCTACATCCCCAACAATTTGTTTTACATACTCCAAACGTGGCCTGCCTACACAATTTTTTCCTTCTACCTGTCCTTCCAATATTAAAGCGACTATTCCAGGATGCCTTAGTATGTGGCCTATAAGTCTGTCTCTTCTTTTAACTATATTTTTCCAAATGCTACTTTCTTCATCTATTTGCCGCAATACCTCTTCATTTGTCACTTTATCCACCCATCTGATTTTTAACATTCTCCTATAGCACCACATTTCAAAAGTTTCTAACTTTTCTTCTCAGATACTCCGATTGTCCAAGTTTCACTTCCATATAAAGCGACACTCCAAACATACACTTTCAAAAATCTTTTCCTGACATTTAAATTCATTTTTGATGTAAACAAATTATATTTCTTACTGAAGGCTCGTTTAGCTTGTGCTATTCGGCATTTTATATCGCTCCTGCTTCGTCCATCTTTAGTAATTTTACTTCCCAAATAACAAAATTCTTCTACCTCCATAATCTTTTCTCCTCCTATTTTCACATTCAGCTGTCCATCTTTGTTATTTCTACTACAATTCATTACTTCTGTTTTGTTCTTGTTTATTTTCACGCGATAGTTTTTGCGTAGGACTTCATCTATGCCGTTCATTGTTTCTTCTAAATCCTTTTTACTCTCGGCTAGAATTACTATATCATCGGCAAATCGTAGCATCTTTATCTTTTCACCTTGTACTGTTACTCCGAATCTAAATTGTTCTTTAACATCATTAACTGCTAGTTCCATGTAAAGATTAAAAAGTAACGGAGATAGGGAACATCCTTGTCGGACTCCCTTTCTTATTACGGCTTCTTTCTTATGTTCTTCAATTGTTATTGTTGCTGTTTGGTTCCTGTACATGTTAGCAATTGTTCTTCTATCTCTGTATTTGAACCCTAATTTTTTTAAAATGCTGAACATTTTATTCCAGTCTACGTTATCGAAAGCCTTTTCTAGGTCTATAAACGCCAAGTATGTTGGTTTGTTTTTCTTTAATCTTCCTTCTACTATTAATCTGAGGCCTAAAATTGCTTCCCTTGTCCCTATACTTTTCCTGAAACCAAATTGGTCTTCTCCTAACACTTCTTCCACTCTCCTCTCAATTCTTCTGTATAAAATTCTAGTTAAGATTTTTGATGCATGACTAGTTAAACTAAGTGTTCTGTATTCTTCACATTTATCTGCCCCTGCTTTCTTTGGTATCATAACTAACACTTTTTTTGAAGTCTGATGGAAATTCCCCATTTTCATAAATATTACACACCAGTTTGTATAATCTATCAATCGCTTCCTCACCTGCACTGCACAGTAATTCTACAGGTATTCCGTCTATTCCAGGAGCCTTTCTGCCATTTAAATCTTTTAATGCTCTCTTAAATTCAGATCTCAGTATTGTTTCTCCCATTTCATCCTCCTCAACTTCCTCTTCTTCCTGTATAACACCATTATCTAATTCATTTCCTCCGTATAACTCTTCAATATATTCCACCCATCTATCAACTTTACCTTTCGTATTATATATTGGTGTACCATCTTTGTTTAACACATTATTAGATTTTAATTTATGTACCCCAAAATTTTCCTTAACTTTCCTGTATGCTCCGTCTATTTTACCAATGTTCATTTCTCTTTCCACTTCTGAACACTTTTCTTTAATACACTCTTCTTTCGCCAGTTTGCACTTTCTGTTTATAGCATTTCTTAATTGCCGATAGTTCCTTTTACTTTCTTCATCACTAGCATTCTTATATTTTCTACGTTCATCCATCAGCTGCAATATATCGTCTGAAACCCAAGGTTTTCTACCAGTTCTCTTTATTCCGCCTAAGTTTGCTTCTGCTGATTTAAGAATTTCCTTTTTAACATTCTCCCATTCTTCTTCTACATTTTCTACCTTATCTTTTTTACTCAGACCTCTTGCGACCTCAAGCTTCTCTAAATTCCACCGATTCATCTGACATCTTTTCTTCAGGTTTTTAAACCCCAATCTACATTTCATTATCACCAAATTATGGTCGCTATCAATGTCTGCTCCAGGGTAAGTTTTGCAGTCAACAAGTTGATTTCTGAATCTTTGCTTAACCATGATATAATCTATCTGATACCTTGCAGTATCGCCTGGCTTTTTCCAAGTGTACATTCTTCTATTATGATTTTTAAATTGGGTGTTGTTAATTACTAAATTATACTTAGTGCAAAACTCTATAAGTCGGTCCCCTCTTTCATTCCTTTTGCCCAGCCCGTATTCACCCACTATATTTCCTTCCTTGCCTTCTCCAATGCTTGCATTCCAATCTCCAACTATTATTAAATTTTCATCTCCTTTTCCGTGTTTAATTGCTTCATCAATCTCTTCGTATACACAATCTACCTCATCATCATCATGGGCGCTTGTAGGCATATAGACGTTAACAATCGTTGTCGGTTTAGGTTTTGATTTTATCCTTATTACAATGATTCTATCGCTATGCGTTTTGAAATAATCCACTCTCCTCCCTATCTTCTTGTTCATCACGAAACCTACTCCTGCCTGCCCATTATTTGACGCTGAGTTAATTACTCTAAAATCACCTGACCAAAAGTCGCCTTCCTCTTCCCACCGAACCTCACTAATTCCTACTATATCCACATTTGTCCTACCCATTTCCTTTTTTAAATTTTCTAGCCTACCAACCTTTTTTAAGCTTCTAACATTCCACGCTCCGACTCGCAGAATGTTATTTTTTAATTTTCTGGTGACCCCTTCCTTAGTAGTCCCCACCCGGAGATCCGAACGGGGGACTATTTTACCTCTGGAATATTTTACCAAGGAAGGCGCCTCCATTATTGCTATGTGAAAATGCAGAGAGCCACATTTTCTTGGAAAAAAAGCAGCTGTAGTTTTCCATTGCTTTCAGCTGCGCAGTACTCAGAGGACTGAGTGATGTTGATACGGCCGTTTAAGTCGTCCTGACTCACGCCCCTAACAACTACTGAAAGAGCTGCTGCCCTCTTTCAGGAATCATTCCTTAGTCTGGCTCTCAACAGCTACCTCTCCGATATGGTTGCACCTTCGGTCCAGCTACTCTGTATCTCTGAGCACTCAAGCCCCCTCACCAACGGCAAGGTCTCATGATTCAGAGAGGAGGAATAGACAAACAAATTGAAAATAATATTGATAACATTTTAATTTTATAGAGAAAAGTATAATCAATTATGATTCATGTACTTTAATATTCAGGTTCGAGAATAATTATGCAGCTTATAAGGATTAATCCTTATCTGTTTTATGGTTGAGGTTTAAATGCGATAAGAAAATAGAAATGTTACACGTAAGTGTATACATTATCTTCATTTGGCTTCACAGTATTAAATGACTTTAGCACTGTGATGAAGCACTAATAGCTGAAAATGAAATATTTATCTCTTTCTTGGAAAATCTAATATTGTAAATTCCAATAATATATATGCTTCAATTGAAAATTACATAAAGTTGCATGGAAATGTGTAACATAAATTTATAAAAAGGATAAAATTCTGAATAAAATGAAATAATTGAACAGAAGAGAGAATGAATAAATTTATAAGGTACAACAATTGGAAACAAAATATAAACAATTTATGGAAAGGTTGGAAACATGTTTTAGGAATATATAGGTAAGTAAGAAATGGTAGTATATGAAAGCTGGGTATTTCAATGTACAGAGTTATCATAAAAGAATGGTGCGGTTTCAGTAATTCATAGGAAAATTTCAAGATGTTATATTGGTATCCCTGAAAGCCTCCAACCCAAAAGTTTGTTTATCAGCAGTTGTAACCACAACGTCAGTTCTTGTATTGTTGTTGCGGTGAGTTTAGTGAGTTACTATGTTCTCGGATAAAGACAAAGCAAAGTGTGTTTTATTGATAGCTGAATTAAAATCCGTAATTTTAGTTCAACGTGAACTCGGAAAAAATCCACCAAACAAAAATAACATAACACGGTTCAAAATTCGAAGAAACTGGATCAGTTAAGAAACAGAAATCAACCGGTAGACCAACTGTACCAGACGAAACGGTTGAACTAATTAGACAATCGGCAATTAGAATTTCTAAATTTAGAAATTAGTTAATTTCTAAATTTTATAGGTAGTTTTTTAATGTCCTGAAAAATGAGCATTTTAAAGATATGTGTCACATCTTCATATCACAACAATGAAGCCTTTGTTAGGTCGCAGGTTAACCTTCTACTACCCAAATTTCATCATGGCTATAGAAAAAAAATTAGTTTATTCACCAGCATTCTCAACTGCAAATCAAAACCTAGCGCATACTCACCTTGTCCACTTGATAGGTATGGACATCAGCTCTCTTTTTAGTAACTGAAAGTAACAAATTTTTGTAGTAAATGGACCATAAGTTGTAGACAAACTCACTGCATGAGATAGAACAATTCCACCAATGGGTAACCCAATCTCAGGGATCTGGCCTAATCTGGGACCTCACAATTTCAGTTTGAGATACAAGACAGAGCAGAGCCTCCTTGTAGTTTGTAAATACAATAGCAGTAAATACTGCTTCCTCTTAAAATCAGAGCTATCATTACTTGCATTACTCTAAAGCTCATGTTACAAAAATTGAGGGTGAATTTATTTTATTATCCTATGGCAAAAATAATATGGCCTGTTTTGTGAACTATACATCTTTATATATATATATTTCTTCTGTGCGTGTGTATGTCACTGAACTTCTCCTAAACGGCTGGACTGATTTTGTTGAAATTTTGTGTGTGTGATTAAGTTGATTCGAGAATGATTTAGATTCACAATTTGATCCGATAGAAAATGTTTTTTTTAATTAATTCATTTATTTATGTGTTGTTGTTGAGGTTAAGGTGGTTGTGATGGTTAAGGTTCACAATTAAATCTGGTAGGCAGCGCTGCGATCGCGTTTTAGAATATGTTTTTAATTTTTGGCATATCAGTCAGAACCGGTGTTGGTGGTGCGATCGGATTCTAGGAATTTTTTTTATTTTGTTGCTTTTTCGCATATCGGTTACTTGCATCGTAGCTTAATGTTGTTATTACATTAAAATTGGTATTTTTAACGGTCTACTGTGTTTAGAGAGTAGGTTGAATTAAATCCTTGAATTAAATGTTGTTTTGCCATTTGGATTTATTTACCTTCTGACTTTTATAAAGTGAAAGGTTAAATTTTGTGAAGTTCCTAATGTTCATTGTTTTTAAGGTTTTATGAAACTTTCAATTGTGTTCATTTAATTTGTATGTATACTCAAATCTAGCAATAGCGAAGCATTGCTGAGTCTGCTAGAATTGCGCGCTTATTGAGAATATTGTTTATTTAAATAACGTTTTAAAGTGTAATTAAAAAATATACATTGTGCAAATTTGTAAGATGCAGTATTGACGTGAGTATTTTCATTTAAAATGAATTTTAATGATGTATACACGTGCATTCAATAACAATCAACTTAACCTACAAATTTAAATTGTCAGTTCTCATTTGAGTCTATGCAACTTATGAAGTATTGAACGTCTCTTTGAAAATAAAAATGTCAGTTTGTAAAATAAATTATAACATTTATAAAATTAAAATATAATTTACGTATATATAATTATAGTTTAAAGTATATTTAAAAAATTGAAGTTATAATTTTTGTAGCTGATTAATTTTATAAAAAAATTTTCAAAAATTGTTTTTAATTTACAATTATTTAAAATTTGGTAAAATAGATGTTAAAATAAAGAATGAGAAAAATGATAAAAATTTCTACTAAAATTTTAACAACGTTGCTTTTTTTACAATGCTTTAATTTTTTATTAATTGATTAATTAAGCTATCACATGGTTATGAAACTTCAACATTATTAAATTTAAAAAAAATGCAGGAGGTACTTTTTTAAAATGATCTTGAGTGAAAATTAGAAGTAATGTGGATGAAAATTTAGGCACTTACTTATTTACGCCACCGCAGCTACAGCTTTATTTAAAAACAAAGTAGTCAATTGGATTTCGGTGGAAAATGAACAGTCTCTTTATTAATTTTAATAAATGGTTATTTATATTTATTTATTTTATAAATATCATTTAACCAAACTTAACCTACGCTCGCTAACCTTGACTAATTAATACCGTAATTTTTTGAGTATTTATTTAATAAATTGAGTAATTATTGCAATTATTTATTATTTAAATAATCAAAACACTCCTGTTAATTAGTCAAGGTTAGCGAGCGAAGCGAACGTAGGTTAAGTTTGGTTAAATTATATTTATAAAATAAATAAATATAAATAACCATTATTAAAATTAATAAAGAGACTGTTTTGAATCTATGTTAAACTCTATATCGGCCCAATTTCCATGGAAATCTGATGGAAATTGGGCTGACTTTGTTTTTAAATAAAGCTGTAGCTGCGGTGGCGTTAATACGTAAGTACCAAAATTGATTAATTACACTAATTATTATTTTTACGACGTTTCGATTTTCGTCAGATATCTCAATATTTAGTGAAAATAAATATTAACCATACTACAAATAATTAATCAATAAAACCAATACAATAGTACAACAATCACAAACTGATAATAGTCATACTAGTCATGAAATTTCGTCCACATTCCTGCTAATTTTAACTTAAGTTACTTATATTTATATGTTGTGCATTTATTACAGAACAATGCCACGTCAGGACAACGTCTGTCGGGTCCGCTAGTATATACCTTAAATTGAATACATACTCCTTAATAACTAATCTTTCTCGTTACCTTTGCAATGAAAAACATTACAAAAGTTCCATGTTTTGTCATTTTACTCATGCAATTGTTTGTTGAGCTTGCTTATTTCAAACATGAATGAATAATTGGTTCAAAGTGTTTTAAAAACAAACAACTGTCAATCAATTATAACATCCTGGTCATTCTTTGACCAAAAATGCACCTAAAATTGTATCAAAAATGTATGATTGCATCCTGCAAGAATAAAGGAAACAGACTAATATTTATAACCCTGGAGAGCTGTCATAAAATCTTTGACAATGAATTCTGTCTTGAAAGCTGAACATGCAGCACATTGTAGCAAAATCTGTTGCAATGTAGCTCAGCACTGAATAAAAACACAGAATGAAAAATCATATTGCAAATATCCCAAACTTCAACTCCAGCATCATTACTAGTGTGATAAATTATGGATGTATGGCTAAAACTCTGAAACAAAACGTGCCATTCCAATATAAGAATTCAACATTACCATAGTCAAAGGCAAGGTAGGTTTGAAGCAAGCAAGTCAATGATGACATGAGAATAGTGCATTTATAATTTGACTGAGGCAAATTGCGAAAGTACAATTGTTACTTTGATGTTCTGAGACAACTCAGAAAGGATATCTGATGCTAACAACATGACTACTAAAGAAATTTTTTTCTTATCGCAGGAATAAAAATCTTGGTTCCTGAAGCATGACAATATCATTGTTTGTAAAAAACATGTGAGTGGATTTTTACCTAGTCATATAACTTCTTCCTGTTTCCAAAGATGAAGTTAAACCTTAACCTTTACCATACTGTAAATTCTAGTTCATGCTCAGACTAGGTTATTTTATTAAAGTTATGCGGTCATTCTCTTAACACTTTACAATCAGTAGGAATGAATATTATTTTAGTTCATTTAAAAGTTTTTTTTGTAAACATAAACAAAGTTAAGTCTGCCTCTGAACAAAAGTAAGGACTACTATGAAAAAGGTAAAACACATTTGAGAAATGTTTTTTCAATTTATTTAATAATTCTTGAACTTTGAAAAATCTAAAGGTTGATCTTTATTACTGGCAAAATGAAGCATACTAAGAATGTTCAAATATCTGTCTCTAGCCATCGTTTCAGAAAATATTGGGAAATGTAATAGCCTACCTGTTGACCAGTACTCTTAAACAATTTTTCTTATTTCATGGCATAAGTATGGTCAAACTCAAAAATGTATACAGTTGTATCTATATTGGTTAGTTTCCATCATTGTAAATTTGAATGAGCAAGATCAGTTTGTTCAAAGGCTTGGGTGCAATATGTGTTAGTTTCATTCAGTATATGTTCACTAATTTCAGACATTATTAGAGTATAACAAAATGAAATAAATCCTGGACATGAATGCGAAAAATAAGTCATGTTTACTAATATAGTTAACAAAACTTAAAGAACCTAGTTTCAGAACGCCAGTAATATGATTTTATTCTCTCTATTCCCAGCTGTTAGCTGCAACCTATTACAAGTACAAATATTTTATTTAAAAGCTAATAAAGTGCAGCACTTGTTTGTAAAAGAATTATATTAGTCTTGTTAACATGATGACAATACTCAAATGATAAGTAAAACGAGTTTATAGGATTGTAGTCTGTGCGAACTGTTTACTGCAGTCATGTAAGCATTAGACATCAGTATCGAAAAGGTTAAGGAATGGTGTTTTGAGTCTAATGAAGAGATCCAGACTGAATTGCAGGAAGTAACAAACACCCTGATCAGAGAATTTCAAAAGTATTTCTAGTCATTGCAAAAATGAAAGTTGAAAAACTTTCATTTTTGCAATGATAGGACACTCCTTTGCAATAGATAGGACACTCCTTTGGGAGTGTCCTATCTATGCAAAATGAAACTACTTGGAAGAGGTTGGATACCTATAATTAAGGTAATTTACTTATTTCTTATTAGCTTAAGAAATAAAGAAATTTTTTTCTTATCGCAGGAGCGATATAAAATGCCGAATAGCACAAGCGAAACAAGCCTTCAGTAAGAAATGTAATTTGTTTACATCAAAAATTAATTTAAATGTCAGGAAAAGATTTTTGAAAATATACGTTTGGAGTGTCGCTTTATATGGAAGTGAAACTTGGACAATCGGAGTATCTGAGAAGAAAAGATTAGAAGCTTTTGAAATGCGGTGCTATAGGAGAATGTTAAAAATCAGATGGGTGGTATGAAGAGGTATTGCGGCAAATAGATGAAGAAAGAAGCATTTGGAAAATATAGTTAAAAGATGTAGAGTGTATACTGAAATGTAACGACTAGCACTAGGTAGGGAATTTTGGAGAGCTGCACCAAACCAGTCAAATGACTGAAGACAAAAAAAAAAAATTAGCTTATTTCAGGAACTTTTGGGTTAAGCCTTACAAACCTCTAATTACAAGGCAATAATTTATACTGCCTAAAAAATTCTTAGCTTATTAAAAGTTGTAAGCTTTTACTTGATTTCCTTTTTTTATACTCACGTATGCAAATGACTAAGGTAAAGAAGAAAAGGAGTTTTGTTAAATAATAATGATTTTTTTTTTAATAAAATAGTATTATTTTTAAATATTAAGTTATACATTCAATAAATTATGCTTATTTATACTCTATAAATTAATTCTAATTAAAATAAATTTAAGGACAATTTATTGATAAATACATTTAATTAAAACATTTAATTTAACATACATTTAATTTTTTTGTAGTGTTTTACTACACATATATTTTTTTCTAACAAATCAATATGATATAAAACATTAATTTTTATTTTTAAAATCTTTGTGTAATTTTTTTTAATGTGTTTAATTATACCAGTCCAGTAAATATTAATATCAGTTCTTTAAAACATCTTCAAATATTCAGCACAAAAAAAGGCAAATTTTTCCTTAAGAGCTTACAAATAATGGACATGTATAATCAGTATTATAAAATTGTGTTCTCTACAACAGATTTATGTTAACAATAATGCAAACACATTAACAGGTGGTAACATATTAACAGTGGTATTGATAATACTTAAAATTTAATCAGTTATCTGTAATGTGTACAAAATGCATTTTTATATGTCGCATTTGTAAAGTAACTAACCATATACTTAGATATTATAATTATTGTTTGTTTTTTTCCACAAAAAATGTATATTTAAATACGTATGTAAGTGTACTCTAATATAACAGTGGTCCATATTATGTTGTTTTTTTCATTTTATAATGATCTAAATAAAAGTTTCTGTTATTTTTTTAACCTCTGGGACCTCAGAGGATGAGATAAATGAAACTTTTTGTAGCATGTAAAAACGCCATGCCTGACTGGGAATCAAACCCATGACACCCGGATTATTTATTTGCAGTCCTAAAAATATTGAATTCAAAGAAAAAATATTAATATTTTTTTTTTTACATATTCTTCAAGAAAAACAACCAGCTCCAAACAATTTTTGACTTAAATTTTTACTGTAAATACTATAATAACAAAATGAGATAAATGAAGTTCAACAGAAAAATAATTAAGATTTGTATAAAATAGGATTAATACAACAATTTATACAATTTTTATCAACTAAAAGAATATTTTCATGCTTTTTATTATATACATTATCTTAATAATGTCTAGGTTTCAAACAGGAGGGATCTGGTAGATTCTAAATGGCCAGACTACCTTACTGAAACCAACAAATTCTATGTGAATATTTCAGTAGCAACTCACTAGATACTGAAAACTAATTTATAGCATTAGGGTAATGCATAAATTATTCAGATATTATTATGAATATTATTATGAATCAAGTAATTCATAACTATTATTATGAATCAAGTTTATTTTTAAGAGTTTCATATCAGTACAGATCATGCTAATAACATTAGTTTTATGTAATCATCCTCAAATTTAAATAGCATAATCAATTTTCTTTATACGATTCTTATCGAACAATTAATTTTTTATCATCTATAATGAATAGTTACAGATACATATTTTTACATACAAATAATCTATTAAGAGGGACCACTGTTTTACTTTTTTTAATGAGACACTAACTTAAGTAATGATCTTATGCCATGTAAATTTTCCTCTAAAATCCATATATTATAATCATACAAATTAGAAAAAACTAGAAACAAGAATACTATAAATAAATAATTCATATTTTCATGCAACTAAATTATTCTTATCGACAGACACAATTTCAGATATACATTTTCTTTCACAACCAATATGAAAAATATAGTTGTATTTAAACAGTTCTTAAATTATCTTTTAAATAAAAAATTTATAAACTGTTACTTTTAATTAAAATTGATTTAATTATTTTACAACAATCATAAATTTACTGGCATGATATTGATCAAATATCATGAACAAATAAAAATGCTTAATGACTGTACGATTAATAGTTATAATAAAATTTATATATTTATTACAAATTAATTAAATAAGGACACATTAATTCTTAAAATGTATCATACTTTAATATAATATAATTCTGACAAAGTTTTATTTATAATAAATTGATCTAAAATAAAAAATACAATTACCGTAAAAAATGAACAAGTTAAAAATTAAAACCATACATACACATTAATACTCTCTCAAAGTTTATAAATCAGTAAAATCCTCTTAAAAGGATAAAGGCAATATAGAATGTGAGACATCAAGCAAATTGTTATCAAAATACGATAAAATGATAAAAAAATCTCTACAGAAATTACTTTTAAGTAGTTTGTACACATATTCTGTAGAGATCTTATTATCTTGAGTATTAGATTAAAAACGGTATAAAAAAACTTTTAATTAAATTTATATGCTAACAGTATAAGTCTCTGGTACTTGTAACTTTAGAAATAGTCTCTTTTAGTAAATGTGATGCTAAGTTGTACTGCTGCCAACTAATTTATTCCATACCCTTATCCATTGTGTAACAGAACATAGGATTTCTTTAGAATTGGATGAATATTCACAGCCTGCAAAAAAAAATCATTAAAAATAAACTGTAAAAAATTTATTATATTTTTCTGTTAGTCCATATTGTTATGGTTATAGTCGTTCATTTATGAGAACACAACTCACTCTCAAAAATGGCAGTCACTATTACAAATAACCAACCAGCATCTCTTGCCATCTTACCAAGGAAGGTGAAGAGTGAAATGGTTTGTAGCTATTTCTATAAAACTGATTATAACGTTACATATCAGCAAACTAAGTCTACTGAATTTTAGGTGATAAATAACATCTTCATTCTTTCCAACATAGATTCTGGTTATGTACTGAACATTTTTACTCTCAAACATTACTCTCAAACAAAAGCAGTCCTTATTAACATTATTAACATCTACTCTCAAACAAAAGCAGTCCTTATTAACATTATTAACATCTCTTGTTCCTCAGGTACTTCACTTTTTTAAAGCCATAAGAAGACTGACAGATAAAAAATTAATCTCTCTCTTTCTGTTGTAAAACAAAGCATTATATACAAGGTAAATTACATTTTCATTTTGATCTATACAAATAATAATAGAAATGAAATGATGTTTATTTATTCTGAGAAATACACATAGAATTGAAGAATGAAAGCTGATTTTCCAGAGATGTAATTCTGTACTTCTGAAAAAATGTATAAGAATTAATTAACATGTTCAGTGTTTTTATTAACCCATTAACAATCTTTCACAAGATAACTCACCACTAACTACTTTGATATAAATTGCCCTTGATAAAATAATTCATCCACTTTTTTCCTGAAAAGTGTCTCTGATGAAATAATTTGTCATTAGGAATTGACCTGTTTTTTGACGAGTTACTGCAATGTGTGTGAGTCTAGTTCCATTTTTACTCTAATTTAATGGTGAAGTGGTAGTAGCATATCGGTTCTCTGTTCTATATGTCTTGTTTTGTATCTTTCTGAACAGCATTTGTTTTCATTGTTTTGATCGTTCTTTAAACTGCATATGTGTTTTTTTATTATTCCTTTGGGTTATTTATTGTCTTCTTTTATCATTTTCATAATTTTACTGTTATTTTCATGAAATTTTCAGTCATATTTTTATTTCCAACTGTTTGTGTCTGTGGATGTGACCGTACGTACATGCGTAAGAAATAACACAGTTGTTCACTATAACTTAACTTTAGTAATTTTTTATGCAGTAAACAATCTTTATGTTATTTGAATTACTTACTAGTGTTTTACAATATTATT